>NW_020799098.1:20021898-20204961 GCF_003259725.1 Athene cunicularia
GAGTGCGAACGGCAGAAACCGGTCCGTCCCGTAAAGCAAAACGGTGAAGGGACTCGGCACCTCAGCCTAAGAAAAACTGCCAAGCTCAGGGGCAGCCCATCCGTCAGTAGACGGGAGGGAGGGAGGGAGGGAGGGAGAAAGGAATCAAGCAACTTCCCTTACATGCCGCTTTTCTGCTTAACATAAAATATTGATAACACTACAAATTTTTCTTATCCAGGGGTTAAGACTGGCTTGAAATTTTACAGAAAGGACACTGGACTCTGTTGAAGGCACCAGATGCACATTACTACTGAGCTAGGTGTTTATGACCACAGCAGAAGTAGGATTTTACATGTAACTCTGTTTTTCTCATTCCAGTGTTTATAAGATTTTAAACTTAGCATAATGGGTTTGTGAATGTTTCCCATTCCCAAGGACTTTAGTTTCTATGGCACTATGATAACTGGGCTGGGGACTCCATATTTCAACCTGCAGGACTGAGCATCTGAAAATCAAACATAGGGATCCTCGGTCCTTTCAGGGCAATGTTCTTTTCTAAATGTGGACTTGTTTTTTTGAAATTGAATTATTACTGGAGAGTGGGACAAATCTGTCTAATTTCTGTGTCATGTTCGGATGCTTAATTTTTTATGTATCTGTTATATATGATAATTCAGATATATTTCTGAAAGGTATTGTGAGAACACATTTGTGTATTTAGGTGCATAGTCTGGCATTATGGTGGTAGGGTAAGGGAACCCCATAAATGTGACTGTGAATTTTCTGGAGTTATGTGGACAAATAAAAATGAGTATGATGAGGTTATTGTCCTTTTTATCCCCTAATATACCACAGATTTAACACTGTCACTAGAAATATGACATATGTCTTACTGTTAAAGCCAGGGGTCAGTAAACTAATACATAATATTTAGTGTGTTACAATATTTTTAATGCAGATTTTTTATTTCAGATCACAAAAAGTACTTTGAGTTAAACAAGAACACAGAAAGCAAAGACTTTTTCCGTAAGAAAGAAAACTTCAAAAAAGAGATGAGAAAACAGAAACTTACTTTCAGAAAGGCATAATATATTTTCTGAACAATATACAGTACCTTATCTTAATTGAATAGTTTTATCCTGCAACCATTTATGGAACTGCAGAGTACAGAATGAGGTAAAAACCTCATACACATTTAGTTTTCTTGGTTTAATTTGCAAAGCTTAGCAAATTAGATTCTGCAAGAAACAGTCAACCTTTGCCCTTTGCAGACTATTTATTATTTTCATTCTGAGATGAAACTACAATAACTTCTTACTCTTTTCTTCACAGTCAAACTGTTGAACAGTGATTTGTTTAGCATACAGCAAGAATAATACTGAAAAATAGAAGAAAAGAAAAAACAAGTACATATTTTGTTTTCTCTGAAGCCAGAAAATAGAGTGAAGCTCAGAATACAGGACTCTTTGATCTGTTGAGAATTTGGCAGGCAGTGAGTGAATACCCCGAGACAAGAAAGTGCATAGTTTCACAATCTTTTCTGTCCAAAAAAAGGTCAGGATTTGCCTGATGTCACACAAGAAGACTCTATAACCCTGTCCACAAGATTTAAATTACACCAACAGTGCTTAAATTATAAGAACCCTTTTGTTCATCAGTCAGAAAGATGGTGATAGATATTTCAACTTTGTTCACAGTGAGAACAGGTTCTTCCCCACAGCTTTGCTCTGGGGATCCTTCACAGTGCAGTGTTGCTCTCCCTACTCATACTGTTGTCCAGCCTTCACTACTGATTCGTCATGAATAATAATTATTATTCAGCATGGTATTAACATCCCACCTCCACATCACTTCCTATTCCTTTCCATCCCAAATAATTTGAATACTATAGCAAAACTAAAATTCTTCCTCAAAATCTAAATCAGACAATAAAATATTAAAATTGCTTATGATCAATGTTTTGAATATTTTTTGCCCTACTACTCTGTTAAAAAAATCACAGATTCAATAGCTTGTGAGAAGCTGCTCACACATTCACAAAATATGCTGCACAGGCTAAAACAATTTTTTAAAAGCCTGAAAAAGCATCCAACTCCCCCAAAAACTCATTATCTTTTTATCCTGTGGATTATTCTCTATTTTCCCCTTTGTCCAGTTGCCAATGCATTTTCCAAGTGACAGAGCTTCTAATATTTTTCTTAGAGGAATAACAAGGTGAATAATTCCCCAGCTAGGATGATTTCCCCCCCCTGATATTTAGCAAAATAATCAAACCAAACACCCTCCTTAATTTTATCTCATTATTCTTCTTTGAGCTATAACCCTTTTTTGTCACTTGGAATAGTGCCTCTCCTTCTGTAATGCTTTCCTATGAAAAATTTGTAGGTTATTATTGCTCTCCTTAATTGTTGCTTAGGTAAGTGATATATGTTTGACAGACGGTAATTGCATGAGCCCCTGGGAAGTGAAACTGCCAAACTGCACACAGCTCTATTTGGGATACATATTACAAGGTGTGTCAAATGCAGCCAGATGTAGTGCATAAACAAGAGAAAAAAACCTCAGTCTGACTAAAAAAAGAGAAAGGGAGTTGTTTTTTCTTTTTAAAGCCAGTTATAAAAAAAATGCAGTTATTTTCTGAAGTTTTCTAAAGGTCACTAGTGAAAGCACATATGCACCACTCTAGATTCACAAGAATTTGTGCATTCACTGGTCCCCCTTTCTCCATTCAACATCCCTGCCCAGATCCTGGGCCCTCTTACCTGTCCCACAGATCCCCTACTTGCCTGCTGGTCCTTTGTGAAGTTTGCTAGTGAATACACACCCCCTGTATGCATGGTTTGGGGGAGATACAGAAACTTGTCCCCCCCAGCAGCCAGCATCAGGCTCACAGGCTGTGGTCCATGGTCTTGGTCAAGCTGGTGGTGCTGAACTCCTCACACTCCTCACTGATGTCTGCCCCACTCACCCAGTAGCTGGCTTTAGGGACAAACGCCATTCCCACCCAAGTGGCTGGGGCTGAGAGCCTCCACTCACCCCAGCGGGTGGCACAGAGACCCCACTGGCTCCAGCAGCTGACACCGCAGGCAGGGTGCCCACACTCCTGGTGTGACTCCAGCTGCTGGCCCCAAATCCACTCACTCTGATCACCCCAGCAACTGGCACCTGGTCCGTGCATCACTCACATAGACACAGGATGGAGAGTGAGAGTACACAGAGGGATCGTTAAGAAAGGATTTAATCAGGAGACAGGGCAGACTCTGATGATCAGGCACAGGGCTGGGTCAGACAAGCATGTTGACCAGCCAGGGTTTACATCCAGCCAACCCCTTTTACGCCTGTTTCTGTTTAATCCCCTCTTTGTTCCTCCCTTATCCCCTTCTCCTAAACATTCCTTTGTAAATTTTTCATAGCCCTACAGAAATATCTTGAGTACCCATGATTTCTCCTTTTTGTCAAATAAAAACTCCAGGCTGATCCTCTCCAAAGCTGTGCTTGGAGTTTCTTAATGGTCCAGCAACTAGTAACTTTTGGTCTCTACCACTGACTCTATTATCCTTTGTCTACTGTGTTTTTCTTTGTGTTATGCCTTTCTGCTTTACTTATCTCCTCTTGCATTCAAAAGGTCCTTGATCAGATAATCTTGTGAAGCAGATGTTCTTGCCTTCCATATACCCTTGCAGAAGTCAAGACAGTGAATCTCAGAAAATGAAAAAGCCCTGAAAGTGAGTGAACTGCAAGGTGGGCTAAGTGAGAGACAAATAAAGATTTGAAGAGAAGGGGAAATGGTATTTATAAAACAATATTTAATACCAGTTTCAGGTATTCAAACACAGCAAAACAACAAAAACCATCCTGGTCATCAAATAGGTCAAAGAAAAGAAAGCCTGAAATTCTTGTAGATTTTATACATTTTTAATTAAAATATTTGGGGTTATTCATATTTGCATATTAATGTAATAGCAATTATAAGGTCATCCATATTAGACATTACTTTCAGATTTTTTTCTGCAAAGCCCAGAGGTAAAAAGTATGACCAGATGTAATCATCTACAGCTCAGCCATTCATCCCGGGCTTTCTCTTCATCAGTGGGGAGAAATAGGCACTTCTTGGGTACAGCATATCTCATCCTAAAATAGACCTCTGAAATAGATCAGAAGAACCATGCTTTAAAATTGCCTAATTCTCTTCATTGACTATAAAGTCAGCCTAGGGGGTTAGCTGAGATGTAGATGTCTACATTCTGCACATACTAAATTAGGTGAGATGAATCCCATCCTTCATTTATTTTTCAAAGAATATAACTTGAGATTGTCACATAATGATATGAATATGAGAGATGGAGCTTCAAGAAAAGCATTAAATATTACAAGAATGGTGATAAGATTGTGAGAACTCGTAATAACGCTTATGCACAGTAGTGACCTGGTGTTGCCAGGGTCATACTTATATAATTGTGAGCTATTGGAAATGAGCAAAGAATGTGTGAAAAGTAATGTATGTTTTAAAAAAAGTTTAATAGGGTCGTGGAACAAAATGTAACACCAGAGCTGGAGAAATAAACAAGTGCTTTCCTCTCTCTGCTGATTCCTTCTCCATTGCTGCTTCAAAGTCCAGTCATTGTCCTTAGCATTGCAAGCTTGTATAACTCTCTTCTTCCTCCTCTCTGCTTCAAACACAGGAGCAAAAAGCTAAGAGACATAAACTGAAGAACTGAAAAATCTATACTGTAAAGAAATAATTCAAAGAACTAGAAGGAAAAAAGAAATGAGAGGAGGAGGAGGAGGGAACAAAGAGAGGACATTGAGAGCGGAACAAAGGAAACAAGTGTCCTGTCACTCTAGGCAGTATTGTCTGCCTACATGTAAACCAGGACTGTTCTTAGCTTGCTGAAGTTGTCACTTGACCACTTCATTGTCTTTTATGTTTTGCTTTCTCCTGTCCTATATTTTTCTCTCTTCCATTCTCTTCCTGTCTATAATTCCTGTATGCTTTCTAACACCATAATATTTAAAAGCCTCTGTTAGTCTGTCTACCCTTTGCTGCCAATTGCTATTGTTTTTGCCTCACTCCAGCTAAGCTCATTGAGTTGCTTTGGAAAAAGCTCAGCCTCCTATCCATACCTCTGGAGGAAGAGCGACAAAACAGAGAGAGCTGCTGAGCGAGGCAGCAGCCAGTAGCAAGTGAAGTCTGGGCCAATGGAAATGTACAAAACCATATATCATTTAAATGAGGAAAGCACAAGGCAGAGAAGAAGCAAAGCAATTCTTTTGTGATCAGCACAGAAACCATGAACAGTGTGCCAGTTATAACAATGAGCTGGAAAAAAGAATACTGACTGGAGGTTGGCTCTGTTAATTATCAGAATTGAAAATGAGATGAACAGCCAAAAGAGTGGAAAAAGGGGAAGCTGCAGTGTCTCAGACACCTGCTTTTCTTAGACCATTTTCATTTGGAAACAAAAATGCTTCTTTTTCAGTCCAATGCATATCAACAAGTAGGAGCAGGTGACTGATTTGATGACTGAGACTAAATTTGGGGGCAATCATTCTCACAGAGCCTGTCGTGAGAGTTGCTTTTTCCTTCAGATGCTGATTTTCTATGTCATATTGATGCCCCATGGCGCGCATGGTGTTTGGCTCCCCATTGTACTATCCTTGCATAAACAGAGAACAAGAAACAATCTACATGCCAAAGAACTTGCTCTAAGCAAGTCTACTGTGGGAGATATTTTTTCCATAATGAGCACGTGTGTCTTTGTGCTGCTCAGGTTTGTGTTAGGTTACTAAATCATTCTCCTAGTTTTCCACTTTCTCTCTAGATAACAGCATGGATTTTGGAAAGGAGCTTTGCCCTTCATCAAAATTATGCTATGTCTGAAGTGTAGCCATATCTCTCTTTTAAACGTGAGGAATTTTGGGGATGAGTGCTTCTGTATGGAAGCAATAATGAATTCGAGCTGAGAGGCCAGAGAGTCAGAGGATAATGGTGGACACCACAAAGCTTCAGCACCATTCTGCATCTTGGCAGCAAACTGAAGTAATGGGGGACTGGGATGCAGATGAGTAGAACTGAAGACGTACAAGCTAACAGATACCATTCAAAATTAACGAGACATATCAGCATAGAACCTGTTCAGAGAAGAGTGTACGATGAAGGAAAACAATGAGTCATTCTGAAAAGAAGGAATTAAAGATGAAAACAAAGATATACTGCTGGCAAGTGGAAATCCATTTAGAACAGGTTTATTAAGAAGAGATTGATTGGAAACTTCACTTACTCTTTTTTTTTTTTTTTTTTTTTTTTCTATTTTTGGTAGTCAGGAGGGATAGAATTATAAACTGCTACTTGCTTTTTTGTGTGTAAGAGAATAAATTGATATCCCAGTTTATGTTTTTACCTCCCTTCTCAAATCAACACTAATTAGTTGGGGAAACTGAAAAAAAGGTGTTGAGAAATATATGAAATAGAATTTTACTTTTCTGGAGATCTGAGACTCCAAGAGTTTGTTAACTTATATTCTAAGGATTTCAGAGATTTTTGAAGTCTACTGGAGCAAATTACTGACCATATTTTTCTTCAAAAACCTTGTGAATAGCTTTTTCTTATCACTGTCAAGAGGAAAATAAATGTTTTCTGAAGATGTGGCAAGTCTTATACAATTTAGAATCATAACAGTAGCTACTTTATGTAAAAACATGAAAATATGAATATAATAGTTAAATACCTAAAATTTAAAATATTTAAAGATAAGTTTATACCTGGTATCTGATATAAACTGTTTACTTAATAACTCCCATGATTCTTTTAAAACTTTTCAATCCATCTGAGATTCACCAATATTTGAGTTAAACTTCAACGTACTCAAATACACATAATACAAGAGCAGTAGGACTTAGGTTCAGAAAAAAATAAAACCCTTAATGATTTTTTCAAAGCTATTGATTCTCTTCAGTATACTACTCCATCCATAAGTTTTCATGCAGCTTTTCTGAATTAAAACCAATGAGAAAAGCAAACAGGTGAGAGTTGCAAACTGTTAAATAAATTGCTGACATTAGGAACATTTCTGTTAGAATGTGGAAAAAAAAAAAAAAAGCATGCATTCACTTTCTGTAGAACAGGCTCAATTTGACTCTTTTCATGCTGTTGTACTCAATCATATGCTGTAAATCTGTGGAACAGTAGCTGTAAAACAAATAGCATTGCAGTAAGCCTGTGTAATTCTTAGCAAGAAATATACTGATTTGTAAAGGAAAAAACCCAAACAAACACTCACAGTTTGTGCTTTACTCTGCCACAGAGCCCTGGAAAAGACCCCTGTATAATTTCTCAGTCCCTTGTATGGTCTATTCCTTATTTCCTGAATAAAAGTGAATTGCAGTTAGTTCTGTATTCATGGATGATAAGGCAACACTCCTGTCTCCTCTTTTCTCTGCCTTCCTCTTTTTCCCCCCATTTGCTGTCTCATGTATAGAACTCTAATTCTAACCCAGAAATTAGATTTTTTTTTTTTTTTTAAACTAAGATGTCAGAGTTCTTGCTTATGCATTATAGCTGATTCTGGGTACCTCATGCAAAACAAAGCATTTTTGTATTGAATCTTTTGCAGTATCACAGTTCATTCTGTACAGAAGCAGACGCAAGATACCTGGATGTCAGTCACAGCCTTTTCTGTTCTGCAGTGCTCTTTGAGCTTATTAAATACCTGAATCCAAAAGTATGGATCTGTAGGCTACTGCCTTATGAATAACATGGATACTGTAGTCCTTTGCTGACCCAGATTTCTCTTTTTCAGTTTGTATTTGCAGGCACCATCCATGGAAGTCCCTGTCTCTTCCCATCATTGGAGGGCTATGATTCTTTTGATAAGCCACTGTACCTCTGCACTTTTTGATAATCTATAACACCAGGCAGTGAGCTGGGCATTGATAAGACATTCCACTGTGAACTCTGTATTGGCAAGGTGGGAGCTACGCTTGTAATAACCCCTAGCTAAGGCAGCATGTTCAGTGATTTTGTTGTATGTATCATAAAAGAGAATGATTTGAAGGTTACCTCTGTCATATCTATCAAATCACTCTCAATCTACTTCAATTATCACAGCAGTGCACAGCTGAGAGTTACTTTATCTTGCAGTGAAGAAAATGTGTGCAGAGGACCAATAGAAAAGAATAAGCATGACTTTCACAAATAACACATAGCAGAATAGAAAATTATAATTTCTGACTCACTTTATATTTAAAGAGAAGAGATGAGTTCTTAAGCAGTGCAAACAGATATTTTTCTATTATTAACTTCCCCTGCCCCCAAATTATCAAAAAACAGTGGTGGTCCAGTAGCCAAGAGTTTGTGCTCCTTCTGTGCACTTGCATATAAAATTGCCTTTTTTTTTTTCCTTAGGTGCTGATAAATGCAGAAGAAAGACATCATGTTTCTCTTCTTGCACCTTTCACCATTGCCTCTTATCAGAACTCCAGAGAATTCAAGATCTGGATAACTGTAAGACATGATGCAGAGTGGGAGCAAGAGACAATCTTCACTGTCAGGTGCAATTTCTCTTTTTGTAAAAATAAACTCATTAAGCTATAGAACTCTTTGCCATGTTACACTGCAGTTACTCAGTGTGGAATAACGGAGGCTGGGGAAAATCATAGAAAAGGGATGGAGGCTACTAAATGCATGGAAAAAGCCATAGTACAAATGGCTGAAGGTTGGAAATTATATTTTTGAGAATTATAATGTATGTTGGCTCTGTCCTTGTACTTTCCCCTAGTCATGCATATTGCTTACTCTGAAAGACAGGAGACTGAGAAAGGTGTAGGAGGAAAATTCTGAAGTTTTTGCCCTGCTTTCCTTACCCAAAATGTAAAAATCCTTTATTCTCACAGAGATGGTTCTCGGGAATTTACATTTGTGAGTGAGGAAACTGCCCTACCAGCAATGCTCCTCTGCTCAAAGGGGAATGTGTCAATTCTATTAATGGAGAAGTCTATTAACATATTTCCCAGCACATGGGTACCTGAGATGTTACTGTAGAAAGAGTTTTAGTGGCAATGAGACTTTGGTCTATATTGGTTTAGATTACCATATATCAAACTACAATGTGACAAATCTGTCTGTCAAACCCAGAGAGCTGGTTCCATCTCTGGCTCCAGTCCCTCCATCTCTAAGGAATTCCTTATGGGCCACCTGACTCCTGAAAAGATTCAGACTGAAGAGAAAAAAAAAAAAACGTTTAAGAATGCTTATTTAACCCCATTGTCTATAAAGGGATCTGTTTGCTCTGTATCAGTTATAATAGGAACCTTATATATAGGAGAGAGTAGTCCCTCCCAACTTTTTTCACAGCATTACATGAAGCCAAAGACATTGAACATGAACTTACTGTACATAGCAAACTATTTCATTTCTGTGCAAAGCATGTCAGACTTGTCAGACTTAATCTTCCATTGACATTCACCCTAGGATTCTTTCTTTTCATTGTACTGCTATATGTGCAACTAACTAGATTACTTGAGTCCTCCTGGCAAAAATAGATCATTCTGCTTCTGTATGTGCATGATTCACATAACTCAGCACAGGAACAAAGGATCTATGATTGCTGAGATGCAGAGGCACTTGTACATCCTGAGTCCTGGCAACTTGCTAAAATATATATTCTTTACCAGTCAGTACATTATTGCTACTATGGAGAAAAACAGGTGGAAATACTGTAAGAGGAATGAGAGAAGGCAGTTCTGTGGGAAATACGGTATATCCTACAATGGTAAATGGTCCTTCTGACATTTGTTTTTTAGGATAGCTCTGGCTTGAATATGTCTAGAGTATATTCCCAGTGTTTGTCACCAATCCCAGAGGACAGGGGTAGATTTATAGGGCAGAACAAGGTATACACGTTTTCTTTTTCTTTTCTATTTTTTAGAGCCATAGTTATCATATATTCAGGCTTCTGTCAGGATTAGAGTATTTGAGTCACTTTATTGCAAAATTATTCTATAATAGTTATGTATTTAAACATATAGAAACAAAATTAATACAACCATTATTGTTAAGAGAGGCTATTTCTTTCATCAGATCTACTGCATATGATATAATGCTGTACTACATGAAAAGATCTAAGTATTTCCTCTCTCTCCAAAGACAGTGTTCAGTCATACATAAATACATCTAAGCAGAATGTGAAATCAGGGTTGCCCTTTGGATGTTACCTACATTTTTATATTAATCTGCTTGATTTTTTTTCATTATTTGAAACTACAGCAAATATGAAAACTCTAAATCTTTTCTGTCCCCAAAGCTTTTAAACTAAAACAAAGGAAAAAAATACTAAAAGGAGCAGGATTTCTGTATATGGAAAGCTTTTAAAGCTGATTATATGTTTTTTTGTTGCAACAAGATTTAAAATGAAAAGGTCAGCAGTGTGTGTTGTTTCCCTAAATGAAAGAACTCTAATGGGTGTCAGTCTGATTTTACCAATTTCCTATAATATAGTGGTAAAGCAAAGGGAAGAAGCAAGGTTAATTCCAAATAGCACTATGCTGGATTTTGTTAATAAAAAGTAAAATTAGTTTGTGTTAGAGAAACCATGCCTTTTAAAAATATAGCTTTCTGTTAATTACAAATATATTCAAATTGTTCTCTAAAATAGAGCTGGATATAGAGCCCCAAATCTCACTAGGACCTGAAGATACCTTGGAAGTAAAGAAATTATCCGTCCTTTTCAGGTATAAAGAATTTCAATATTCAGTGCACCTGTGCTTCCTCTTCTCTCCTTTAGGCCTTTGAATCATGAAGGAACAAATAATAATATGTAGTATGGGAAGAATTAGAAATGTCAGTTCCCACTAATTCTAGATTACTATTAATTACTCTTTTCAGTCCCTATTACTGTTCTGTTTGGTTTCTGGAAGCTTTCATGAGCAAGAAATCTGGTTAATCACAAAACACATTTCATTACTTTTTCTGAAATCAGAGAATACTTCCCACAGCACATTTTTAGTGAACATTATGTGAATATTTGTATTGTGACAACATGCCAACTTTATTGTTCAGTTCACTCTACCATCATAAACAGTAGAATACACCAGTAACCTTAAAACCAAATACAGGTTATATAATACTTTTATATATGATATAGAAATAATAAAAAAAAAATCTTGCCATTATTGCCCAACAGATTTTTGTGTCAGGAATAGGATTCGTAATATGTCTGTCCTGACATGCATCCCAGTTTGCTACATGGTGCTCTATGCTATGACTTCTTTGTGCCCTCAAGTGGTTGTGTTTCAGTAATAGAAGAATTCCTTATGTGTACTGTAGTGATGCTTGTAAAATATTTTGAGTTTCTCTGAGATGGAAGCTGCTATGCCAGTATAAAGTCCAGAGTATTAATGTACAATTAAACTTCAGACCTGGATTTGCCAGAAGAATCTAAGACTAATCCTCCTTGATAAAGTCTCCATTAATCTTGTACTAACAGAGATACATATGCCCTCCAGTGTCTTGATTCATTAACGTGATTTCCATAATGACATACCTGGAATGAAAAAGTTCACCTTTCTACTCAGTAAATGAGTTGGAACAAATGTAGAGAACATTGACCTTACAGAGAGGCTTCTGGGTGATTAAATTGTTGAAACCATGTCAGTAAGTGCATTAGCCACTATAGAAACTTCCCTGTGGTGCTAATGAAGGAGAGAGGATAAAGATCTCTGTAAACCAATTGTCCATGTGTTTCCATCTGGCTAAAACAGAATGGAAAAATTAAAAGGAGTTTATTTAATCACAAGTCCTTACTTTTTTGCTCCACTCTGCTGCTGTGGAACAAAACTAAAAAACAGTGCTGAGCTTGTGAATCAAAAGGCTTTTCAGTCTCACACAAACACACAGATATACTTAATTCATCTTCTGCATTGATTTTTCAGAGACTTGATCAGTGGAAATTCCAAGGTGTTATGGTGAAGGGAACCATATGAAAGTTTGGCAGATAGATAGGACCGGTAGTTTTCAAGTCTTTGAGAACACTACCTTTCAATACATCTGTACCGCATATCTTCCTGTAGATCTAGTAAAGGACAGAGGACTTTTAGGGAGAGTTAAAGAACATAGAAAGCAGAACAGCTTTTCACTGGCACTTTTAATACATTATCCTTTCTAAGCTTAGCTTCCTGTTTGCAGATCTACAGTTCTCTGCATAATTCAGCGCCCAGCAAGAAATTCTGCATGCCTGTGCACAGAATATTAAATTACATCTAATACAAAAGGGAATCTATCCCAGTGCACCTGAAGACTGGGGTGTTTTCTGTGCTGTGCTGCTCTTTCTCAGCTTACAAGCCTGCGAAAATCATACAAAGACATGGCAATAGCAAATTCACAGGTTCAGTCTTTTAAAAGCTCACAATGGATATAACAAAACGTTCATGAAAGAGTGCTAACAGAGGTTTTCCAAAATCGATTTTTCTTATTCTCTCTGACCACATCTCAGTCAGAACGATACCCTTGTGACCTACAAAATGTCTGAGAGAATAAAAATGCAGCAGCAGCTGAGCAAAGAGCAGAACTTTCCAAGTCAGGAAAAAAGGCAAAAAAAAAAAGGCAGGAGAAACAGGACAAAGTGTCTAACTTAATCATATTCTACAATGTAACTTTGCTATGGTTGAAAAGTTTCAGTCTTCCTAATGTTAACATTTCTTTTCTGTGACATAACTTGCACCATGCCAAATAATTAATCTTCTAGAAAATATATTCTCATATGAGATGTACTTGCATGATATAATTCATATGGTCCAAGATTATTGGCTACTCCATGAAGAGCTGAACTAATGAAGTATTTTTTCTTATAAGTTGTGTCTTTTGTCTCTAACCTTTTCCAGCTGAGTTCTCTTTCTTGTCATCTATGATATCCCTTACAGGCAAGAGACAGCAATGCTATACCTAGTCTGGAACTATCTGTGTGCTGATCAGCCAGCCAGGATGCACTTGCTGACTCGCTAGAAAGCTGCTGCCAAATGGAGTGTATACAGGCAGAAATCTGTTTGTCTTTCTCTCAGCAGGACAGCAGTTTATGCCCTACCCTTCCCTCTAACTGCTGATTTTCACAATATTTGAGGGAACATTATTATCTTCAATCATTCTCTTTCATATATATCTGAATACAGACAGTAGGGTTCAAATATTATGAAGGGCAGGGGAAGAACAGGCAGATAGCTAGAGTGAGTTAAATGTGATTAATCACATTTGCTATGTTTGTAGTATCCAATTTGTTTCCTTTAGTAAAACCAGAAAAAAACCCTACAAAACAACCTATAACTATTTGTAGATGATAATAGTCTACAGAGCAACATAGAAAATGCAAGTGATAGATTTCTACTCTGATAAAGTATTTTTATCAGAAAAAAAAAGATTCATATTTATCCATTTACTGAAGTCATTCCTATTTGTAGATCTCCTTCTTGGCTGTCAGCAGAATGATTTCCTTTAATTTCTCAAGACTGCTCTATGGAGGAGACAATTACGCTGTAGATCTTGGATACAGATGTTTTAGAAGCAGTCTTAAAGGCCATCTGATTCCTTCAAAATCACACAATTGGCTGCATTAGATATAGCCTTCTTGTTGGAACAGGAAAAATCTGGGTTATTTTGTCCCAGATCAGTTACTGATCCAAATTACTGTAGAACTCCAGAGCAGTTATTCCAGTACAAGTGGACCACATGTCCTGAGTACCTTGTGTGTCATGGGGCAAGGGAGGAAAAGAGTGGTTGTGACTGTGGAAAAGGACAAGTCCTTGAATTGGCTTTCCTACTGATCTCCTTGTACACAGAAATACCTCTGCAAGAGATGCTAAGGTGATGTTAATTTGAACCTAATAGTTTTAGCATTCTGCACAGGTTAAGTGAAAGGAAATTCACCTCTGTGTTTTGATTCATCTCATTTTAATGGACTTTGCATTGCTGGGTAAATCCTGAAGTCTTTGTTTATGTTAAAAGACAATTAACTTTGTTTTTTATCTAATGGTATGTGCTGCCATTCACTAGTCATTGAAACAATGCTTTGCAGAAGAAACCTCATGGTGGTAAGTAAACCGGGTAAGTAAAGCTCTTGTGGCCTGAAGGAAAGTGAAATAAATAAATAAATAAATAAGATCAATACCTTCTGCATTTGGCCTTATAATGTCAGTGTCCTGCCAAGAGAGAAATTAATCATTATGGCCAAACTAGTACAAATCAGTTCTTCTAATGTTTTTGTCACCATTGACAAACGGTAATATCTAGGAGTGTGCATCTTAGTGTGACCATTCCTAGCTATAGGCTAAGAATTATCTTTTGCATAAGAACTTCACATGATTTCTGGTTCAGAGGATAACATAGACAAATCCCATAAAAATGCTGCTTCAAGCATAAGTGTCTGGTTTAGCAGTAAGCATTAGTGCAAATGAAAGCTGCAAATAGACATCTGGGAATAACAGCACATAAATCACATGCTGTGTAGTCGTCCTCCACATTGTGTGTCTGGCTGGTCCATGTCGGTTATGCTGTGCAACAGTCAAGAAGTCAAATACATATAGAAGCAAAAAAAGGCATTTTTATTGGCACCTATACACTTTTTTTCTATTACAATATCATGCACAAGTGAGGTGAAACAATTAATTGCATTCTCTCCCAGCTCCTGTAGACCTACAGCAATATGTTTCACATGAAATAGCCGAGATAGAATCAATACAGCTTATGTTTTGTATGTAAATGGTTGATGAAAATATATTGTTTATTTTAGCGGTAGTTTTGGAAGGGGAAAACTTTGTTTGGAAAAAACAGCTGTACTCACTGTGCCTCAGAACACTAGCTGCCTTAACCAGGTATAGGGCTTTAGGAGAGATCTGCTGAGAGCATGATAGCCCAGGAGCTGCAGAGTTCTAAGGCACTGGAAGGCCTCTCTCCAGTTTTAGGCAGTATGTTCTGTCTGTCTATGTTATGTCAGGAATCATTCCTTTGAAAGGCTTAATACTGGAAAGATTTAAAAAATATGTCTATCTGTGCTCCAGGGCTGCCAGCTGTATGTTGAGCCTTTCTAAGATTCACCCAATGAGGCTATGTAATTAAATGCCAACAAACTTGCCTGAGGGTAATAAAATCCAGTTGTTTTTCAAGTATGTTGTGTGATTGAAATGAACTATCTTTTCTTGTGTAGAAAGAGAATTGTGTGTTTGTGAAATCTAGTCAAGCTGATAGTCATTCCTAGTAAGTATGTGTGTTTATAGCTAAAGTATCTATTGCATTTGATAGCTGAAACAATAGAGGAGCCTACTGAAAACATAGGACTTCCCAGTACAAAGGCAACTTCAGAGCTTTTCGTAAATGGGAACACTGTGGTGACATTGCTTGGTAAAAGTGAATGTATCTGTCTCTGAGAGAAACAAGAGAAAAGGCAGAGAAGTAGAGAGAAAAGCATTTGAAGATACAGTGAGAACAAATATTGAGAATGTAGCTTTGTAAAAAGCTTAAAGAAAGATCTTTTGGGCTAAGTGCTAGCTAGAAGGAGTCTTGACCCCATGGGCAAAGAAGCTGTATCCCTTGCTCTTTGATTTCTGCTGCATTCAGGGGAACCAGACTTTCTGCATTCTTTGTAAATAAATAGGATGACACTGAAGAAATGTGTGACTAATATCAGCTTCACCTCCTACCTGAAATAGCCCTTGGACTAACCACTTAGGTCAAAAAAGGGTCTTTTCTACACTGCTTGAAATGTATTTCACAGAATCACAGAATCGTCTAGGTTGGAAAAGACCTGGAAGATCATCCAGTCCAACCATTTACCTAACATTGGCAGTTCCCAACTACACCATATCCCTAAGCGTTAAGTCGACCTGACTCTTAAACTCCAGGGATGGGGACTCCACCACCTCCCTGGTCAGCCCATTCCAACGCCTATTTGATTTCAGAAAGGTTTTCCTCACCGATCTCCTTACAAGTGATATGCAGTTCCTACATAGCAGAATTCTTTGGTATGTAATACATGCATGTCTGCATTAGAATATGGAGTTCTCAGAAGAGAAGAACTTGCAGTGGTTGTCTGAGCAGCATTAATTGCACTTAACAATAGGATCACCAGCTCATCTACTCTACAGCTAAGAATACACAAACGAAAAATTAATTTTAATGAAAAATATCGAACAATTTAATCTACAAGGTATCTGTAACTTGTAAAATTTGAAAAATATTGTATAGAAGCATTGTTCTGAAGAGAATGCCTTTAAGTAACAACTCATTTTGGCTTCACTGATCCTTATCCAAATCTTAATTGTTTTGCATTACATTCTAACATCTTTGTGTTGTACAGAAGTTTGTGATATTTCTATTTAATAACATCTAGTGATATAGATCGAATTCTTCAAAGTGTCAAATGCTTCTCTTGCAAAATTTGACTCAAAGAAAAAGATTTTTCAGAAAACTCGGACTTATGTGGAAGGAATGTCTGAAAACCATAAGATGTTCAGCAAATTGCTATGTGTTTGGTTTTGATCAATGTCTGATCACCTTTAATATGGCTAATATCTTAACTGTTGTCTTTTTTAACCTTACTATAATAGTATAACTGATACAATTCCAGAACATGCAAGCTTGGCAAAATAGGGCTGAATATGCCACCAGGCTGCTGTTAGTGACCTCACTGCAATCAGCTTCTGGAGTAAACAGATGCCATTCAAATGGAGAAGACCATCCCTCTCAAAAGCAAGGAACATTGAAGGGGGAAAGGCTTCTTGTGCTTCATGTGCGTACTCTGTACCTCTGCCCAGCCTTTTAAGAGTGTTTTATCTTGTCCCCAGGTGACTATAGACTGCCATGGTCTTCAAAATCTTTCAGAAAGAAGAGAAGAAGCATGAGGTTTCCAGTGCAATCCACCAAATTGAAGTACTATTAGTGGAGCTAGTGAAATTGTCTTTCTGCTTAGCTTACCTTGTTGTAGCCACAGGCAGGACTGAAGAGAGAATGAATTGTGCTCAACACTTAAGATGAAGCCACTAGGTAGAATTAAGCAATACTGTCTTAATATACTACCAATATTTAAAGAATATGAGACTGCATGACTAATGATGGTCCTTGGGGATGTGGCAATGATGCTGAAAATAGAAATTGGCTACTGGATATTCACACTGGTGCGTAGATCAATAGCCAAAGGTACTCTGTTTGATGTGGAGAGATTTTTTTCTTTGTTTTCCCAAAACAAAGATATCTTCAATATATTTTTTTTTTTTTTCTCTGTTTAAGTATTTTGGTCTTTCACAAGGAGATTCAGTCGTTGTTAGTAGGGAAAAAACCAACATGTAAAGGAAGATCACAGAAGGTATTTAGTCATCCCAGATATTATCAGCGAGTGTTCAGGTCAGTGTGGTTTGTGCAATTTAAAAAAGAACTCTAGCTGCCCAGGGCCAAAGTCTTGTAACAACCAGTACTTGACAGACTATTACTTCATGCCAAAGATATAATACAGGTATGGCTTACCCTGCTTCCAAGCAACAAAGTAAATAACAAAATTAACTTGGCCTCTTGAGCTTGAAGGTCCAGGATTCCATCCTTATGCACTTGTAGTCATGGAGCTATTCTTGCTCCCTTACAAATAAATGGAAAAAGCCAAGTTTTAAAGTGAGAGTATAATAGGTTCTAATATAAGAGATTATTGCTTTAGCATCAAAAACTTTCCTTTAATTTCTTCAGGCTTGATCAGGAATTAAATCAGCCTTTTGCATGTTTGAAATTTGTATTGTCTTTTATGATCTCCACATTATTGCCATATAAATAGAACTTTGAACAGAACTCAGTCCTACCGAGGGGGAAAAAGTCCATGCCCCAAACTCTCTTAATATTCTACAAGATCTTATTTCCTTTTTCCTTATCCTTATTCCCATAGAATCTATTTCTATTTTTGCTGAAGTGACAGAAGTTTTCTGTTGATTTTAATGCTCGTTGTATAATGCTACTTAATAGCTTACTGTTGTGAACTTTTTCACCTTGGTCACTGGTCAGTGCTCACTGTGTGGATTTGATGAGAGCGAGGCTGTCGCAAGCATAGCAAGGTGCTCTTTTAGATGTACTTGCATATAGTTGCAAGCACAGCATCTCATAAAACCTGCTCTAACTTGTGTTTAGGGACTTTTAGGCAGTGAAGAATATAATTTAATTCCCTTTGAGATTTCTTTAGGAGGAATTGGCAGCCCATCTTGCTTTGGGAAGATATTTGGCATGACAGTATATTGACTTTATAGACTTTCTTTCTCACTTCCAGTGAGACACATTTACCACTGAATGCTCAACATAATGACAATCCTTGAAGCACTAGAATGAGTTTCCCAAGAAAGATGTTTTCATTTTGCAATAAAGTCAAATTGTTTTCTGTAAAACATTTCAGTGAACATAAGCCAATTAACCCTTTTCCCTAAATGAAATATGTACACGGAATGAAACTGTTAAAGAGAAATACCAAAATATTTCTTATTTAACTTGACAATATGATAACACAATATACTGCTGTATCTCGATAACATATAAGGCAATAATCTGAACAGGTTATAAAAAAGTGTGCAAAATTGCATCTATCATGCTGAAAAGCTTTCTGTATAAAACACGTGTTTCCTAGGAATCATTGAAGCAAATCTCATTTAAATTGGCTTGAATTCCAGCACTCTGCCATTTAGAATCAGATTTAGTTAGCTAAAATGTACTCCATCTAAAAGACAGATTCATAAATGGGCAAAGGCACTTTTTCTGCATAGTGTCACTTTCAAAAACTAAGTTCAAAGGTAGATACCCCAAACTGCTACTTAACTCTATCTAGTTCTGCAGGTATTTAAATATTTACTAGGAAATCTTCCTGGACAGCAACATGTCTGCCTCTGGCTTTATTAGAAGTGCTGACCAGAAGAAATATTTTGGGAATTCTTGCTTTGTGTACCAATTATTCACGTTAGAATAATAGAATCCTAGAATATCTCAAGTTGGAAGGGACCCATAAGGATCATTGAGTCCAACTCCCTGCTCCTTGTGGGACTACCTAAAACTAAAGCATGTGACTGAGAGTGTTGTGAAGTAGCTCAAAGCTAGTGAACCAAGATTTGCTTTTCCTGGGTGAACTGCATGACTCCATAGCTAGAGTCATTATGAACAAGGTGGAACAGATTGCAAAAGACAGACCAAAAACCTTTACCCTGCTTTTCCACTGCCGCACAAAGCCTGATAGCTATGGAGTTCTCCTGGCAGGTGGGAATGTACTGTTAATATCTCGGAGGGGACAGTTACTGTCCGTCTGGCAACTCGGGGAATGTGGTAACACAAGCTTGAGTCTAACATGTCTAGTGGGTCTAATGTTCTGTCCGTGCAAACAGCCATGACCTATAGTAGCTTATACAACTGGATTATTTTAAACCTAATGACAATTTTTTGTTTCTGTTTCTCTATTGCTATTGGAAAACTGTTCCAGAAACAATCTCATGTGACAGGTAATACTTTCAATAATTTGTATTCTGAGTTTATTCCATGACCACTTCTTTTCATATTTTGTGAACTTTGCTCGTTAACTTAAACAGCTCTCTTATCTCTAATGTTTAACATTGTGATGGGTTTATACAGAACAAACATATCTCCTCTTGCCTTTCTTCTAAGAGATTCAGGAAGCCAAGCATTCCTTCAGTCTTCCCTGTAAAAAGGCTGTCCAAACTTCTGATCATACTGGTTACTTCCCTGTCTACTTGCTTCAGATAGAGAGTAATTGTTGAACATGAGGGACCGTAATTGTGATGGAGTAAAAGAAAATTTTGGAAGTACCTTACATAAAAGTCATGAGTACTTACCTACCAAAAATACTTCACATAATACCTAAGATGACTGCCTTTTCATGTGGGTACATTGTACTATTGATTATTAGTCGTGACAAATTTATCTCCCTTCTCTCATTTCCATCGCAGAGGTTCTCATGCATAATATAAATTCGTGTAATATAAGTAATGTAAGTTCCTGCATGTATAACCCTGTATGTTTGCATTACTTATTTTCACCTAGATTCTATTCCTGGAGTTCTCAGGGTGTGCCACTGCGATTCTTCTTTCTGGCCTTTTGTGGGACATACCTCAATCAAATTCCGGTAGTGCAATTTCAAATAATACAAGGTGAAGCCTGTTTTAAACTATGCTGGACCAAATTTGTCATTATCTTACTGCTTTGCTGAGTCACTGTAACTCCATGGAGTTCAACTGAACTATGGAAATTTAAGTTTGGAATAGCACATGAAGTAGACCTTGCAATGTCCACCTCCCTAATTGCAAGTTTTGCTTATTTTCTCTTAAAAGGCAAATTTTTCATGAAGTCAAAGGGTGTACATTTATTATTTGAACAAGTAGAAACTAACATACTGAAATAATGAGATTCTTCATTTTTACGCACCAGATTTAATTGAGCTAGTGCCCAGGCCTCAGAGGAAAATGAGAAAACAAGTGCAATGCAGAGATTCCATTTAAATCAGCAGAATCTAGGCATCTGAGACCCAGCCCAAAACTAAATAACATGGAAACATGGTGTAAATTGTTTTTCTTTACTTAAGGTAGGATACTGGGGGGAGAGAAGGATATTGTAATAGCTGCCACTTTTGTATGCAAAACCGATTTTCAGAGTGACAGCATTCTTTTAAGAAATATACTTGAAGTTTGTAGCAGTGTCCCATGAGAGCAGACAACTAATCCTCAGCATTCTACAATAAAATAGAATCTTCCTTTCCTTTTAGAATAAAGCTTTTAAATGATTTGAAGGTGTGCTGACAATTCAGAGGAAGTAGAGTCCTCGTCCCTTTTTATATTCAGTTTTAATATAAAGCTTTTAAATAACTTGAAGGTGACAATTCAGATGAAGAGCTAGGCTCAGAAACATCAATTTTGTGTGAGATTCCCAAGCAGCAGAGAAGATGCCTCTGGAAATATTCAGCTGTTTGGATAAAATACAGGAAGGAGAGCCCCAACTCCAGGAGCGCTGAATACTAGTACCTGCTGTGCAGCTGGCAGCAGGAAGAAATAAGGCCACAGTTTCAATCACTTCATGTTAGACAGAGTTCGGTAGAGGAACTAGGGCTTCACTAGTCAAGGAAATGCAGGTATTCTCTGTGGGGAAGGTCAAAACAAAGCTAGGAGTGTAAGGAAGGGGAACAGAGACACTATAACAGAAATCACTGTAAAATAATCACTCAAATATACAGAAATAGAATCAGTTTTAGAAAGATGATTGTTTAGTGTAAGTTCCTCAGAAATTTCCGTTTCTAAATTTCTCAGGAAAAAAAAAGTAATATATAGCCAATTAAAATCTACTTTGAGTTAATATAATTTTACATATCTGTTCCTACATCCTCTAAAATGAATGAGTCTGTAAATATTAGATTCTCATATTATTGACAGGAACTGTCAAGGACTCTAAGAAAGGAGTTCAGCAGTAAATATGACTTGAAAATAGTAAGTTGAACTGATTGCATCAGAGATACCTTTCAGATCACAGAATACATAAGTAAACTTTGAAAACTTACTCATCATATCACCTGTCTGTGTAAAAATATTTTCTGTCCAAAGAAGAGAACTGTTTCTTTCCTAGATATCAGAGGTGAAACCCTGGCCCCACCAACACCAGTGACAAAATACTCCTTGGCTTCAAAGCAACAGAAATATTGTATGTGTCATCCTGATCAACAAGATTTTAGAATCAAAACCATGAAAGACTGAGATTTGATCTAACATCTTTTATTCTATTATTACAAGACAAAACCAAGAATTCTGCCTGACATGGACATTGGACAGACAGTGGCACTATCTAATTTCTGACATCCCTGTATAGCAGAGACTTGGTTACTTCAGTATGCTCTGCACAAGAGGAACTGATAGCACTGCCTGGACCACAGTCCAGCATACATCCTGCAATAGAGCTTAAGTTTCTGAGGGTTCTTACCGAGTAGGTAAAATAATCAGTGAGACTATCTAATGCCTTCTAAACCTTAGAGCTGCCCCTGGAAAGGGTGGTATTCTGAAATCAACAGTAATAAAAAAAGTGAGGGAACATAAGTCAAAATGTATCAGGTAATATAAGCTATTGTTTTTAAAAAAACAATAGCTGCTGGATGATAGATACTCTGGGTTTTTCCTATTACAAAAACTTTTTAGAAGATCATAAGTGAAATTAACTATTTTCAGAAGCAAAAAAAAAAAAAAAAAAAATCTTTTTTCTGTTACAAGTGGTTGGAACTCTTTAACATTGGCTGTGTATAAATCCTTTGAATCTGCACAAAATAATATTGAAACATTCTTAATTCTGACATCTAAGATTAGGTGTCAACCTAAGACTTTAAGTTTCTCAGGTTACTCTTCTTTCTTCATATGCATCTATAAATTTAATAATTCAGGCCTGATTTCATAACCTACAGAACTTTATAGACTCCAGAATATAAGTACTGCTGTACTAGATTGAACTGAAGATTCATCTAGACCAGCACTCTGCCACTGATGGTGGCCAATATTGGATACACAGAGAAAAAGTTTAGAGATCTAAGGAAGACAAAATCTTTCCCAGGTCTTCTCTTCCAGCATATACCAAACAAACAGAATTTTTAAAGTCAGTATAGGACCAAAAGCACCATGTTTACTAGCCACTGATGGCCCTGTCTCCTGTGAATTTCACCAGTCCTGTCCAGAAATCACTTTTACTTTCAGATTTCCAGCACTAAGTGGCCCTGTCCCACAATTTAATAATGTTGTCATAATAATCATTGTAATAAGTGCCTGTAATTAATAGTTATGGTGTATTGTTATATATATAACTAATTGGTGTATATATAGTGTTGTTATTTCTAATTGTTATAATTACTATCTATAAACTGCCATAGTAATTTCCTATTCACCCTCTTCATATTTTTCATGATTCAATGATCAGAGTAATATTTACTGTTGTAACTATTTATTCTTTACAAAACAGTTTTCCAAAACATCATAAATCATCTTTTCTTCAGGGACTCTTTTCCAAGCTGAAAAATCTTTGTTTGTTTGTTCTCTTCTCATACAGAAGGGTTCCAAACCCCTGTCAATTCATGGTAGCCTTTTCCCACATATGTTTTCTGCTATGGCATGGCAGAAACTGTGTATGTTGTTCAAGGAGTGGGCACACTCTGTATTTACATGGTGGCACTGGTTTTGTTCTTTTTTTCTCTCTTACTGCATGTACTTTTTTTTAACCTTTTTGACTATTGCTAACTAGAGTGGTTATATTTTCAGAAAAAATATTCACAATGACTCCAAAATCCCTTTCTTGAGTGGTAACTCATTCAGAGACCATTATGTTTTGGGCACATTTTGGATTTTCTCCCCATGTACAATTCTTCTCATTTATTGTCAAACAATTTTATCTGCCATATTCCATCCATTCATTCAGTATATTCAGATCTGATTCTCTGCAGTTTGAAATTTAACTGTTATGATAATTTTCTGTAATCTGAAGACTTTGCTACCTCATTACTCATCCTTTTTTTCCATACCCTTTATTTCATATTCATGTTGAACAGCATGCAACCCAGCATAGATCAGTGTGCACTCTGTTGGTAACCTCCTTCAAAAATGTAGTTAATTCTGCTTACTAATAAACTGCAATGAGCACAGGTCACCCATGGCTTCTAATAATTAGGCTGCTAGGCAAAAGTAGGATATGATCTTCTTTACTTTGGTGAATCTGGTCCTTTACCTAGCTTGCTTTTTAGAAGTAGAAGAAAATCAAACACTAAATTTGATTTCAGATCAGACATTCCATATCTAACTGTTTTTCTAATTTTATAAGGAAAAAAAGAATTAAAAATATCTAGTTTGATTATTGTCCTGGTTTTGGCTAGGATAAATAAAGTTAACTTTCCTTGGGCTGAGAGGGAGCACAGCTGAGGGCTGGGTTCTGATCAATCACTAGAGCATTCCATAGCATGTGACATCAAAGCTCAGTACACAGGTGGGCACGTGCTGTCTCTCACACTGTTGTTTTGGTTTTGGTTTCCAGATCGGCTGGGCAGGTTTCTCTGGTGCGATCAAGATCGCTGCTGGGGACGGGCTCTGTACCAGTTGCCATTTGGTTAACCACTACTGCATTTTACCCATTTTGGACTACTGTTATTACTGTTAGTTTTGCTAGTAATTTTTTTTAGTTTAACCTACAAATTTCTTCTTTTGTCTCTCCCCTATTTCACTGGGGTTGGGAGTAAAAAACTGGCCACTTGGCAATTATCCATATGGAATCCTTTGGTTTGTGCTGCCAAACCCAGGAAGTTGTTTATCACCTATCCCTAATCTTAAAAAACATATATTTTTTTTTTTAAACAGGAATTTCTTGACAGAAATTTCTCTTAGGTATGTCACCCAGAACAAATGGCTTAATCCATTCTACAGCAACATCTCCTATCAGTGGTTGTCGCAGATGAAAGTATTGACATGATGATGATTTAGCAATAAATCTAGATTTATTAATAACTAACAGAAATTTATCAATATAAAATAATTCAGAAAGAAAAGCGACTTATTCAGATTCTAAAATGACAAGATTCACTCTAACTTACTTAACAGTACCTTAATTTATACACATATACATGCACATAAACAAAACGGATGTATACATACAGAAACAAAGGTGTTTGGATTCAGTAAAATGAACACAAAAGGGACAAACACATACAGGAACAAGGGTACGTACCCCCACGCACACACCAATAAACAGAGAAAGAACAGGTGAAATAGAAGCTAGCTCAAAGAAAATATCCCTCTCGAGTTTAGAGCAAATACTCCCAATGCCTTGGCATTCCGAAACGGGTGATAATTGAGACTCGAGCGGGGGGACTTCACCCTGGCCTTCCGTCTGGAGCAGACGGCACCTTAAGGGTTTTGGTACCCGAGAGGCATCCCAGCTCAGGGGAGATGCTCATCACAGCCCCGCATTGATCCAGGAGAGCTCAAAGGGTCTTTCTGGTGGTCGCAGTTTATAGGGTCCAAGATAATTGACTTTTGTCAGATACCTTCTGGTGCCTTCCAGCAGTTGCAACGTGCAACCCTTTTATTGTTCCATCTGACCACATGCCAGGCACAGGTGTGCCATGCCATCAGGAGATGATGGGCCATTAGAACTCTTTCCCAGGGATCAGGAGGAGCAGGAGTCAGGCTCGTTAAGGGGATGCCTTAACATTAGCAATCTTTATCTCCACAGATTAGTGTATATCTCGGGGGAGATGTGGGTGGAATCACACCTGGCACGGAGCAGCCCAACAAGGAGGGGTGGGGAGGGGTAAGAATTGCACCACCACGGTGGTAGATGGAAAGTCAGTTAGTGCCATAAAAAGTTCTCTCTGCCTGTCCTTAATAGCCACAGGAGTTAGGGAAGAGCTACTCAGAAAAAAAAAACTGGACCACATTTTCTCTGATGTTCTTTCCCTCTTAACTGCGGTTTGGAGAATCAGGAAACAAATTCTGTTTGACTTAAAATTTTCAGTACTCTGGGCCCATAAACACATCAGAAAAAGTAAAGATGATGTGATTTCTAGGCGATCCAGTGAGGTTCATCTGGAAATATAATACTGGAAAGAAAGTAAGATTTCATAATGAAGCTTCATATATTGGCAAAGTATTTGCATTGAAATATTCCTTTTTTTCAAACCTGAAGCTCTAGCTTGTCCAGAAATTGTCAGGTTTAGAGGAATAGAAGTCCTAAGTTTTAGAAAGAATGTGACACGTTTCTTCCTGAAGCACTTCAGTGGAGATGTAAAACTGTCCTATGGGCTTTAAAGATGTATCCACAGACCTCTTCCCTAAATAGTGCTCTGTTTTAGATAAGTTTGAAAAATATGTATGTGCAATTTTATTAATTCTAGTTTTGTTTTTTTCTTTCTGCATTGTAATAAACACAAACTTTACTCATTTGTTTGAAAATCAATATCATATATAGAGCAAATTGCTTTTATGTCTTACTTTACGGTGTTATGGCTCCCACAGTATTATTGCAGCAAATGCAGAAATGTTAGCAGTGTTTAAATCAAAAGTGAGCATTGTAAATTGTTTATAGACAGCAAGCTCAGCAAACAAAAGTAGCATTATGGAAAAGAAAAACACATTGATAAAGTACTTTTTCATCTAATTCTCTGCAGTTTGTTCAAAATTAGATTTAAAGACGCTGGCTAATAGGTGGACAATACTTTTTACAATACATGATTTTAAATAATGTGTATTCTGCTTTTCTTATATTAAAGCTGTTATCTGTCAGTACATCTAGAAACAGTGATGATGCCCAATTCTCATTAGAAATAATAATGCCAATCTATTCAAGATTATTCCTTGCACTTCTGTGGTATGTATTGTTTTCTGTTGTTCTGTGTCAGTGACCACAGAATGCTTTCCAGGCTTACCAAGAGTAACGGCTAGGAGAGCCTAGCTCTGTAAATGTGACATATTAAATGTATTTATATTACATTCCTCCAACAAGTCACATGGAATTTGATTAGGTTGCGAGTAAAGGGTAGCCCATAGATTTAATGCTTCAGCAGCATACAGTATTTAGTGGACACAGGCCATCACTGATTCTTACTTGCAGTGAGAGGGATGGGAGGAAATGAAGGAAGGTGACCTTTTTCTGTGTATTGGTGGCACTTCTTATTCCATGCGTTTGCTCCCCATGACACGTGGACTCAGACACCCCTTAAGAGCTGCTTTCTTCTGCGTGCTGAGATCTGTCTAGAAAAACAGTATGAAGGTTTTCCTTTCAGAGCAGTATCCATCGAGGACATATGCTTTAGGCCTTGATTATCAAGTAGAAAATTCCATGTTCTCCTTAACTGGACTAACACTTTTCGTCTCCCATTAACACTGCTCAGCACAGCAAATGCACAGTGGGCTTTAATCTTCCCCTCCTCTGTCTGAAGCCCAGCTGGATCCAGTCTGGCACAGGGTTTAAAATAACTGTTTGCTACAATGACAATAAGGTGTGCTGCAGAGCAGGGCAATTTTTTAGCTGTGTGTGAATACAGAACATAATTTGATCTTTAACTGCAGCCCAGCTGAAGTGAGGACAGTGCTGCTCCTGCTGCACTTGTGGCTGACAAAACTAAGGAGTAGATAGGATTATAGAGCTTCAGAGCTCCATTCAACCATTTGGCACGATTAGATCTGCACTACCTTGTGAATGGCACATGTTCCCATAAAGTTAAGGCCTTCTGCAGAATTCATCAGAAGTACTGCCGGTATTCAGACTTTTACAGAACCTGTTATTTATTTTTACGCGGCTTGTAAAATAAAGTCTAACTGCAGTTTTGAGCATTAGTAAAAAACATTAGGATTCACAAAGCATTATTATAATGGAGTTAAAAGTTCAGCTATCACGGACTCCTAGAGTTATCTTTTAAAAATAGTAATTATTTAATGTTATGTTCATTTATTTTAGAATAGCTAAATGAATAACAGAAGCCATCTCATTCAACTATATTATCATCATAATTCTGTTCACTTTAAAGGGACTACGTCTGTGCTTAACGTTAAGCATGTTTAAGCCCTTTGTTCTGCTGTGGGTGATATTTCAAGAAAAATATCAGCTTCTGTGCATAAAATAATTGTTAAGATATCATATAATGTATAATCTACTCCAACCAATTAGCAAATAAAAAAATAAGGTATATCATTAGACTATGTGTTTCTTGCTACAAGAAATTTTTTAAAAAAATATGTTCAATTATCTGCTTATATCATTTTATATTCCCAGACAAAACTTTGTCAAGGAGATTATTATGGACATTGACAAACTTCTTGCTTTGCAACTTGACACAGATATTTCTGCAATGACATCGACAACATGTAGTTGAAGTAAAACACCTGTGTGTATCAGGAAGTCCAGTTATTCCCTTAAGAAATCATTTCTTATTCTTCATATGAATAAGGTAGAATTGTAAGATTTTTTTTTTTTTGGTCTTGGTATTACAGAAAAAATGATAGAAATTTTGATCAATGGACAAAAAAGAAATGGACAGCTCAGGAGAGTGAGAAGGTTGCCAAGAACAGAGAATAGGGAGAAGCAGATGGTGAGAGAGCATAAATTTTGTAGCTTAGCAGTGACAGCGTTCAGTTTGAAGTGAGGCATAGCCAAATTAGATCTTAAAGATCACGTTAGGTTTAGTGAGATGCCATTCTGAATAATTCATTAAGTAATTGGTACCGGCATTTTGGTAAGTAATTAATGGTGAATTTCATATAGAATGGCTTAAGTATTAGGATTTTATTCTTACAGATAAGATGGCATAGTTATGAAATGTTATCTCTACTATTATTTCCTCTGAATTGGAGGATGTGTGTTATAGAAAATGGGGGCAGGGTAGTACTCCATTTTATATTTCTTGTTCTTATATAATTCAGTTAAGGACTGAAAAAGTTGTCTGAGAAGTTACTGGACTGGGATGATGGCTTGTTGAAGACAACTGTACTGCAGTAGTGTAACTTGTACTGATCTGCTTCTCCTTGAAAAATAAGAATTATTCTTATTGAAAATAACCAATTTTCAGTTATGCTGAGTAGTTTCAAGGTGAGTATGAATTGATAAGTAAAGTCCTTCCTATTTAGAACTGTAAACCTAACTTTTCAATGCAATACTCCTTACAGCAAAAATACTTTTGATTGCATGATCTGGAATATGAGAAGAGTGTAGTATCACTTGTATTAAGTGGTGAGAAGTTGAGAGGGAAATAGTTATATAAACAGTTGTGTTTTTCAAGGTCCTAATCTGCCAAAACTTGTACATAAATAATAAGCATTAAGCAATTCTTTTATCTGCATCCAGTGCAGCCCTTCAAACTACGCACGAGCCTGTGATGTGAATGAAACATAAACATGCATTCAAAATAAATATTTATGAAGTTTTGAATATTCAGTATTAATACTGAATCTCAGTATTAATCTCAGATTGAAAACAGATTCAGACCATAAATATGAATTTTGTCACTCAATTCCTCCTCCTCCCTCCATAAAGAGGGAAAAAAAAAAAAAAGAAAGAAGACATTCACTTTTCTCTCATTCACATTTACTCTTAGAGCCTTAAACATCCCCTTTGTTCACAGACCCTCTGAAACTCTATTCCCAAAGACGTTATCAGACTGGAAACACTGAATCAGTTTATAGTATCAAAGAGCTCTAGTCCTTCCTGAAATGGCAGCTCTTCTGTTTTCATGGCAAGATATGGGAAACAGGGGCAAAAGGCAGTCAAAACTTGCGGACCTGATGGCTGGCTCCTTACATCTATTTTTAGGTTGCAGCTGAGGTTACTCCATACTCAGCAGATTCTGGAAAGCCAATACTTTTGTGTCAATCTAGTCAGTAGTTATATAGGTTGCTAGCTTTAGCAAGAGATAAAATTTGTGGGTTATATTTTTCTTTCCTGTTGAGGCCTAAAAATAATTTCCAACTTTGATAATCCTTTTCTTTGCAGCACTTATTCTAGCATTTAATTGAACTGTGGACTTTTTCAACCTCAGGCACCTCCTTCCTGAATTTCACAAATTGCTATTATTAGCCCAGCTACCTTTCCTTATTTCCTGCAATACATTTTCCCAAATAGCCTTATCTCTCTCTTACGTGATCATTTCAAAATAATCTGATGTGCCTTGAGTCAAATACAATGCGATATGTTCCTTCAGTGAAACAAGACATTCAGGCTATTTGCAAGACTCTCAGGCTCCCAGGATTTCTTTTTTTTTTTTCTTCCCACTTGAGATGTACTACCTGCAAGAAAGATGAAACCTGTTGACATAACATTCCAGAGCAAGATTCTCCATGAAATGAAGTTAGCAGTTCCTTTTTCCTCTATGTCCCAAATATTTCTTCATGAATTTATAATGTCATTGTAGCTCCTTTTTAAATCAGAAAGAGACTGGGGAAATAAGGAGGTGAGATTATTCTATAATAAATCCTGTGATATTCTATTTTCTCTCTCCCCATAACACTACACCTACTACAGTCCTGTCATTAAAGGAGAAGACTTGATGTCCCTTCAGTATGCTAGGTCTGGTGGCTAACAGTCTCCACTGGGACCCTTTCTGGAGCAGCTCCACTAACATGTGTCTGATCTTTATTTGTAGAACATGGAGATTTTAAGTCCTGGTTGACTGAATAGGACATGTTTTGGGAGAAAAAAAGTGCATTCTTTCCTTTCTATGTCAGTGTTTCAGATCTGTGATATCACAAGTTTAATCCCTCATCCTTCAAACATGGATAAAAACCCTCAAGGTAATGACCATAACCTGATGTTGAGTTGATGAATTTACAACATCTAATATGAATGCCATAATAAAAGAGACTTTGTTAGTGCTGAGACAGACTGACCCATTAAAATCTCCAAGATTAAAAGTATGTGTCCTCAGACATACTAAAACTAAATAATTAAGTCCTTTGTGTCATGATTTGATTTTTAGATTTAAAGAGATCTCTTCTAAAAAGAACCCCATTTTACTTAGGCTGGTACTAATGATGACAATCTTCTGAAAGAATTCATCAGTGTAGTCGGAGTTTCTATAATAACTCTTACCTTTTATCCTTTGCTATCTATTCCATTTTAGAAGTTAAGAAAGATAACTTTGCTTGTTTCAAAGCTAAGTTTTTTCCTTGGTCAGACTGTTTTTCTTCTGTTTTTTATCAAAGTTGTAATAGGTGGTATTATTTTTCAGTCCTTTATGTTTCCTGCTGAGGGAAAATAACTCTCCTGAGTAACAAGTAAACTACATGTATTATAATATTAAAACCAGCAGATTTCAGTCTTTAATTATGTTTCATCAAGTGTATCTTTATCTACAAACTGTTTAAAAATTGTATTGCACAAAACAAGTTGTTTGTTCTAGTATTCTTGTTACACTATTGAATTCAACCTGTCTCATGGTTTATGCGTATTCTGTTTTCTGTCTGGAAAAGAGTTCATTCTTGTCTTTTCTACCTACATGCTATAATAAATCATGTAAGAGCTTCAAGCATTTCTCTTCTGAAAGGCAAAAAAGTTTTTCTGAAAAAAAACAAACCAGCAAAGAGAAAGAATTAAATTATTTTTTATTACTTGTACATGTTTTAAAACCAATTTATTTCAAAATCTGAATGTTGCTAAATAACAAGAAGTGCAACTACATGCTATATTAAGGATTTCAGTAGTTCATTAAAATGATTTAAACTTTTCTTGGGTAAAAGTTAAAAGAACTAGCAAAATATCAGAGCTGGGAATAACTCCCAGACTACTGCTGTGCCAGTTGCTGCACTTGCTACAACGGACCTAAGTGGGTTATTCTTAAGCCTCCACCATGAAAGTATATTTAGCATTTTTAAAATACTTTTCTTTGGTTGTGAGGCAGTTTTGTAAGAAGTGCTATGGAAATCTAAGGCACAGAAAAATCTTTTAAATCATCAGTGCTTGAATGTAAGTAATGCAAGCAGGCTTTAAATTGTCTCACAGACAAATGATACTTCCTGCTGAGCTGACCCATTCTATGACACTATTTAAGTGGATTTTTTTCCCATTTGTGATCTCTTATTTGTTCTATTACACTTCAAAGCTATGTTCTATAATTTCAGACAGCTCCAGAAACTTTAATCTTCAGGACTTTGTATGCTTTACTTAATTAAGTGATGTACAGGTTTTAAGATCTGGAGTTTGGACATAAAGGATTATGTTAAGTGACATAGAGCTGATCTGATCCGAGGCGCCATATGATGCAGTTATACTTATTTTAATCTCAGTTAAACAATGATCTGTCCCTTAGTACCAAATGGAGATGACTTTTTCCTAATTCTATTCACATACAGGGAATTATTTCTTGTTATGAAGCAGCAATTTTACGGTAATTTATCTGAACTGTATGTAGTCTGAATATATAAAAAACATACTCTGTATACACAATACATTATCTATTCATATATATGAATATATACTCTGACTATAAAAAGAATACTACCATCATGGAGAAAGAAAAAAAAATCTTTCAAAAAGATGTGTTTTTTATCTTTCAAACAAAACCAGAAGCATGCTTGTTTGAGGAAAAGCCATCATAAAACCATGATGTATGGGGAAAGAATCATATGTTTTAAATATATTTCTAATCCATTTCAGATGCCAAGATCATACAGATCCCCTTTTCAAGAGCTGCCTTCACAGAAGGCATATCACCTTTTAAAGTGTAGCCTTCACAGAAACTTATATATAGGTAGAAGCTAATGCGATGTAGTATATTTAATACTGAGTGATTTATAAATACTGTATGATAAACATAAATGCCTTGTAGAGAATTTGTATCTTCATCTCTTTATTGCATATCCACATTGGCAGTCTTTTTAAGTAAGTAAGAACACCAGCATTTCACCTTAGCAATAACTTTCAGAATCTATCTGCCTGAATCTGTTGATATGAAACGTAGCAAATATTAACAGTGAAGGGAAAGAAAAGGTAATATCTACCACAGTCTGCGGTACAATTGTGTAGTCTCAATTTGTATGTCATCACTGAAGTGATTCCTCTGATATTTGGCCCTAAAATGTTAACCTTAAGGGTTACGTGTGTGTGTTAGACAAGCTTGTGAGCGTACTCAAAAGATGTTTTTCAGAATCTCTCTTTGTGGTTCAGAACATCATTTTAAAGCAAGAGTGCTAATGCTATCTAAAAATAGAAATTCTTATCCAGTGTAATACTAAAATCTGTTGACACTAATTTATATCCTGAATTTGGTTGAAATGTAAAGAAAATGCTGAATTAAGAAAAATTGTGACTAGGAGATGTTAAAATATAGCTATGCACTTAGTTGCAACATACAAATGAAGACTATTTTTATTTCAGCATTAAGGTGATTTATTTTCACTTGTCAGAAATTGTCAGAACAACATATTCAGCTGGCTTTGATGTAAAACTGAATCTCTCTACACTGTCTCGTAGGAATTGTGGATCAAGTGGCTCACTGTGTGGGCTAGCCTCCTCAGCTGGATCATCTGTATGTCTTCACTGAATAAAAATTGTTCACCCGGGATATAACATGCATCACAAAGGCTTGACATAAACTTGCTTCCCTAAATGGGACCTCACTTGTATAATCTGGCAGAAGAGATGCCTCCTTTCTGATTCTGATCATGCTTATCAAGAACAGCTGCATTTTAGGATATTCAGACAAGCTCCATATATTGGTAACTTTAAAGAATAATAATAATAAAAAAGAAATACAAGGTTAGTCCTTCAGAGTAATATGAAGGTTGGTGGTTTTTTAAGGATTGCAGATTGGTTCATACAATAGTTTTAGGCACTTTGAAATTTCAGTGTGTGCATCTAGTTCCGTCTGCATACAACCCTGAATTAGTTACATGGGCCAAATTTCAACTTGGCCACTAAATAATTACTTGCCTACCTCTGTAAGGTTCACCAGTTAGCTAAGAAGGTCTTCAGAATTTTGAGTTGTAGAAGTAATTTGGAAGCATAACTTATTTTCTCTCTTTCTTCATAATTTCATCTTTCAGATGGAGCTAGTAATGACTGCCAGTTGCAGAGGGTTATTGGAAAGATTAGTTAATACAGTGTTTGGAACATATAATAAATTGATTTGCTAGGCTTTTTTTAGGCGGCAGATGAAATGATCAGGTACATTCATTTAAGATGCCTTACTGGAGATTACAAAGTGAAATTTATATGCTGACATTTATATAGGGAAAAAGTACAGAAAGCTATTTATTCACCTCTTGTAATGGAAACTAATGGAAGACAGAAGAATGGTTGGGCTGAGGAGACAATTGTCAGCTGGTTATGGAAGGTGAATGAAAGTTAAAAAGAATCAGCCAGAAAATATACATTAGATGTTAAAATCAATCCAGCATCTGTGCCTGTTGCCACTGGAACAGGCTCTGGGAGAAGTTGCTGACCAGCCACTGGCAACTGTAACTACTGCAGCCTTTACTGGAGGAGCACTGCCTGACAGATCAGCTTGGATCAAGAGGTTAAAAGGGATTCAATTTGTTACCAAGTTGTTGAAAAGTCAAGTTCGACAACATTGTGTGCCTGTGTGAGTATATATAGAACAGGACAGGAGCACTTTCTTTCAGTATATAGTGAAAGGCAAATGATTAATGATTTAGGATTCTTTTCACACTGCAGTAAAAATTAATTAAAGATGTGCTGCCTTTAGGCATTTCTACTCGTACAATGATAAATATGGAAATGTGCTGCATTTTGCAGAATAAAGACCATTGTCTTTACAACACACAGAAATGAATTGTATCCACATCAAGTTTTATGTAAACACTCTGAAATTCAATTGGTAAGGGTTCAGCTGAATGTCCCTCTATGATTAAAGCAAAGCAATACTGGTGGTATCATCTTCAATAGCAATTACATTTTCTCACTTAAGAAAGAATTGGAAAGAAGATTTTTGTCATCTGTGGACATAAGGGCAAGTGAGGGGGAGAGAAAGGATCAACAAATACTTTCAGTAGCTAAATATATTACAGTTATGGTGAATGTGTGGCAAGGTATTTTTGGTTTTATTAAACTTAATGTATTAGACGTGAGCTCTGAATCTGTTATCACAAATAGGCCCCCAATCTCTTACCCTTTCTGTCCTTACAAAATGAAGCTACCACAGTAATCTTCTTTTCTATTGACACAGAGACATAATTCCTCCTTTCAAATCCTGGTGGCTGGCTGTCTATTATTGTATTAAATAAAATCTCTTGTTACCGGTTTCAAACTTCAACATAACTTTGAACATAACTTCAGCTTTCTTTCCTCATGACTTTCTTTCTCTTCCCATCCTGTAGTTGCCATCCTGAGGGTGTTGGGAGTATTCCTGGTCTTTCCTGACGGTTACTTGCCTCCTGCACAGTAGCTGCACATGGCTGTCCTAGAACCTGTCCTAGGACCACATGCAGCTCTTACCTCCTCCGCCTCTGACTATCCTCTCAGATCAACCTCTGCCATGCTGCCAGAAGTGACTTGTTCAAAAAGTGTCTTTCATCTGCTTTCTGCTTGCTCACCTGTCCTTCAGGCTTGTAAAGCCTGCTGCAGCTTATAATGATGAGAAAGTAAACCAAGCTAAAAAAAAAAGTATATAGAAAATCCTCTTCATTAGGAACCCGAGTATGCCCCAGCTATTCATATTGAAAAATGCTTTAATACTTCTACTGATTTACTGTTGAGGGAGTGTGTGTAGGTCTGTGTATGGCACATCCACTAGAGAATTTAATTGGCTAAATGAGAATAGAAATATTCTCAGGAACATTTCTTGCTCCCTTAGGAATTTGAGGATAAAGGGAAGAAAAAGGAAAGAAGAATGTAACTGAGAGCTAAGCATGTAACTGCTTGCCAGAGAGAAAAAAGAATTGTCTGAGGAGGCTCAAGTATCAGCAGTGGGTAGGGAGATGCCTCTATGCCCTCCTGCAGCCATGCCTGTATTTTCTGATTTGAGAGTTTTATCTTTATGTCCTTGCTGTGTTGACCAGTCTATCAAGAGACTTGCACAATAGTGCCAAGGTAGTGTAACTATGCTGCCATCAGTAGAATTACCAGCTTAAGAAGTAGTCCAATCTGTCTTCTTAAGAATTAAGGAAAGACATAGTTAAGACATGGAGAGAAAGATATACTGGGTTCATGTAAATCAAGAAAAACACAGCTATCATTCTTGGCATGAAAGAAAATTCTCCTGTAATGTGGGTAAAGATGATATAGAACTAAAAATTACAGAAAACTGACAGATGACTTTTTAGCACCTCTGAGGATGAATGTTTTGATGTAGGCGTAATGTGCTAATGAATTAGCCTTTCAAATTCAAAGGGAGCAAATCTGCCTCATTCTAGTCCTAGAGCATGGAAAGTATTTGCTAAGACCCAAAAGCTATCATATGCTTTAGCAAACTGACATGAGTGGAAATTTCCACTTGGCCAATAGCAAGTAGATTTTTGGTACAGGCTTCAGAAGTGACGGTAAGCAAAATTATATGTAGTCTTGCATAGTTTAGGGTCATATTTTACCTATGTTTCAATTGATGTTGGTGACACTTCATGGAAAAATAAAACCAGCTAGAAAGAGATGAGAACATGAGCCAAACTTTCTTGTTTAGAATGCGCTGAACTAGGTTACCAGTGGCCTATTACCAAACCTACTTGGTGAGGTCTGTGCACTTGGGATACATTCATGGCTGCCCAGAAGATTTGCCCACTGCCCTCAGAGCAGAGCTAGGTCTGTCATTCAAAATCCTCTTATAAATCTTAGAAGCCAAGTACTGTCCAATGGTTGAGGACATCAAATCTGCTTAATTCTGAAAACAGAAGAATTTTAAATCAAAATATGAAAGATTTTCTGTCTACAAGTGACAAAAAATGCTGGAAAGGTACATAAAGTTGTCATGGAACCCTTTTCAGTGGAGAATGTTAGGGACTTGGTCTAGTATCTGTCCTCCTCAATTACTGTCTGTAGCTACACAAGTAGCTTTTTCAGGTACATCAGTGATAAAAGGAAGACTAGGGAAAATGTGGGCCCTTTTGGAAGGAAAAGGGAGACTTGGTCACCTGAGATATAGAGAAGGCTGAAGAGTGACTTTTCTTCACCGGCAAGGGCTCCAGCCATACTATCCAAGTCACAGAAGGCAAAACTAGAGACTGGGAGAATGAACTGCCCACTGTAGAAGAAGGTCAGGTTTAAGACCATCTAAGGAACCTGAAGGTGCACAGTCCATGGGACCTGATGAGATGCATTCACGAGTCCTGAGGGAACTGTTAGATGAAGTGACTAAGCCTCTCTCCAATGTATTTGAGAAATCATGGCAGTCCAGTGAAATTCCCAATGACTGGAAAAGGGGAAACGTAACCCCATTTTTAAAAAGGGAAGAAAGAAGACCTGGAGAACTACAGGCCAGTTAGTCTCACCTCTGTGCCTGGCAAAATCATGGAGCGAATCCTGTTGGAAAATATTTTAGGGAACATGGAAAATAATCATGTGATTCGTGACACTCACCATGGATTCACTAAGGGCAAATTGTGCCTAAAGATTTTGGTGGCCTTCCACAATGGGGTTACAGTGTTAGAAGATAAGGGAAGAAAAATTACATTATCTGCCTGGACTTGTGCAAAGCATGCGACACTGTCACACAAGACATCCTTGTCTCAAAATTGGAGAGACATGGGTTTGATGGATGGACCACTTGATGGATAAGGAATGGGCTGGATGGTCGCACTCAGATTGTTATGGTCAATGGCATGATGTCCAAATTGAGAGCAGCGACAAGGGACATTCCTCAGGGGTTGGTACTGGGACCAGTGCTGTTTAACATCTTAGTTGGCGACATGGACAGTGGGATTGACTGCACCCTCAGCAAGTTTGCTGATGACACCAAACTGTGTGCTGCGGTCAACACACTGGAGGGAGGGATGTGCCATCCAGAGGGACCTGGACAGGCTGGAGAGGTGGGCCCATGCAAACCTCATCAAGTTCAACAAGGCCAAGTGCAAGGTCCTGCACATGGGTTGAGGCAATCCCAAGCACAAATGCAGGCTGGGTGATGAGTGGATTGAGAGCAGCCCTGTGGAAAAGGGGTTGGGGGTATTAGTGGATGAAAAACTGACTAATAGCTATCAGTGTGTACTCACAGCCCAGAAAGCCAACTGTATCCTGGGCTGAATCAAAAGACATGTAGCCCGCAGGTTTAGGGAAGTGTTTCTCTCCCTCTGCTCTCGTGCCACCTGCAGTTCTGTGTTCAGCTCTGGGGCCCCCAACATAAGAAGGACATGGACCTGCCCAAGTGAGTCCAGAGGAGGGCCATGAAGATGGTCCCAGGGCTGGAGCACCTCCTTTATGAAGACAGGCTGAGAGGGTTGGGGTTGTTCAGCCTAGAGAAGAGAAGGCTCTGGGGAGACCTTATAGCAGCCTCCCAGGACTTAAAAGGGGGCTTATAGGAAAGATGGGGAGAGACTCTTATCAGGGAGTATAGTGGTAGGACAAGAAATAATGGTTTTAACCTGAAAGAGGGAAGATTTAGATGAGATATAATGAAGAAATTCTTTTTGTGAGGGTGGTGAGACACTGGAATGGTTGCCCACAGAAGCTGTGGCTGCCCCCTCCCTGGCAGTGTTCAACCAGGTTGGACGGGGCTGTGAGCAACCTGGTCTAGTGGAAGGTGTCCCTGCCCATGGCAGGGGGGTTGGAACAAGATACCTTTAAGGTCCCTTCCAACCCAAACCACTCTATGATTCTTTGATTCTATGAATCTGTGTGCTATAGCTTAACTAGAGCCTTTTCTGGGCCTGCTCTGTGCAGTTTTCGGCCCATTCAGTTTTGTTTCTGCCATCACAAGGTCCTGATGTAAACCAGATCACTCAGATGTTGTAGGTTAAAAAAGAAATTCCTCTTAAAAAGGGGGAATAAGTGAGACACATTATTAGATACAACTGTTTACACTGGCAAGGAAACTGTGAATTGTCTTAAATGGCCAGCAGCAAGTCAACCTCTGCCAAACAGGGGAATGAGTGAGTGTTTGCACTTACAGGCAGTAATTACAGCTTCTGCTCATTCTCCACTCTAGAGAAATTAATCTGCTTCTGATTTAAACTGTAGTTTTATAGTATGAAGTGTTATGTCTCGGTGCCTGTTGACTTTTTTTTCTCCTTCCCTTCCTGCGGCACCTCCCTCCTTTGTGCTGTGTCAGCACGAGTCTTTGTTCTTCTGTCAGGTGAATTGGGAATTAGGGAACTAATCTGACTGTAAAAAAACACAACAAAACCAATTACTTCTATGCCTAAAAAACCTATGATGTGAGAAATGAAAACAGAGTGTACAGGATGAAATTACCGTAGCATCCCTTTTGGTGTCGGTAAACTTGGGCTTATTATGTGTGCCTAACAGACAGCCTAATTCTATGCTCCACAGAGATAATGGAGTCACAGAATAAACAGGGTAAAAAAGCATGACTATCCATCAATTCCATCCCTTCTGCTAGGCACACTGTCACTAAACATTAATAAAATCTTATTGTTACTCAGCTTTAAACCTCCGACATCAGCAGTGCTATGCCATAACTAAGTACAAATCTTATTAGGAAAAAAAGCATTACCTTTTATATTTTCCCTTAAAGAAGAAATATTTCACTGTTGTATTCATCACTAATAAAAACACTATTATTTCAGTAAACAGTTTAGAAACATTAAAAGAAACTGTATGAGGTTTATGGGATTTAAACACACTTTTCATTATTTGTTAACAGGATTTAGCTCCTGCATGCTACTTCAAAGATCTTGAATACACTTTTCTTTTGTGTCTTGAAAGAAGACTGAAAATAAATCTGTCTTACTTGAGCTCGATTTTCTCAAAAAATCAACAAAAAGACCTGATGTCAATTATAGGATTAAGCAGCTGTACAAGCATTGTACAATATGCTAAAAAGCATCTTCCATTAATGCTTTCTAGTTGGGCTATTATTTCTGTCATGAATATTTCAGATATAAAGTTTAAAAAATTGACTCTAATTAAGATGCATGCTAAGAAGAAAGTGGTTATAATTTAATTTCCCTTTGACTGGCCTCTTCTTGCATTCAGCAGCAAATTATTTATTTTCTGACACATGTATGATGTTTGCTGGTGTCAGTTAGTGCCAACACATAAGCAAATGCTTACAGGCTGAAAGGTTATATACCACGCATAGTGTCTTTTTTGTGTAAAGCAAAATTTTCAACTATCTTCTTTATATTTACAATAAAATATTTATCTTTTCCACAGACAGCAGAAAAAACCTCAAACATTTATCGATTTTATTGACAGATTAACAATTCATTTTTAACACACATGATCCTTATACACCAACTCTTGTTTTTCACCAGATTGCACCGCTTCAGTATTTTATTCTTGATGAGGTAAAAAAATCAGTAATAATTTAAAGGAATAAATGTCATGCACAAAGTTTCATAGAATAATGATCTTTCAAAGTAATCCTCCTAGTTGGGGTTCAGTGTGTTGTGTCTTCTGAGAACTATTTGGTAATCTCTTTAGGATGCACAGGAATATCTCTGTAGAAGGAAAGATGAGAAATTCACTGACCTCAGTATAAATGCTCTAAAGATAAAAGCTTGAAAATCATGATAAAAAGGCATGTTTGCTGGTAAAGAACAGGAAGGAATGGAAAGTTTCACTTATTTGAGAAGATGAAATTCAGTGGCTGATAAGATCTGAACGTTATGAAGACTGTAAAATCACTGGGGATATGGGGGAATGAAGTATATTTTAGTAACTGCCAAAGCTGTGGTATAGCTAGATCAGTGTATAAACTAAATTGAAACAAAGCCACAGCAATGCCTTGTCAAGATTTCACCATCAAGCAAAAATGTGGCAGCAAATGAGGCAAAAGTGAAGCAGATTAGAAGCTTTTGACAGTTTCTGAGTCAGCTGGTGGCAGTTACCAGCATGGAGGTTTGCACAGCATCTAGTCAGCCATTCATATCATCCATTACTTTGTAGAGATTATTTTTACTTTTTTGCTCATATTATAACTTCACAGAGAGGGCTGCACTTTCAGCCAATGAGTAAAGAATGTATGAAAAGAAAACTAATAGAAGACTGCTACATGGTTCTGCAAGATGATTACAAACTGGATTTTTTTTTGTCTGTAATTCTTGAAGTGCTGAAAAAAAATATCTTGGTTAGAATGATTACAGTCAAGAGAAACCAATTAAGCAGATTTGTGTCCCATGGAATGTCTCAAGTGTATTAATCTCTATGTAAATGCAGCTTTCAAGTAGTCAGAAAAAGCCTCTTTACAGCCATTCCTCCCTTAAAAATGGTAAATAAATAGTGGAGGCTATTGGTGGATTCAATTTTTTGAGGTATTTTTCAGCTTTCAAACGTAATCAAACACTTTTAGAGAAAGAAGGTAGTCTCTATGAAAATGTAAGATCAGGGGATAACCCAGTTGATGAGCCTTCTGTGTAATGTGTTTTCTGAAGCTGTAGTGTTCTTAAAACAAAGAAATTACATATTTAAAACCTGCAGTATTAAGGCTGCAAAGTCAAGAACTCAAAAGATAAGAAATACCAGTTTAGGTTCCTATCTGTGTCTTATTTTGTCCCTATCTGTCTGTTTATGCTATTTGCTATTTTTTTTTTAACACGTACACATTCTATTTTTTGTTACATTATTTTAACATATTTAAACATTTTTTTCTCCCCCGTTTTGACTACATAGCCACACTGCTAAGAAGTCCTTATTTCTGTAAAAATACTCCTGATGCTCTGACAGGCTGTTTGTAAAGCAGTAGCATGCTCTGGAATCACATTCACAACCTCATCAGATCCTCCTGTTCCCGAGCAAGCTATCACTGCAGGTCTGTCTGCACTGACACAGGCACCTCTAGGCTGTCTGAGTCTCATTCTTTGTTTGCATCCTACCTATCACTCATGCTTGTTTTGTCCACGTTGTATTTTCCATATGCAAAGTGAAGCCTTTCTATGATTCAGGGTCTTTTCAGGCTGCTCTGTACTTCATGAAGTAGTGAAGGGAATGTGGGAAAGAGCTGTGGTTTAAGGGTTTTGCGTGTGGTGGGAGTGGTGCTGACTGACTTGTACCCTGCAAAGCTGAGAGATGTGCCAACAAAAGGAGCAGGGCTAGGGTCTGAGAAGGATGTGAACATTACTATTCCTGCAAGTGTGGCAGAATTGCAGGGCAGAGCAGGGCAGTCTGGATAACAGCCAGGATGAAGGTAAGCACTTCAGGTTTCATGGGTTGCCAAACTAAGGGGGGTTAGGCAACCTGCTTCCCTGTTTACACCACCACACTACCAGCAGATCAGCAAATAACTTCATTTTCTAGTGTTCTTCTTATGCTGCAATCTGTTGGCAGAATATAGCTCTCCTCCACTTAATATTTTCTCTTAAATAAACATCTACAGTTCCTTCACTTTTATGCTGTTATAAAACATGGATCACACTTTTATAAATTCAAGAGTAATCTAGCATTGAAAAAGGCAGAGGTACAGGGAATTATAAAGTTTAGTCTGAGGTGTCAAGTTGAATAGGCTATACCTACACGATGTTTCTTGCTCGGTATTTCTGACCATTGACTTGAGAAATTTGTGTCCTTGACCCTGGCTCATACAAAGAGAGCATAAGTTAACTTTACAGTTGACCCTAGTTATTGATGTAAATGCAACCTATATGCTCAGAAAGGTGGTTAAGCTACTCTGTTGGTTCCTATACTGTATTACAGTGAAACTAGACCTCAAAATCTGAATGGAACTAACTTTCAGTGAAGAGAAAGGGCAAAAACATGTCACATCATTACAGAACTATGGGTTTGAGCTCGATAACCTGCAAGGCTTTGTGAAGTTTCTTAGAGAAAACAACTGAAAGTATTTGAAGATAATGGAACACAAGGAAGTATCCCACTTAGAAAAAAGGTTAAAATAAAATTTTTATTTGCCCAGAAGTGCAGTATGCCTGGTTAACCTGTTGTCTTTGAATAAGTTCAGAGAAGTAAATTACTACAGTATTACCCAGGCAATTCGTAGTTAAACTACTGAAGACACAGATTGGTACAAGAATTAAAAGGAAGGGAGGAACCAGCTAAAGCAGAGATGACAATGGGTTTTGTTAAAGGGGAAATATTATTATGAAATTCCTCCAGGATCAGTCTTCTGACAGATGTCATGTAAGATTTTCATTAATAATCTTGGCATAAATTTGAACTTGAACACAGGTAAAATTCTCAAATTACTTTTTTGAGGCATGGGTGAGATTTTCTCTGGGATAGTCATTCATAGGTGCCTAAACCAGTGAAGAGAAAAAGGCATCTCCAGAGGCTGGCTCATGGCACCTAGGTTAGCTTCCTGCTCTGAATTGCTCTTTTAAATACAGAGAAGGAGTCAGGATGCAGCAGGAAACCTATCTTTCTGCTGTAGGGAATAATGACCTTGTTTATTATACACAGTTGAAAACCCTACATTCAGGCCTGATCAAGTTCTTGTTCACAATGTTAAAACAGGGCTTGAACATTGGCTGCAAAACCTGCCAGCCCCCTCTGGAGACTCTACTTGAGTCCATAGATAATTTAAATGTACATGAAAGGACTTGCCTAAAGCCAATGTATTTCAAATACTCTGCTTCATAGGTCTTTAAAGGATGCTTTTGCAGTAAGTTTCTTTTGTTTCTGCAAAATACATTTGTAGGACAATATCTAATGCTTAGTCTCACCAGTACCCACCTGCTGCCTCGCAGGGTGCCGTGTACCTGCTTAGGCACTAACCCTTTCCCTCACAAATTAACTTAATTAAATTAGAGAAAGAGAAATTGCTGTGAACTTCTCACTTACCTTCAAGTTTGATGCTCCCTTGTCAGAACTTGCCGTGTTTAAAAAAAGCCAAAAACCAACTCAGTCCCCTCCAATAATAGTTAAGAATCTAGCTGAAAATCAATAGTAAAAAACTTACTTGCAGCAATACAAAAGACACTGAGGATTAACAAAAGCTAGTTGTATTTTTTTTGTCTCTTATTATATTTTTTATGACTACTTCTCCACCTCCTGGCTGCTTATTGTTATCCTCTGTATCATAGCCTGTAACCTCCAGGGTTGAGTGCATGAGGCAAGGGGTTGGTGGGTGTGGAGGACTGTTTGGTTTTGGCTTCTTTCTGCCTGGGTCATTTCTGCTGGGAGTCAATTTAAGCTACTGATGCAGGTTTGGACACAGAATACCAGTCTGGCTGTTCTATAAAGTGCCCTATGCTAGGTACATATAACAAGCACCATTGTATATAGAGGTCTGATCACATGTTTTCTAAAAGGATTTGGAGAAGGGCAGTATATCAGGATCAATCGAAAATACCTATTTTACAGTATGAGACTAAAATAGGTTTCTTTAGACTATAGAGCAGGGGCTGAGAGCTAGTGAATGTTCCTTGTAAATACTCCATGTTTTCAACAATGAAGAATGATAGGAGATGTTTAGCTTGTAAAAAAAGAAAAAAAATGCTGTAGGAACAAAGGGGTATGTACTCTAAGTCAGTAAATGGGTAAGAAACATAAATTCTAATCTGAAGATTGATTGGCTTATGAAAAGCATGATTTTGTGGCTGTTATGATATGTGTGGTTTTGTTACTTATGTGGGAAAGTGTTCTAACTCACGGACTCCAGTGAATACATATTCTAGTTTCTTAAATTATAATTATTTACTCTGACTAAAAGCATTTACTAGTTTAGCTGATGCGAACCAGTTAACAAAAGAGCTTGGACCTTCATGTGACTGCTTAATATTGAACTTTGACCCTGATTCTGCAAGAATTTATATGAACTTAAAGGAATGCAAGCATCTATAAGGACTGCAGTATGTACAAACTCAGCATATTGTGAAGTATATATGGGTTACAAGGAAATGTGCTATCACCACCTATATTCAAATAAGATCTCAGAAGACTGTGTGCTGTTAGCTGATAGGATATTTTTTGGCTATTCAGTTTACAGAATAGCATTCCCCGCAGCTGCCACCATATTAGGGTCTTGAGCTAGTCTCAGTCTGAGCAGAGCATAGCAATTTGACAGGAATCACAAATGAGCAGCAGTCATTGATTTACTGTGTGGAATATGAATGGCAGAGCACTTTGAGTTTTAACTGTGAAATGCAGCAGATAATTTGACAAAGATTTTTTAAAAAAATATTTGAACAGGAGACTTCTTCAAAACAATAGATACTGAAATAGGAAATGTGTAGATAAATTATGCATTCAACACGAACGATCTCATATCATATAGGAATGTTATGTCTCTTAGAACATTGTGCTGAAAGGGAGATGTTAGAAAATGGAGCAGTCAGAACAATCCATATTTTCACATCCAGTTTAGTTTCTTTACAGTCCTGCCCTTATTATTTAAAACCAGCCTAGGAGGAGTGTGTCTGTCAGTCCCTCTATTTACACCACCTTTAAGTTTTCTGTGGAGACAGTGAACAAAGTTGCTATGGTGTTCTGTAACTTAGATTCTTGTTTAAGGAGTAGGTATATGATCACCAAATTATTTTTGAAGTAAGCTATTGTAAAGCCAGCCAAATAAAACCACATGAGAAATTTTGAAAAGAGTGATCCTTAAGGTAAAAGGTCCAAATCCATCATCATACTGCTGCCAGTAAGATACTGTTAGCACATTCTGAGGCACCTGCCTTTCCAAATTTGCTGATGTCACTGATGCTTAAGAGGTTTTGGGGAGTAGAATGCATAAATAACAGTTATCGCTATGGTAATAGCTTCTGGGTTTGGAAAGTCTTTTGCATTATGATCGAGAACTTTCTTCCAGACGACAGCTAGAGGCAGTAAAAGAAAGATAGAATCTTTAGGGAGATAGGACCCACACATAATTGTATGACAAATTATAATGACAAGGTTGAGTTTAGGATTTGTAATGTGATGTACTGAAATAAAATCCATTTCCATATAGTTTGTGCAGGACTACTGTCATTTGCAATAACCATCTTTGCAAAGCACAATATACTCTCTCTGTATCAAGAAATGCACTCTTTTTCTGCACAAGTGTTTATATTTTTTTTTCCTCATAACCTAATCTAATTCTCAGGTATAAACATAGTTTGCAGGGGGGTCCATTTGGGTTTAATACAGCTTCAATGGATAGTCCAGTAGGAACTGGATCAGGTCCTTACCATATTTTTGGACAAGTGCTGACATCAGAATTTACATAAAGATATATACATTATTTTGCACCGTATTTTTGAGCCATAATTTTCCTATCTAAAATAAAATCATTGCAATTCTGCCACAAAAGAATAAATGGGAAAAAGAATAACTCATCCAAGAACCACCCTTTTTGAAAGATACTGCTTACCCTTGCTGGTAGAAAAAGGTGTTAACCTTAAATTAGCCAGCAGAAAGTACAGGCTATGCTTGTTAGTAATTTTGATCCTGCCTTATGAGTAGCAAATCAATCTATCTGTTTTCTTTGCAACTGCTAGTATGTTTGTAAGTGAAATAGTCTATATCTTTAGGGCTCAGTGAATGGTATGTTCTTGTAATCTGGGATGGGATAGACATAGTGTTATAACCCATTTTGCTTGCCACCAGTTACCACCCTGGGTTGCTGATTGAGGGGAACTTGTACCATTCACCAACTAGGCTTGCCAGTCAAGGACATGTTTTTGGCCCACCCTCTAGATGCAGGCTGAAGCAGATGGGAGAAAGAATCCTCACAATGAAAGCAAATTGCTATTTTCTGTTACTGAGAGATGCTAAAGCAGTAATGCACAATGCCACACCTTGTACTACTTTATTATCAAAGGCTGTATTTATTATCAAAGGATGTATTAAATTTACTTAGCATCTACTACTAATAAGCAAAGCTGCAGTGGAGCAAGTTTTGTCAGGCCTCATTAATTGCTACAGAGGCATCTAGATCCTTGTATTACTTCTTAGGACCTTGAGAGGTGTTTTTTTTTTTTTTTTTTTTTTTTTTTGTTTTTTTTTATGATGCTGTGTCTGTATCATCTTCTGTTTTCTCTTCCTCTCTGAACCTCTTTGTTAATCTTGTATAGATCTCTAGCTGTCAGGGGCTCTTGAAAGTCTACCACACAGTGTTGACCCTTATCTTTCAGATCTTGAAATTCTGTCTGTCACATCACCTGCTGCTTCTTCCTTTGTGTCTGCATGTGCTTTTAAATTGCCTAACTCTAATCAATATGATCATTAGATTAGATTGCCCCCAAAGTACTTGTTCTTTGTTGTGGCATCAGTTTTTCTTTGTTGTTTCTTCTCTACCTAGGTTATTTTGGTACCCATACTAGCTCTGAAATTAACTTTATGTGAAGGCTGGCCCTAGCCTTCTGGAAATGTTTGAATCTGTTGTATGAATAGAGATGTGACTGTGATCTCATCCCTAGGACGTGCTCTGGAAGAAAGGAGAATACCCACCTTTCCCCAGGTAACAAAAGATGTCTTTGTCTCTGACTATGATGTGAGAGAATATACTTGCTTGGTAGATTCTGAGCGGGCTGAAAACCCAAAATGTGTGTATCCTTGAAATACTACACCTTAACTAGTAAGGTCAAATCAGTGCCTGCTGATATAAATTACTTTCTGATATTTTTCAATAAGCAAATAAATCTATGAGGTGCATCATAAATAAAGAGATACTTTCCTAGGTGCCTAAGATTTGAAATAGTCACAGTTGGTGAAAAGGTGATATGATGTGAAGGGCTTCCACTGCAGAAAAAAATAACTTTTATATTAATACCTTAAATTAAAAAGCTTAATATAATTTTTTTAAATAAACTCAATACTTTTTTTTAATGTATGGAAGGTTTAAAATTAATGTATATGCTAACAGTAAAAAATACAAAAAAATCAGAAGCAGCTTCAGCAATGATGAAGCTGTGAGTTGAAGAACAGAATTTCAGTTCCCCTCACAAATCAATATGCCTATACTTCTGACTTCATAATTACAAAATACATTATGTTCTAAAGTGAACATTTACCGGAATTGATGAGAGAATTACCAAGGTAGCTGGACTCTCTTAAAGCATGGTTGGTGATGATCATTAGAGGGATTTTGCTGGCAGGCATTCTTTATTACCAGATCTGTAAAGCTACATTTTCTAGAAAGCCATCAAAAAAGAAATTTTGTATGTTGAGTTTTGAAAGAGAATATGAATACTGTACTAGTAGCATAGCTGTGCAGAAAATGTGATACCAGATTAAGCTGTGCAGAGTTTGCAAAATTTCAGCTGAACTAAAATATTCCACGTGACACTTTTAGTGGAAAGCCTTTATTGGGAATTTTTGTTACATTTGAGTGCATTGTTTTTAATAAGTTTCCTAAACAGATTGCTAATGTTAGCAAATGTATTGGGTTTGCATGGCAAGGTTTTGGTAGCGGGGGGTTACAGGGGTGGCTTCTGTGAGAAGCTGCTTGAAGCTTCCCCTGTGTCCGACAGAGCCAGTGCCAGCCTGCTCCAGGATGGACCCACCACTGGCCAAGGCTGAGCCCACCAGCAGTGGTGGTAGCATCTCTGGGATATTTCAGAAAGGAGAAAAAACTCGCTGCATAACAGCAGCCAGAGGACAGGGGTGACAATATGCGAGAGAAACATCTCTGCAGACACCGAGGTCAGTGCAGAAGGAGGTGCAGGAGGCGCTCCAGGCCCAGAGCAGAGGTTCCCCTGCAGCCCGCGGTGCAGCCCATGGTGAGGCAGCTCTGCCCTCAGCCTGAGGGGGTCCATGGGGAAGCAGATCTCCACCTGCAGCCCGGGGAGGGCCCCACGCCGGAGCAGGGGGATGTACTCAAAGGAGCTGTGACCCTGTGGAAAGCCCGCACTGGAGCAGGCTCCTGGCAGCACCTGTGAGCCCGTGGAGAGAAGAGCCCACGCTGGAGGAGGTTTTCTGTCAGCACCTGTGACCCCGTGGGGGACACATGCTGGAGCAGCCTGTGCCTGCAGGACTGCACCCCGTGGGAAGGACCCATGCTGGGGCAGGTTGTGAAGAACGGCAGCCTGTGGGAAGGACTCGTGTTGGAGAAGTTCGTGGAGGACTGTCTCCTGTGGGAGAAACCCCACACTGGAGCAGGGAAAGAGTGTGAAAAGGAAGGCGTGGCACAGACATGTGATGATAAACTGACAGGACCCCCATTTCCCATCACCCTGCCTGCTTCTGGGAGGAGGAGGTAGAGAAATAGGGAGGGAACTGACCCCAGGAAGAAGGGAGGAGTTGGGGGAAGGTGTTTTAAGATTTGGTTTTATTTCTCATTACCCTGTTCTGATTTGATTGGTAATAAATTAAAATAATTTACCCCATTTAAGTCTGTTTTACCCGTTGGTGAGTGATCTCTCCCCATCCTTATATTGACCCATAAGCCTTTCGTTATTTTTTCTCTTCCTGTCCAAATAAGCCATTTTTGGCTTTTTTTTAAACAAAGCAATTAACTACAGAAATATGCTTTTTCTTTCAGAGACTGTTGTAGAGTAAAATCAGTGGGAAAATTTTTCTCCTAAGTTATATTGTTGTTAAGGCCAATGACTTTAAAGGATCCCAACTCACACAGATGAGAGCACAGAGACACAGTTTGTTGCATTCTTCTGGGGATCTTGAGCTCAACAGTAATGAGATATACTCCAGCCAGTGATTCCTCCCACTCTGTGAAAACTTGAAAGTGGTTTTCTGTCACACTTCATAGTGGTTCAGGAGGGAAAAACACTCCTTGCAGACACCTGGGGATGAAAAAAGCATCCATCCAGAGGTTAGCAGAAGGACATAAAAGAGGGAAGCTACCCTAATTGTCTACAAAGCAGCCAAGCAGAAAGGTTTTAACATCCCAACCAGGCCTTATTTTCATCTTTCTGCCCCCTCCCCTCATAAAGGCAATACAAATGGAGATAAAGAGGCTAAGGGAAGAGATATGTTGATGGATCTGGAATGCATTAAGTTCCTGAGGCTGGGTGTGGAGGGGATACCTGGGGACTGTGCAAGGGGCCTCAGTAAGTTCTGGGAAGTGCTGGACCTATGGGTGTTAGACCAAATAAAATTAAGGCACATGTGAGGTTTCTCCCCTTTTTGGATGTAACTGTTTTTTAAAATGTAAATTTTAGCTAATATTTAGTTAAACATTCTGTTACAGATTTTTTTTTTAAGACCTCTTTATAATCCTGAAGTTAGGGTTTTTACTTTCTTTGTGGACATATGAAGTTGGGAGAATTAGAATACTAGTGAATGTGATTATCGAAACAAAAACTGGAAGTATATGCATCCCAACTTCTTCCCAGGTTCTGACAAGTGTATTTTGAGGCTTAGTAATTACTGTCATACATAGGGAGGTTGTTAAACTCCTATAAGTGAAAATGGTTGCACTGCACATAGTTACCATATATCTAGATTTATCTAGTTTTTCTCCTTTTTTCCTTTCAGAAATCTTATTCAACTAGAATATGAAAACTGTGAACACTTGTCTTGGAATATCTGAACAACATGAAGTCATTCAGGTAACCTTATATCTATGCCTGAGGCTATATGGACAGATCAATGGAAAAAGACTTTGTGCAGTGACTGAAGTGCACCTTGGACAAACCAAACTCACTATACTACACATCTCAGGCAGATTTCCATCTGTGAAATCCTAGAAAGAAATATGGGAACTCTGTTTTCAGCTCTGGACAGATGTATTGAAATGGAAGTGAGGTTCTGAATTTATTTTACTTTTTGCTTTTGACTAAATATTCCAGTCATAGTCCTTTTTCTCCAGCAGATGTGAAGAAAGATGAGAGGGAGGGGAAAGAGGCAGCACTCAAAAAAGAGTTGGGAGACAGGTTTTATTCTTAGCCATGCTATAAATCGAATCAAAATACCTCCATTTCTACAGCATTTTTAGATCCTAGACCTAAAAGCAGTTCTGTAGTGAGGCTTTGTTATTATTATTGTTGTTCCTATTTAAACTTTTTGCACTATTTTATGGTTCTAATTAAGAGAAAAGTAAATACTGGAGTGACTCACAAAATTCTTGTTCAGTAGGGTTTCAGATTTGTCACTTTATTGTAAATTACAAGTTATTTTCTTTCAGAGACTGCAATCAAGTATCCAACTTTAGAAAACCAAATTCAGTTAAACTGTACAACTCCGTATTTTAATTGTAATACATGTCTTTCTTTTTATTGTTCACAATAATTTCCTCTATTTGTTTTCCATTTTCTTACTCTGTGAAGGTGTAATGCAGGTCAGAACATACAAGTTTTCAGTCTCTTACAGAATATATTTAGAGGATTGTTGTACTCTCCAGAAATGCAATTGGCAATTTTCTTGGTTTTATTTTTTTGTTTTTGTTTTTGTTTTGTTTTATTTTGTTTTGTTTTTAATAGACTGTGAGCTGAAAAAGACACTCCATGTTACTTAAATAGTCTATCTGACAAATTATGCTCTTTAATTCTACTTAGGAAACTGTCTTTTACATTAACTAAACATCACCTCCCTCCCCAGCCCTACTTGACATTTAAAGCTTAAGCAACTACAGCCTATTTCTAGCAAGATCTCTTTCAATGTAAATTAAAATGACGTGATGTTGAACAAAATCATCCAGTATCAAACAGTGCAGTCCTCAGGGTTTTTTTTTAAATACTGTACAAATAAAGGAATTAAATTAAAAGATAACCCAAGGCACTATGAAAACTCACAATATTATCAGAATGTAATGTAACCTGTCAGAGACCTCACCTCATGTATTGTATATACATACAGACACATATATTTTCATATAGGCACACACATGTAGGCCTAAAATGTTCCAAAACAAAGACTGTCTTCTACTTTCATTATTTGTGATGGTTTTATTTTAATTATGATTGTTTCTTGCTTTAATTGGCTCATTTACTGTGAGTTTATTCAACAGTGGTATCCTAGAATTTTAATTTCTGTGGGTTGTAGTTATACGACAGCTTTTTGGGGGTTTCTTGTTTGTACATTTCAGTAACTAGCATGAAGATTGCTTCTTATGATAGCTTGGAAAGTAAGTGGTGTGAGTTAAACTCTTCAGATTCTACCCAGGCCTATGTCCACAAATTGTTTTACCTTCCACCTGGGGATGATAAATCCTGAAAGTGATATTTGGTACCTGAAACTGCCACTGAATGAATGAGTTCTGCAGATTCTCTGTAACTTGCTAAGATGCTCAAAGTAAAGTCTGATCTCATCTGAGCTTCTTGTATAGTCCTCTGTCTTTTGCAGAAAAACAGGAATAGGTGGATCAGTTTCCTCACAGCATGTGAAGAGAAAACGAACTCATCTTCCAAAACAGTTTGGGATGTAATTATGATTAGAGTCTTTGGGTTCACTTGCACCCTCCTCTGTGCTGTTTCAGAAGATTACATATGACAAGGCTGCCTTTTGCATGTCATATTTTTAAAATAGGTTAGTAACATTAATGAAAACCATAGTTATGCTTATATAACAGACATTCAAAACTACTGAGTTGTGCACTGAGAATGTACTTGCTGGGGCAGCAGATCATCTCCTGTAGTTCTTGCAGATCCTCCCTGTTTCATTATTAGTGGTTTCAGTAAGTGTCTCAGGTGGAAAGAGCATAATGTCAGTGAAATAACTTGTGATTGAAATACTGAGTAGTTAGATATGTAACATGTTTCATTCTTGTTCACCCATGAATTTTAAAGACCAGGCTAATATTACATTATTTTGTGATAAAAATGAATGGCAAATGCACCAAAGCAAACTCCTCTTTCCATGTAATTTCTTGTTATTTTTTATGCCAATGACAGCTCGTCCTTTGGGTTAAGCATTTCTTTGCTTTTGTGAGTATTTTTGTTTGATAGATAAAACACAAAATTTTCTGGAAATGGGGTAATAGACTTACTGACATATTATTATAAGCAGAGAATGGTTTGATTATTTAAAGTATAGTTGGAGATGTTTTAAATTATAGCCTACCTTATAATGCTCTAAGCAGCTGTACTTCCAACAGATGGGAACCCTTGAGTACTGAGCTTCTTGTAAATGGTTTAAACAAAGGACCAACGAATATACATTCTTGGATCTGAATTGCAGCATTAATAGGATCAAGTGAGGCTCCTGCAAGAGATTAAAGATTACAAATATTTTTCAGCAGCTAGAAACTAACGGAACATTAGAAATTACTCTCAGACATTATTTTTCCATAAAATTGATCCTGAAAAAAACCCCAGACCTCTTCAAGAAAATAAATTATTAGTCTAATAGTTTAATTTGTGTTATTTTTTTCTGCAGCAATATACTTTTTATAAAGATGTCCCATGTGAGTCAGTCTTGAAGTCCTAAGATTATTAGAGAAACATCTAGGTTGCTTAGTGGTACGACATACATAGGTTGACAGTTATAGGACTAAATCAGGGAAGTACTTAAATATGTACTTAACTTTAAACAGTGCTTAAATATAATCAATTTTAATGGAACTTAATTACATATACAAGCACCCTCAAAGAATAAGATCATTTCCTCTATATCAAATTTTTGGAAAAAGTTTACTATAGAAAAAAGCTACACTACTGTGTCTGCCTAGTAAATGAACTGCTTTAAAGTAATTTTAGCTGACTTGCTTTAGGAGTAGCAAAACCTGTGAAAGTTTATTCTTTCTTTAATGCAGATGAATGGAAAGAAGTAGTAAATATGAAGCATAGCTGGTCACTTTTATCCTTGGTGCAATTCCATTGGCTTCTATGGAGTGTTGCTAGGGATGAATTTGGTCCACTGTTGGCAGAATACTTGTTCTGACTGCATGCGACAGCACAATTTAGTAAAAGCATATTAAATATACCATTTAGGCACCACACTTTTAGCATTTGTGAGATCCATAGGAAAGACGTTGAAGCACAGATGGTAAATTGCTCTCTGGAATTAATGGTCTGGTTTGATTGTTGTCTACAAGATTAAAAATAAACAGGAAGTTTTTGAATCAGAAATTTCAGAGGAAAACTGTGAGAGTTGATAAGCACACTTAATATACTATCTAGATGAACCATTGGTTTGATCTGGCATGTCAGTTCCTGCAAATAGCTTTTCAGTACACAAATGTCAAAAGGAATTTGGTCTCAAGCAGAGGTTAGAACAACTTAATTTTATTTTAAATTCTTGTGGTTTGGGAATACTAAAAAATAGAATGATCAATTTTAGTAGAATGCATACATCTTAATGCATAAGTCCAATACATTTAAGAAAGCACAAATTACTTCAGCCTCCTACCTTGCTGGTGTTGTGGGAATTCAGCTGCTCCCGGAGTCAGACCAACAGTTGCAGATGATTTAGAAAAGAAATGCGGACTCCAGGTATATTTGAAGTTTAGCTTATTTTATTTACCGTGCTTCAGTGTCACAGTGCATGAATGTTTTGTTTTCAAAAGTGATCATTTTTTGTGGTCCAAGGGGCAACTACTGAACCATCCAAGCATGTAATTTATGGACACTGATGCTTTTATTAAAGATCTACGAAATGTTCAGTTTATAGATTGGGAATATATTGAATGATGAATTTTACCTGTACACAGGAGGAAGGTACCAGATGGATGATCTTTTAAGAGGTACTTGAGTCCTCAAGGGATGTGAGAGCTGCACTAATCATGTGTTAGTCGTTTGCATGTGAGTTTGTTTTAGATATCTTGCAGATTTTGTACAACTGAAGCAAATTGATTTAAGTGTAAATTCAAAGTAGATCAAGCATTGCACAAAGGCTAATATTATTTCAAGGCAACATCTACTACAGGGTCTAAAAATCAGTCAACAAAAGGAGCAGTTGATAGTAGGATTTTGGTTGACATTTAAATGAAGTCAGGCAACTGTACCTCTGTATCATTTGTTTCTTACACATTGGTTTAACTACTTCTTTGAAAGATAAGATGGAGAAACACTGTTTTGTTTTTGGGTTTTTTTGTGTTTGTTTGTGGTGTGTTTTTTGTTGTTGTTGTTGTTTGTTTTTTTTTTTTTTCTCAAGTTAGTATCCATTTCTCGCAAAAATTTAATTAGGTAAGAAAGTAGTGGCAGAAGACAGCTATCATAAACATGTTCTAGGAAGTTAGTATCTAACAAAATCACAAGGTCTCAGACTTGCCCCAGTGAAGAGCTGTGATTTTTTTTATGAAGTCTGAAAGTTGCCTTAGAAGCTGAGCTACTTAATCTTTCTCCCCCCCCCTCCACTCCCTCCTTTTTTTTTTTTTTTTTTTTTTTTTTTTTTTACTTGAAGTAAATTCCAGCTATGCCCTTGAATGGCTGTGACCACCTGTTCTTCCACACCTGTTTCAATTTATAAACCATATGTTGCAGTCACAGACTAGAACTGCTATAGATGTGATGTGCTTTCTCGTAAATATTTCATAGGCTTCCCAGTCTCTGTGCTGCAAAATAGTTTGAAAGCATTGATTTTGCAGAAAATCAGGACTGGGACTGGATGTGTTCTCAGTATTACCTCTGCTTATTAGTCAAGGAGTTATAATGGTTGCTAAATCATAAAAAATCCTCATAGATCTATCAACATATTGCTATCAGGTATTAGCACTATCATTGCAGAAGGAGCCCTACTGTGATCAATGGTAAAGAAAGAGAAGATGAGATAACTCTTGCTGTAACACAAGTACATTTGCAAATAATAATTTGCAGGATGATATTTCCTAGGCTGATTAAATGTTCAAACCAGTTTTGCGATCACATGTTCAGGTAGAAAATGTCTTAAAATTACTTTATATTATGTAATTTGGATGGGTTGCTAAATCCTCACCTGGCGTACGCTAGACCTTTTAAAATTCTTTTCAGATGTAACAATTTTACATTAAATGTACAAAAGTACCATAAGTGCTCCATCCACTGGTATGGACATCTGCAAATTCATAAACTTTTAGAAACATGATAGGCTTGGATACTCAGGTATAATGCACCTTTCATTCTGTTAGCAGTGTAGTAAAACCTCATTCAAAGTATGTTCTATCCCTTAAAATGGCCCCTGAACAGGAGAGCTTCCATAGCCGTGGAAGACTGATGGATGCTGATGGTAGATAGTAAAAATATTTCTCATTAAATTAGTGGGCTTTGTATTAGATCCATTCTTTGGACTTTCAATCACTTCCTACACTGAAGTGTGGATCCCATTGCCTCCCATAGCCATAATTCTTCACCAGCTTGTGCTGAATTGGTTTGGAAAGGAAAAGAAACTCCTGTGCATAGATATACTTTCTGAAGATATTTGCCTGTGGTGGAGATTGAGATGGTCTTATGAAAGCCCTTTATGCTTCACTGACTTTCATCTACTGTAAAGCATTTGGATAAAGTGGAATTGCTTTGCAAAATGATTTGTTATAGCATGGACTCTATGCTTCACTTTCACCCTTCATAATGAACTAGGAGTATATATTTATAACACTATGCAGGGCTAGTGAATCATCATGGGTGATGCAGAGCTGAGTGTTTAATTAATGTCATGGATAAACCAGAGTAATATTATGCTCTTTGCCTATTATTATCAAAAGAGAAGCAGCTGCCAACATAAAAAGTCAATTATGTTTGTAATAGTTTGTCCTGGTGAAAAATCAAGGCTGCTGGAGGTGGTATGCATTCCTTCTTTGTCTCTCTGTTTTCATCACTCCTCTTTCGTGTGTCTTTTGCTTCCCCTTTTTTCTCTACTGTATATTCAACTCACTGATTACTTATTCAGAGGGAAAGTTGTAGTTGTAGAAATAAACCACTCCTTCCTTTCTTGTTCTTTTTGCCCTTCCTGTTTTTTTTTTGTTTGTTTGTTTTTTGTTTTTTGATTTTTGTGTGTGTGTGTCTCTTATATCCCATTCGTCTGCACAGTCTTTAAGCAACTGTATTGGCTTAAATGAAGTCAATATAAATTGCAGATTGCAGCATGGGGAGATGAGATAAACAGTAAAAGATAGAGCTTCTAACAATGACTATTGTAGTTTAACAGTAAATGGAAAACCAGTGTTCCTAAACACAAAGCTCAAGGATTCAAATCCTACAAATTTTTAGTCTGAAAACTTAATTTTAGCTTAACTTGCTCATTGATCTACCAGAAGTTCTGTTTATTACTTGTCCAATAGCACTTACGAGAAGTTCATACCAAAAGTTAAAATTCCTTGTGTTGCTAAACATAGAGTATCCACATAATAAAAAGAGAAATCTTCATCCTGGTTTAGGCCAAAAATTTTGTTTAAAGAAGACTTGTTCTTAATACTGATTTTAACATTATTCAGAGAAAAAAAGTGTCTTTGCAATATTTATCTCTTGGAAGTTCCAGCATACAAGATGAAGTAATTTTTCCTAATTTTTTGGTATTTTGACATTTTCACCTTGCTCTAAGGTAAAGTCCTAGATAGGTGGTTTCTAGTTTCCTGATAGTATCTCTGGTAGTATCTCTGATATTATCTGAAACCACCTCATTATCTGGACCTATCTTCTGACACACTTTTGGATGTCTAGGTCACCTGAATTCACAAGGAGAACTGGTTTTAGCTACTGGTTCCAGCGCTGGACTTGTTGACTCAGAGGTTACTTTCTGCTCCTTTCTCCCCTTCTCTTTGAAAAAACAAAACAAAACAAAACAAATCATCTGATAATGCCTACCTCCTTTGGATTTAATAAAAACCTTGGTGTTCCTTATAATTCAAGTTTAAATTTAGAGCCTTTCTGCTCAGAAACAAAGGCCTGTGTTCTTGGAGCTGTAATTAATGATCCAATGGAGATAAGTGAATTGAAACTGATGGAACTTTGGGTTATCATCCATGGATTTTCAATATGATTTTTTTTTTACTTTACTATGTGATTTTATAGATCTCTAATGCCAGACTTACTGACATGTTTTCATATCAGATTAGTCTTTCAATATTTCTTCCAAAACATGTTCTCTCTTGGTTTTTTTTCATACATACACTTAAGTAAAATACCATAATGCCTTCCTCTGGCTACTTAGTGACGTGTGGTACAATGGAGAAAAACATAGTAAGTCTTTTAATTGGTAGTGTGGTGTATGAAAACAAGCAACTAGCTTCTGATACACAATATGTGACAGGGAAATATATCCAAAGAAGTTAGGATGGGTCTGACAGCCTGGATATGGAAGCTATACAGACAAGAGCTCAGTGTCACAATCTTAAGGTACCTTATTGCCAGAAAGCACCAGGCTGGAGTCATCCTTTAAATAAAACAGAAAATTTAACTCAATTAGGTAATAAAGGTGTTTGATGTCAGTGGGAATGTGATGGAGGTGGTGACTAAAAACCTTGGCTTAGCACTGAGCCTGACATTCTAAGAACTAACTACTCAGAAGATACATGTACAGATGTGTTTCTGTTTGTTTGTGCTATGATTCAGACAGGTAAACTTTATGTATTTGATTGAACTATGCTACTAAGATGCAATCCATGTTTTGTTTTAACACTATCATAGGGAAAAAAAACAGTAGTACGCACTATAACTTTTCCTTTTAAGGACTTGAATGTCATGCTGATGCCCTTAAATCCATGTTCTCTTGTGAAGGGATCTAATAAGCAAACTTTATCCAGGATGCTGAAAATAAACTAAATATCAAGGTGAAACCTGGAATGCTCCAACATGACAAAAAATACAAGCATAAGGAATCACATCTCCCTATTTTACTCTTCAGCATTATTAAAAGAGTCTTAAACCAAGAGCCTCAAGTGTATTTATACAGTCTTTCACCATCAACCACACAAGGTGGACGTATTATCATTATTTTCTCTCTTTTAAAATTTTTTTTTTTTTTTTTTTTTTTTTTTTTTTTTTTTTGTGGATACACTCTGTCATCACAGAACTGAAATAACTAGTTATTTAAGAAAAAATAATATATCATGGTATTGGTAGGTAAGTATAGTTCTTTCCACATACTTTGCTTTCCCGGCTTTTAAAGGCAAAGTGTAATTATAAGGTTACTGCTGTCAGGAGGGTCATCCAGAATAACTCTCCTTGCATCTGAGCGAAAGAAAATGTATGGGTTTTCCTTTTTTTAAAATTTTTTAATTTTTTTTTTTTTGGGGTGGTGCCATATGTCCAAGGTTTGACAAGGATGTTTTTCCAATCAGAGAGAAGCATACATATATTTTGCTGCTGGAATACAGTTGCACTCTAGTAAACAACATAGTGACAAAAACCCAGATTACTTTCCTACAGCCACAGGGTTTATAGGTTAAACATCTTCCTGCTGGTTAAACTTGAAGCCAGTGCAAGATACTTAGTGGGAAGGTTGAAGAAAGATCCTCAAAGTTATAACCACTGATTCTTGTTAGTGATATAATGATTAATTACATGTCACTTAATATAGCCATGAGTCAATAACGGCTTGCTTGGCCCCAATAACAGGTATCATTAAGTAAAATATTAGTGTGATCTCAAAACCATCTTATTGTTACTACCTTTCACAGTAAAGCCCTTAACAATAGCAGAGCTGCTTGTCTTTTGCTCAAATTCAAATACATAACAGAAGATCATTTATTGCTGCTAGTTCAAAGCCATCTGGAAGAGACAGAAAATGTGTAGGAAGAGAAAGAGAGAGAGAGGAGTGATGTAAATAAGATAATAAATTGATCTGTCCTGCGAAGGTTGAGAGTAGGTTAGTCTGAGTTTTTCTTCATAGATCTGACTGTAGTGGAAGCCTGGAGAACTTCTGCTGCAACTCTGTTGTATGTTTGTAAAAATCTTAAAGAACAGGGGCAACATCCTAATGATGGAAGCAAGGTGTTGTAGTGGCATACATTTTTTCTTTGATTCTGGCCTAGAATGACTTTTGGCTGCTTTCAAAATTCAGTAAGATCAGTGATGGACATGGAAAGGTTTCTGTGATTTCCTTTAAGTACTTCAGGCACCTGTATGCTAACATACCTCAGGAAATTTAATTTTATTTACTGGTCCTTAATAAACATGTTTTCATGTCCAGCCAAAAGGAGGAAAAGGTAAGGTACAATTAATCTGTAACTGTTAGGATTTCTTAACTTCAGTTTGATATTGGGGCTAGCATTGAGAAGCCTAAGCCACTTCAATTTCAGTAAGATTTATGCTCTCCACTCCATCTGTGAATATCGGTCTTGGTAGGTTTTAATTTTTAATGTATCATGGAAAAATCAAGTTTTGCTCTGGGATGAGGAGCAGGCTATCTCTTGATAAAAGGAGCCTTCACTTTAGAAATCATGTACAGGTGGAGGCAGTTAACAGGCAGACCGTGTAAAATTCTGGACCTGGAAACTTAAGTCGACAAGACCCAAAATATCCTTTCTATTAAACCATCTGGTGTGATATTACTGGGGTGTAATTGCTGTAAAAACCTTCTGAATGCAGAATACTTTTTTCTCAGTTGGACCTCATCTTGTTCTAGGGAGTTTAGTAATTGCTACTTATTTATTTTAAATTAGAAAAACAAATATAAAATTTGAATGAGAACACTTACAGATGTAAACCTCTTTGTTTAATGATGTCTCTAAAGGCAGATGCAAAAGTGACTACATATATTCCTGCCTTGAAATGAATTTCTGTCATTGTAAAATAATTCCAATAGTAGTTAAATGAATTCGAGATCTTGGTCAACTCCACAAAAGCAGACCAGTTGTCTATCTTGTCATACATTGTTTTGAATCAGAACTTATTTGATATGCCATAGTAACTCAAGCAGAGACATTTTCTTCTTGTTCTTTAGTGTAGACCAGAAATATTACTCCAGAAGGAAGGTTTCTGAGGAGCTAAAAGAATCAAGGGTGTGATTAAAAGTTGGCCTTAGTGATTATCTATGGTATATGCTTACCTAGAAGGTGTCTCTCACTGCTATAGTACTTGGAGAAAATGATTTTCTGAATAAGTCTGAAAAAAAATAGCTATTTGGGAAAGGTAATGAAGCAGCGCAATAACTACTATTTTTTGTTATGACACTATGTTCACTTTTGTACTGTCTTCCAATGCCCTAATAAAAGAATTTCGAAAACCCAAACCTATATATTTTTTGTGAGAGTCCTTTATTTTTCTTGCCCATGAGATCCTGTAGTACATTGCAGTGGTGATCTTAAATAAAATGTCTGACATACAGGGTGATATTACAATTTAGAAAGCTTCACAAGTCAGATATACTCTTGTTTTTTCAGCATTGATCTTTTTATCTCTGATATAATGCATCCCCATATAATGATAGCAGAAAATGTGTCAATATCTTCAGAAACAAAAATCACAATATTTAGAATTGGTCTATAGATGTTAAATAATGCTAAAAGGTAGATATGGAAGTTTGAAACTAAACATATTGAGCTATCAAATTTGGTTCTGAGGAACACATACCCTAAAAAAAGAAAAAGCTTTTTTTTTCTGTTTTTGATAAAACTTGCGATAAAATTGGGAAACTGTGCTGAATCTTAAATCTGAAATCCTTTTTTTTGTGGCAATTTAGAAATAGTAATCTTATGTTCATACCCAAATAAGGATATGTGGGATCTGGATAATAGTTCTGACCTACCTGAACAGTTTAGACAGTTCAGATCACTTTTGATTTCAGTAGCAGTGTGATGTCTTCAAACGGTAAAAAAAACCCTAAAAATGGTAAAAAGTTCCTGAATGCTAATTGTTACCAGTGTTAGAGAATGGTCAGAAGAACATCCAGGAGCTTTCGTTTGGTTTTCTTCCTTCTTGCTTCTTAAATTTTCTTTAAAGTTGTTAAGTAATTTTGTATGAGTATTATACCATCATGTTGAGTGATTTACATTTGTTAAATTTCATAGAGAAAAAATACTGGGTATTAAAGGCTCCTTCATCTATCAGCGAAAGTCATGACAAGGACTAATAGCTGGATGTTAAGACCAAAGAAATTCAAGTTAGAAATAAAGCACACATCTTTACTGTTGCTGGTGTTAACCACTGAAATTGTTTGAGAGAGAAAGGCTTCATTCTCTACTTCTTGATATTTGCAGATCATTTCTGGATGTTTTTTCTGAAAGGTATGATTCATTCAAACCCACTTAGTACTGATGTGACTACAGGAATAATCTGGTATATTGTTTAGTTTGAGTTATGTGCAAAGGCAGACTAAATGACTCAGTGATTCCTCTTGATCTTGAAGTATTTTATTAGACAAGTCTGTTCAAGTGGATATAAATATTTTAAGAGTTGAGGTTTTGTAGAAAATTTTTATTTTTACTTTTATTTTTAGTTTTAAAAGTATCAATTTCTCCACTGAGGCAATGTTTTACCATAAACACATTGTACCTTATGTTGATAATGGTCTCTGGTTCTAGCGTTTTCCCTTTTAGATTGGTTTCTACTAACCCTACAATAAAACAGGGAGCTTGATTAAATTGTATCTATCTCTAATATCTTGTGTTAGATGTCTACATTATATTTTTTATGATCTTTCCACATTTTGAATTGCTTGAATCTGAAGCAGCTCTGAACCAGAGGTCTGCAGTGGTATCGGAGGAAACCAGTCTAACATGATTTGTTGGGAACATTGCTTTAATCCAGCTACGAGGTACATGGTTCAAAACATAGGTTGAGAAAACTGAAGTCTGTGTGCCAAGGCCATATAGACCATAGAGCTTATTGAGAAGTGGCTTTTGTTCTGCTAAGAGCTTTCACTTAACAATTTTGTTAACATTTCTACTGTATAATTTTTAGGACAATTGGAAAAGAGGGGCAGAATTTTTTGTCATAGAATCACAAGATGGCTGAGGTTCAAAGGCACCTCTTGAGGCCACCTGGTCTGAGCCCCTGCTTAAAGAAGGGTTAGCTAGAGCTGGTTGCTCAGGGCCACATTCAGTCAGGTTTTGAATATCTCCAGGAATGGAAAAACTTTGGAGTCATAACTCTCAACTTTCTAAGCTCAAGAAAGGATTTGGTGACCATCTGAAATACTTATCTGAAAAATAATAGTAAGAACTATTTCTTACTAAGGTTGTTTCTATTCTTTCAAATTGTTCTGCATGAATTGCTAGAAGCAGCCAAATCTGGTGGACTAGGAGGCCCAGGGGACCCTCCTGTCCCAGCTCATACATGCGAAACCGTTGCAGCTCCCTGTCCCAGCTAATGCATGTGAAACTGTTGCAGCTCCCTGTCCCCAGAAGCGAGATACTCCCAGCATGTGCACAGAAGGCTAATGCAATTGTGGCCACACAGACCACCATGAAGAATGGTGCCTGTACTCGCACCGACAAAAGCGCACACAGCCCTCACATAAACATCAGTCTCACAAACAGCTTGAACCTGTTCCACCCCTCTGTGATCAGGACAGACAAACCCACTGACCAGATACCTGTTCACATGAAACTAGTTTGGTCACATTTCCTTTCTATTTCCCCATATGTGTTCCTCCTCAGTTCACCTTGGTCACCCTCCATTCCCACTTTCAGTCCTTAAGCATTCCATAAAAAATTTTGAACGTTCCCACAATTCACTTGAAACATCTCATAACTTTTACACTGTCTGCAAATCCTCTTAGCCCCTCCATCCCATAATAAATCCCGTACCCTTGTAGGCAATAATCCCCTTTTACTCTGAAGGCTTGTGAGAGAGAGAATTTGTGCTGTTGACTCATGTCAGTGGTTTTCACACCAGGGACAATCATTTTCTCTTGGTAGTCATAGGAGCAGCTGATTCAGTGTGCTCTAATTTTCACCTATTAGGTTTTCACTGATTATGTTACTATGGTTCCTCCACTCATCACTGTTCCTCAGATCCTTGCTGGGTCTTTCAGTTTAATTTGCTTATCCTTTCATCAGAGAGTCTACCAGGAAACTTGCTTTTAAAGGAAGCAAATGTGGAACTTTTAAAAGAACTGAAAGGAAATTTCAGGTTTTCCTTTCACCAGCCTGCTCTGCCTATTTAAGCAAGATGTTACCCAGTTTGGGAACTGAAATAATAATGTATCCATGGCTTTTCATTCAGATCATAGGAAGGATAGTGTGGGGAGTTCAGCTTCTTTCAGATTTTCTCTTATCTGTACCAGAGAAGCAATGTCTGCTACCAAATTCATGTCTCTATGTTCAGTATCGCTGGATTTGTGCACTCAAGTCCCTGATGGTCCCAAGTTGATCAGATATAACACAGTTGCATTTCTGTTCACAAAGACCACCTGATAGAGTTTTATGCAGGCTTTCTGCAAGCAGTGGAATGGGTGATGTGTGATCTGGAATAATGTCTACGTGGAAAAAAGTTAGCTCTTCAAAATTTTTGAATCCTTTTGAACTGACAAAGCACATTTTTCAAAGCTTTGTCTTGTATAACTGACTTATTTTACTTCCATCTTTGATACCTTTCTACTTAATATCAGATTGACTGTTTCATGGAACCATAGTGTGAGCTGTAGCTCTGGAGAGTGAAAGTGGGTGGGAGGAATAGGTACAAGAAGTAGCTGCTCTTACAGAGTGGGAGAAACTATAAAAAGGGAACACTGAAAGCAAGTAATTTACAGAGCAAATAAATATACCTCATCTGCTTACATTAATTCTCAGAAAACATCTTCCTTGATATATTGAGCAATATTTAGTGCTATATAGTTTGCAGATAAATTAATTCTTCCACTTCAAAGAAATAAGATATTAAGCAGGACTTAGCAAGGCAGTTTATGCTCCACTTTAACCTTTGAGTTGCCACTTACAACTTTTGATTAAACATGTCTATAAATTTATTAAATATCACTCATTGACTGATATTGTTAATCATTAATTTGTAATGCTCTTCAGGAGCACGGCTCCTGCAATTTGTTTATTCATTGTGGGTTGTGACTTTTGAAATGTCCCCTATTTGACCTTTATATTTGATACTGGCAAAAAATGATGCAAGTCTGCTACTTATCCTGGACCTGAAGTCTTCTACTTGGAAATAAAGTTTGCCTGAGGTCATTAATTATAGTTGCTATATGTTAGTAAGGAAAATGTTCATAAATATCAATCAGTAATGGCTGAAATTAGTGTCCCTTTTTAAGTAAGAAAATGCTGATTAAGGGATTATAGGTGACTTTCATTTCTTGCTCTTTTGAAATTCATCTAATTTCACTGACTTCAGACCCTTTGTAGTTGCTCATGGATAGTTTGATGTTTCATGAAGCTAGAAGTTAGACCACAGAACTGAAACACAGATAGGGAACTTCACCTACAAAACTGTTGTGTCATGATTATTGGTGTTACACAGGCAGAAATATATTACTGTAATACTAATATATCTGGATCACCAGTTTTATGAAGTTTAAGGTATGGAAAAATTACTTTTATTATATGTTATAAATTATACACTATACTTCAAATATAGTGAAGTTTAAAGGATTCCTTTATTGCTTCTAATCATTCTCTTTGTTGGACAAACAAGCAAAGGCAAACAAATACCTTACAGATCCTATATGTAGAGTCATATTGACTAAAAAGATGGTCTGTAATAGCATATATGCTCCCAGTTTAAAATAAAAAAAGGTTACTTCCTAGCTGATATGCCAAAATGCATGAAAAAGAGTCCATGTAAATTAAAGTGAAGTGATTCTCATTTTAAAGCCTCGACAACCTTAGTTTGTTTCCTTATTATGACCATTAATAATGTGTTATCATTACTGTTTTTATGGGGAGAAATAGAGCTGTGTTTTCTGCAAACCCTTTGCCTGGTCTGTTATATGTAGCAGAAGACTGGTTATGCTACTAATATTACAAAAACAAAGAACTGCAGGAAAAGAGAGGCCAGTTTTCCAGTGCTGCTTTTTGGAAATGAATTTTATCTTCTTTCTGTTTCAGAGCTCCTACATGGTCCGGTAAAAAGTGTTTTCAAAGATTTATAAGTTAACCATATGTGAATGGGGTTCACTGGGGATTCAAAATATGCATCCATGGCATGAAGACTTTTGGTTACCTGTTATCAGCATCACCAACACGTTGATGCATTCAATGACAATGTGATCTCACTGTATCTACTCTGTATATATGGTGTGTGTTTCTGTTCTGCAACTAAAAGCTTTGCAATTCAAAGAAATCTTTTGGATTTTATTTAGCAGATTTTATCATGGTTACTCCGCTTGAACTACACAGAGAGTTCTTAAATGGAATTTACAGAGCATTATTTGTCTTTATTAAAGACCCCATGTAGCTGGAAACTGAAGTTCGTGTCTCCTCTGTATCTCAACCTTTTGTGACTCCTGGCAAATTCATACTTGAAGGAGAACCCCATTTTAGCAGGCTGATTATGTCCTTTTCCCATGTTATCTTTGAGTGGCTTTGAGATTTTTTTTACTGTCAGAGTGGAAATCCTTCACTTTGCTGATAGTCAAAAATAGTCTGTTTACTGGGTGGTACTTGCATGCAGTAGAAAACCAGGAAAACTTTAAAACAGCCTTAAAAACAAGGAGAAGAGTCTTACCCTTTGAATCAGAGGGCCCATCAGAGGGTCCAGTGTGGCAACATGTTGTTTACTAGATCTGAATGTCTAACTGGACTATATTAAAACAGGTCTGAAATGACTGACACCAGATTTGCATATATTATGAAGATGCCTTCTACTAGTCCATGGTAAAAATTAATTTGAGTTTTTCCAGGGCTTCAATTCTCTGCTATTTCATAAAATAGGCCAGGCTAAAAGGAAAGGGAAATCGAAGGGTCATAGTCAGCAAATGTTTTGGAGATTTTAATTTTGATGAGTTAGTCTGTGAAAAGGTTTTAGTTATCAGACAGAAACTCCAGGCAGTACAGAGACAGTTTTTCAGAAAACTCAAACTGGAATTTATAATGTAAGTTTGTACCAAACAAAGACTTAGGCGACATTTATAAGCACCACTTCAGTTATGGGATCACTTCTCTAATATTACATAGATAAATAATTAAATAATATAACCTGATATTAAAGGAATTAATATTTCTGAATTTAACTGTCCATATTAAAATGAAAAAGAAGCATGCAATTCTTTCTGAGTGCAATAAATAGCTGTTAGTAAACCATAATTTTAAAACATGCTTTCTCTAGTGTTCATTCCTCTGATGAAACTGTAGCTGATGACCAAAATGTTCAATGAGTTGTCACTGAGGGAAAATTAACTTTCAAAGACCGTTTATTGTTCTTTTATAAGAAGCATGAACACAGACAGTTCTGTGTTACTATAACATTGTGCATTTTATGTGTATGGAATTGATAAATAGATTTTTCATTTAAAACTTTTCTCTACAGAAATTATGGATTACCAAGGTTAAACAATAAAACCATTAATATTGTTATAAAATGATTTATAATTATACTATCCTCACACTTTCTTAAGAAGCTAGGTACTTATTTACTTATTGCTTATTTTTAAAATGACCATTATTGAAATTAACTTTTTTAAAAAAATAACCTTCATCTAAATGTCTATTACAATTTAAACAATAGCAGAAGCAAAGCTAAACTGTCCACATTTGAATGGCTATCAAGGGAATTCTCCACCAATACATAAAACGTTCTCCCCTAAAATGTAATTTGAACATGTAAATATCAAAACTGAGTGACTACAAATATTCAAGTTTATAGTTTGGGACAGTGCTGTGTGCAAGGCCAGTATGAAAGGCTGTTTATTGGAGTTTTCATCCAATAACTGACCAATACCTCTCATATTAGTCTATACTGTAAAGTTGTATTACTTTTAATGATTGGTGTCTTTTTAAAATGTATATTGGTAAAAACGTATCTACAAGTTATTCTGGTAGGGTGATGGTCCCTCCTGTCTGCCCTGGATACCAGAGGTGATAGCATTCTGCTATTTGACATCTGCATCTATCAGTGGTGTACAGAACAGTGTTATTGCATACAGAAGAATCACAGTAGTAAATGGTGCCTTTACACTATTGTATGAAGATCTGTAAAGCTTTCAGGAAGCTGTCTTCAGTCAATGCAAAGGACAGCTACAGAAATTTGGAAGGGATATTATTACACTGTATGTGCCTTGTACTTTTTTCATTAGCCTTCTATTTAGGGACAGTAGGAACTTTGGCTTGTAGCTACCAGTTCTCAACTAGCTTGTTTCAGAGTAGGTATTTCATTGGTATACTGGTTTTCTTCTTACTTAATTTTTGTATGTTTATATATATAAAGAGCACATAGAAATGTTCTTAGGGTTCTGCTGGGGTTGCCTGGTCCCATTTCAGGCTTTCACATGCTTTGCAACAGGGATAGCCTGAAACGCAGCAGCATAAACACGTAGATACGTGAGTCAGGCTCCCTCTCTGAAAAGATGGGTTATGACAAAAAATACTGTAGGAAAGGATGTTGCCAGAGAAGGCTTGCTGATAAGATTAGCGGTAGTGCTGATACAGGCTATGTTTGACATAGTGCGACAGACCTTCACAAACTTTGTTATAATAACACTGCAATTCAGTTTTAGACAGAAAGGCATGAAAAGAAATAAAATAGCTGATTGGTCTATATCTATATTTATAATCTTTACCACTGACATTTAATGATAAGAATATAAAAAAACCCAAACCCATAAGAAAATGCTTTATCAAGGAAATAGTTGAGACATCTCAAATCTTCTTAATTCCCTTCTCAGGTTCTCAGATCCAAACTATGAGCTAAAAAAATCATTATAGTTTCCATGTAACACACAAACTATAGATTTCAATGATTATCACTGTTGCAAGGCTGTGAAAAGACAAGTCTGCACTGGGAGTAAAAAATGTTCTACAGTGATGGTGGCAATGTCAGGAGTGTAGCTTTTGATCTCTTCATATGCCAAGAGCTTTCTCAGTCAGACACTTGGTAGGCACCTGTTTACCACTAAGTCTAAGTGATATTCAGATGACAGGCCAATGAGGACCCCAAACCAAGGTGCATTCAGAGCATGCTGAAAATGTGAAAATGAGGTCCACACAGAATACGGTGTAATGATAGATTTTTTTTTTTTTATTATTTTTTTTTTTATGTCAGATATCCTTTCCTAAGCTTTAAATTAGAAATCAAAATCCCCTAGTTGCTCACTGACTTGGGTGTAAATGGATGTGAAGTTCTTTAAGAGGTATACTCTGTGGCCAAATGTAGAACAAGCAATATTATTCTCACAGTTCCAAAAATTACAGGAAATGGTGTATTTCAGTTCCACAACTGAAGAATCCTTGTACTTAGTAAAGCCTTTATCTTGACCTATATGTCCAGCCAAGTAATGCATGAACTTCATGCACAATTAACTTACTGGGTTGTCAGATTCATATTTTTTGAAGAAAGATTACTGTCTTGTTTCCCAGCACTTTCCAATAGAAGTGACTTTGCATAAATAAGTTTAAAACAAAAATAGACTTTCACAAGGTGCCTTGATAGAAGCAACCCTACAATCTCCAAATTCTGGCTAACCACTTTTGGCAAAAGACCAGCAATAACATTCACAATAACATTATTAAAATCTCAGTGCTCGTCACTTTAGTTTAAACTACCAACTCCACATGCAACAACTTCATTTGATGAATAGTCAATTTTATTGCAAATAACTGGTCACAACCATTGGCTTAAAAAAAAAAAATGAAACCCAACCCAAATGAAACCCTATGCCAGACAGCATAATAAGTCTGATGTACAAAATCACTTCAAAATAAGAGAGTTCTATAGGTCAAGACAGATCTGAACATGTACAATACTGACTTTGGCAAAATGGTCTAATCTTAATGTCCATTATTTTGGCAAAATAATTAGCAGGGAAATGAGTTTTAACCCCAGTTCTTACTGCTCATGCTTTGGGGAGTAAATCCAGGCAAACTAGCATTACAGGAATCTTCAAATTTTACAAATAATAAAATATCACAAACACAACATTCTGGGAAAGAAAGACCACCTTTTCTATTTAGCTTGTCTTTGCATTGTCCTAATTCACATACCATCCTACTTACTGTTTACTGCTTATTCTTAGGAAACTTCAGTCTAAAAAAAAAAAGTTAATTTTGAAATCTTTTGTGTCTACAGACATGTTAATTGGTAGCTGCAGATGCATTTTTTTCTTTTCTTTGATATAGTACTGCTTAACTTGTCCTTTCTGGAATGAAATTTAATCCTTTGTGTGAAATAACAATAGCAAATAGAAAGACAGGTAATTATTTCAAAAAACATGAACTGATTTGTCTGAAACTGAACATCAATGGACTAAGCTATATCAAATTTAGAGAATCCTTCTGAAAATTATAGATATATAGTAAATCAGTACCCTAAGGGCATGCAAAGCCTGAAAGACCAAAAGCAATGTCCCATTTTACCCATAACAATCTGCTATAAATGATTTTGTACGATACAGCAGTATTTTAGAATGTAGGAAGAATAAGTAGTGCCTGGCATACCTTATGTGCAGTGCAGACTTCTTTACCAATTGCTTTAATAGAAGAAAAGGTAATTCTTTGTGAAAAGACTCTCATTTGTAAAAGTGAAATGGTTAAAATGTTACAAAGTGGATGATTATTCTTAATTTTTGGATTACTCTAATTTGGCAGCTGTTATCTAGCAAATCCATATGCAGAAGACAACTGATCAGAATATTAAATATAACCTCCAACTGGATAAGAGGAGCCCTCAGCTCCATAGGTGTTTTTTTATGACTAATAGAGCTAAAACAGATCTCAATTAGCGAGCAAAAAACTTTCTCCGGATGTTTCAGATCCTGAATGGTAATAGAATGTGAATTCAGTGAGGATTGAGGCCAAGTTCTGCAAACAGCTTTGGGAGTAGGAACAATATATCCTGAAATCTCACTTTCTCCTGGATTTAGCAGTCTGTGAAGCTGGCATTCACAGCTTCAAAATGGACTTAAGCACATTAATTGTTCTTCTGGGTGTCAAGAAAGTCTTGGCATTTTTATTCTAATGCGTAGGGCAAAGCATCAGGCTGTAGTCTGTGCTCCGAAAAGACCAGTTGGTGAGAGCAGAGGGCAGAAGCTGGTGTGCTCCCAGTTTGCAGCAGGGCTTCCTCAAGCGGAGGAGCCCACACTGTCTGCTGCCCCCTTGCAAAGGGATGAGCTAGCAGGTATAAAGCTATGGTGATATTGGGTGAGGGATAGACTCTCCACCCTTCAGTATTTGTGCATTAGTCACTTGACACAGGCTTTCCCCTATGTGTTCACACAAATCTAGAATCCTCTGCCGCATCACAACATGGCTTTAACACAAGGAGTGCCAAATGTACCCACCGACTGGAGCCAACAGACTGGTGAGCTGAATGACCTCTTGGCTACAGCGAAGGGATTTCATACCCCATTAAGTGAATGTAGTTTGGAGGTATGAATTTGGACTGAAAGACTTTAAGCAGTTTTCAGGAGACCTTGTGGTAGTGATAAAACTGGTGTAGTCATTTCTATTTTAAGCTTTAAAACTGGAGGCACAGTTACTGTATCAAGAAGAAGAGAAAATGAATATGTAGCTATTGATTAAAGTGTCTGAAGACACAAAAAGAATTGTAAAAGTAAATATTTTTTTAATAAAACCTTTGTCCTGTCAAATGACAGGAATCTACATTCAACTAGCATAGTGTGATTTATGCTTACAGTAACAAGAAAACTTGAGGCAGAAACTAATTTTCCGCATCCACTGAACTGGCATTCATGTGAAAAAATCTAATGATTGTAGTAGAACTACCTGTGGGAGTAACATTTACTGCGGAGTATGAAATGTCCAAGAAGGTTTAACATATGTTATATAATATTATACAGGTGTTATGCAATATGGGTTCATCCTATGAAGTGCTGTCAGCTTTCTTGATAGCTCCCTGACTTCTTAGTTCCACTGAAGCTTACAGAAGTTCCAGGTTTTTGTAGAGTTTTAACCTCTGTGTGCTCAGTTCAAAAAAGAGTTAAAGGCTACAACTTTTTTCTTCTGTTAGCAGGTACATTCAGATGTGCATTAAGGACATTTAAATGCAGTTTTAAAAAATATTTGCTTTACTTTTTAGTTTAAAAAAGTGAGCTTGAATTCCTTTTTTTTTTTTTTTTTCTTTTTTTCTAGGAGTCTAGCTCTAGCTATCTAGAGCTATCTGTTATACTTTTCATGAAGTTACTTAGTGCTTACAGGATCCCTTCCAATAGCTCTGTTGTGAGGGCAGTAATCTTCAGAAGAATGGAGGAGGGCTTTATTGCTGTTTTAAATTCATGTACATCTTAAAGCAGCTAGTTAATTGATTTCATCAGCCTTGAATATTAATGTTGACTGTAAGCCCAATCCTGTCTGTGACATTCATATGGTAGTTGCACTGTTCTAGAGAACTTTATGGAAGTAATAGGAGTTGTCCTTTTCTAGTTTTAAAACATTTGAGCTTTTCTGTGCTACACATCTATTTATCTATCTTAGTTAAGTTTCAAACACGTATGTAATTGATTCGCTATAACAGCTATATTGCCACTGTTGTACAAATTGAATGGGGTTAACTCTATGAGCAGACTTCTCATTTGCAAGCCACTCATTTTTGCCTTAGACATATACAAACTTCCAATATGGTACGTTGAAAATGTCACAGAATGGAATATGTAACTGATCTAATATTTAATGAGTATTTTTGTATCAAAATATTATTTTTCTATTATATATAAAAAGTGTGTAAGCAGAAAATATTTTTTTTGAGCATATTCCCTATCCACCTACTGAAGCCAGGTATTGTTAGTGGTTGCCGAATCCAGGAACCTGATAAGAGGTGAGAGTGCTGCAGCTCCTTTTCCCGAGGTTCAGCCGGTAACGAGTATGCATTCCTAATAGGCACACATACACTCAAACCATGTATTTATATTTAGACACGTCCAGCCACATAGATCAAAACAAACAGAAACATTCAGCACTCATGCAAAAAACAAACAGCACATGTAGCTTCATCCTGTTACCCCCTGTGGCTGATCAGGAAGATGATACATTAATGGGAATATATACACATGCGCACGAGGTGGATGCCTCCATCAGCACACACAGACACACACACACTCACTCGCTTTCTCTCAGTCGGTCTCTAGACCCTGTGGTCTCTCTAGCAGTCAGCCTGGACCTCCAGGCCCTTCCTGTAGCTGCCCCCCTCACAAATGTGCACACAGGTAGCCACCCCAGAAATATGGCCACTTCTGTACCTGGCTCCCAAGCTACGTATCCTCTGACTAGTTCATCCTGATATATGCTAGTATTTGCATGGTGACACACATACTTGCATATGCATGCAGTCTGGTCTCTCCAGTTACTGGCAGTATAGAGGCACAGTCCCTCTGGCCCATGGTCTGACTCCAGTTGCTGGCAGTCAGACCCTTCCCCTCCCCTGTGAAGCACACACATGATTCCATCACTAAGGTAAAGATTTAGAAGTGGTATTTAATAAGAATACAGGACAGAATGTGGTGAAGGGCACAGGGCATGGCCAGGCATATCTACTGACCAGCTGGAATATGGGTATAAATATAATTATTTACATGTGACCATCCCCTTTTATCACCTTATTCATCTATTTTCCCATGCTTGTTCCTCCCCAAAACACTTTGGTCCCTCCCCTTCCCTGCCTTTGACTACTCTCTTAATCTTCTCATAAAAACACTTGTGTGCAATGTCAAGAAGCTCCTCCTCTGCATTCCATCACAAATCCTGCACTCCCCTCAGTCTGAGCGGTGTCACTCCCAGTCCATGGGGCTGAAGCTCCCCTGGGACACCTGGGTTGGGGTGGGGAGTGTATGGGGGCTTGTGTCTCTGATGGGTTATTGAAGGTCCCCTGCCTGACCCTGTGCATGTGGAAGCTGTGTAAAAACTTCATTGTCTTAAACAGACTGCTTTCTACAGCAGTCCGGACCATGCCCTCAATGGTTGCAACAACAGAATACAGTGCCAGTGAATACCAGCTAAGTGGTACATAGTGTTGTGGCATGCAACTTCCTTTGAACCTTACCCTTAGCTCAGGGACACTGGGGGCTGCTGCCTTCCTATGACCTCCCAGTTTGATTTGCACATACCCAGGCCTCTCGGAACAGGAGCCGAGTGTGTGATGTGAGACTCCTGGCACCTGATTGTTTCCAAAGTGGCAACTCCTCCCTATGATAACATAAGGGAGGAGATAGGGTGGAGACTTTTATGCTTAAATACTCAGGTTTTGTATTGCTGTGTGTGCACCCACCACCCACGGAAGACCTGACTGTTCAGGATGCTACTAGATCCCAGGGTGGTGAACTCTCTCTCTCTCTCTGTCTCTCTCTCTGTCTCTCTCTTTCCCCTCCCCTTCCCTTTTCCTCTTTTTTTCCCCTTTCTCTCCTTTCCTTCTTTTTAGTAACCTCAGGTACAAAGGCATTCGTTTTGCTTTATTGCCAGAAAATTAACTCCTCAGGTGATTCAAAGTGTAATCAATAAATTTGTATTGAGTATTGACCATTTGGTGTTGTTTCACCTTTATTCACCCCAAGGTATCAGCTAAAGAACCTTCTGTTAGCCCCTTCCTCTGAGGTTGGGACACCACAGTGCCTCACACATCTGTGTATGGGGAGAGGACCCTGTTTTTCACAGAACCTAACAGATATGCAGAGGTGAACTTGAATCCTTCTCACATTGGTTTTGAATGTGACAACAGATTATTTCAAATAGCAGAATGTCAGAGACAAATGAAAAAGCCAGAGCAGAATATGTATATGAAATTTTCCAGCAACAATGTATGTCAGTGGCTGAGCTTTAACACCCCCACCTCCCCACAACTCTTGGCAACAACAGCTCTCTTAGCACAGCTGACAGACCTGTGACCACAGCAGTGCTGATGGATACCACTATAATTCACAGGTAGTGTTCATGGGATATAATCTGATGTGACACTATACTAAGTAGTGCGTATTCCCTACTCAGAAGAATGCCAATTGCATCCCCTTCTACATAATAATTTCAGCATCTCTATTTCTGAAGGTAATTTGAAAAGTAGAAGGAATCATCTTCTTCTGTTTATACATGAAAAACTGCTTTTCTGTAGGAAGCTGACAGTCAGTTTGCAGCTCAAAGGTATGAATGCATTACAAGGTTTCTTAAAATAACAGATTTCTGTAGTCATAGTACTTGCTTAAAATCATCTGTGGTGAAATTGAAGGAGCTATTTGAGAAAAAACAAACATATTTTATGCTGTGTTTCTGTTCAGCATTACACCTGGAACTCCCTGGTACCTAAAAATAGAAAAACTTTCAACATTGTTATCTACGTAATTAAAAAAAAGTTGAAGATTGTAAATGTATCAGCTAAGAGGATGAAAACATTGTAAAGGTTGCTTTTTTTTTTTGTGCAGTCCCTTTGGAAAAGTTTTCAGATAGGTTTTGGTATAAATCCAGTTAAAGGATTTATGAGAAATAACAAACAGAAAAGAATACTGTTCAGAGCTTTAAAATTGGTGATAGTATTTTTCTGAAGAGTGGCAATAAAAGCATGATGACATATCATAAAAGGAATAAAAAGAAGCAGAAATACCCATTTTTTTTGAAGACTAGGTCTTTTGGCTCCAAAGGACTGTTGAGACAATGGTGATTCACAAGAAGCAACTGTGGATTCCTTGATGTGATTCTGGATCTTCTGGTGAGTATGACCACAATCCTGACATCAAAATATTAGGCCACCTTGTATGTTTTAAAATAGTACTATACTTATGGATTTTCAGGGAATAATATTTATGATACTTTTATATTGTTACTGTAAGTAGCTAATGAAAGGGCAATGGCTTGACTTAAACATTCCCAAATCATTTTAAGACTTTGTGATATACTGTATCCAGGGCTGTTAGAATATGTAGGTGTTTTGTTGAGTGTAGAATACACTTGACTGCTGGTTTAATCAAGAAGACTGATACTAGAGCATCTCGTACAAGTTTAAAGGTGAAATTGAAATCTTCTGAATTTAGGAGCTGGCTCCTTCCACGCCATTTGCTGATATCAGGCTGAGAAATTGGTATAAATTCTTCCTGGATGTAATGGCTTGAGAACTGAAGCCAGAAGAAATAGAAATTCAAACATATATTGTGAAGTTATGGGATTTTCTCTTTCTGTGGTCTGTCAGTGCTTGAGCAGACAGTTTTAGAGGCTAGAATAAGTATCACATTTTTGCCCAGACTTTTTCTTTATATAAACCTGAATTATAGGGTTGTGTCACATTTTAGTGGGTGGGTTAATAAACACGGGAGTAGTTCCTTCTCTCTGACTATTTCTCTAAATCGCATACCTCCCTGTTTTAGATGCACTTAGTCCTTGATCAGGTATCTAAACAGCTGTTATTCCATGGGTGCACCCTTAGCATTTTGACTTGAAATAGTAGCTCAGTTCTGAAGTTAATCTTCCAATCAATTGCACTTATTACACATTGATTTGATTCAAAGGGAAGTTTTGGTGCACACAGACCAGTTGCCCATCAGAGAAAATTAAACTGGGAGCTCTGCTCTAGTTAGATACTTTATCACTGTAAAAGTTCAAATTAATGACTGATCCTTTGTAACATATATATGCTGATGGTATTTGGTCCTGGGGACCAGTTTAAAGCTAGTCTGAAATAAAATCACAGACCATGCAGGGTGTTGATGCTGGGTCTCATCACCAGCTGGTTTGATCTACTGGTCTTCCTCTGTTTTGCTAAATTACTTACTAGTATAAACTAGGTCAATGAATACCTTTAGATGTAAAGAATGGAATATGGAGAAACTCTGTATTTGTCTTAAAAACAATGTTTGTTTTAGAATATTACTTTTTAAAATGTTATTTTTCTTCAAGGAAGCTGTGTAAAAGGGTGTTTTTCTCCCACCATATGTACATGGAGATAAAGATACTGAAAGCAAAGCACTACGTGTTTGATCGTTCCTGACCTAATCTGTAGCTCCTTTGGCAGTTACAGAGATGATGGACAATCTTTGATGAATTTATTCCTGTCTCACTGAGATAGAAAGTCAATCCAATTTCTCAACTTTATGTGATAACAATTAGTGCCAATATCTTGTCAATGGTGTTTCATGCAGGCCTTTTATATAGCAATCAGTATATATTGAATGGAAACCACATACAACAAGAAGGTAGATAACAACTGTGTCAATACTTTAGGGTCAAGTGCATAAGGATTTAATGTCAAACCAAGCCCTAAAGTGAATATATTTTTCTTAATAACATAGAAGTGCTCTAGTTGAATGTTATATGAAGGTCAGCCTGATCTAGCAACATTTTAAATGATCATCATAAAATTTTTGTTGGATATTAAAATGTAGGGTAGAGTACATGTTTTGAAGTTGTGTCACTGGGTACGTGTGGCATACAGTTAACCTACTGAACATTATCTATAAGCACATTCACAAGCAAGATGCTACAGAAAGCAAACTCTTTAATTTAGCTGCAAAGGTATAATGAGATCCAGAGATCTTATTTCAAGGTGAAGCTAGATAAATTCAAGTTTGAAAAAGGAAGTATATATATCTAAAAGTAAGTAATCTTTATAAAATCTTATCTAGGTAAGTTGTGGATTGTTGCTGCCTGAAAACTTTAAATAAATCCAGTGTCATCCAAAAAGAGGTGTTCTAGCTAAAAAAGAAGGTATGGGCTTGAATGGATTATAAAGGAGAAATTTTTTGGGAAATTTATGTGGTGTGTCAATATAAGAGGCCAGACTAGATGATTATCATGGTTCCTAGGACTCAAAGGCTATCAGCTTGTCTGCTAGTAATTTAATCAAGGTTTATGTTTTAAAAAGGAGAGAAAATAAAAGGAATTTATCACTTTGTGTCTTAGTAACAAGGATTTAAAGAGTTAGATGCTCTTAGTTTCAAGTTACAGGGCTTTTGTAGGTAAATGTTCTGAATACTACAAAGTTGATACAAGCAGTGACAGGTTGCTATAAAACTTTGAATTAATGAACAAAGTGTCACCAAATATTTTGTGGATTTTTCTGATTGCGGTATCAAGTTTCTATACTTTAAATTAATGAACAAACTACCACTGATTATTTGATGTGTTCTTCTGAGGTGGGTGAGCAACATCTCTAACTAATGTCAAAAGTCTTGCTATAGTGCCAGAAGCTCATGAGTAATTTTTTTTGCAGTAAAATTATTACTATTATTATGTGTTTATATTACATTGTTATCATTTATGCATTAATTGTGCAGTACTACCCAAGTTAATCAGGTTAAAATGGGTTAATGAGATTAGGTTCTTATTGTGATGAAAAGGCAAAAGTATTTCTGAGGTATTTATGTATGAGGATATTTTCTGACTTTAAAAACAGACAAGATACAGGGGGAGAACAACAGAATAAGAGTGTGGAAGGGAAAATATAAGGAACTACTTTTCTAATACAAACAGTGTGTATACATATAAAATACACCGTATGTACATGGGTTATACATATATAATACATAATTTTGTAACATTCTACTTAGAATTTTTTTTAAAAAGAAGCATGCAAGATTCCTTAACATTTAATTGAAAATTTTATGAACCATTCAAATTAAATGAGAAGAACTGACTCTACACAAATTTATAAGAATACGATTGAAATCCCCTCCCCCAGCTCCCAGGAGATTTCTTAGTAAAGGACAGTTTAAAGAATGGTTAACAGATTTGAACACATCGAAGTATTGTGACATAATTGAAAGACAGGGAGAGGAGAAGCATATAGACATAAACTTTTGTAAGAAATACAAACCAAAATATTCAGATTATGTAAACTGTGATTTTTAATGATTATTATTTCCAGGTTTGCTAACAATAAAATCAAGATATTCTGCAAAAAATGCACAGGTATTGCTGTTTGGCTAGAAGATATCCTTTGCTAGTGACTTTAGGCAGAGGCTAACACTGGAAGAAACCAGATGTTTTAAACTGCAGACAGTGTGTGATATAGTTATATGTAGTTCATCAGAACACCAGGCATTACATCCAGTAGAAATCAATACTATAATTTGTACTAAATATTGTATTGCAATCATAGTTGATATATATATATATATATATATCTCATATATCATCAATATAAATCATCAAATATAAGTCACATAGTTTTTAGTCCTTTTTTACAGGATAAAAATTAATAAATTATTCTGGCATTTATAATTTTTTCACAACTATTTGGTTACTTCAAAAAGATGTTATTGCTGGACAAACTCAAAGCAAATTTTGACAGAAGTAGACAAAAGCAGGATCTCAGAAAGAATTTAAGTACTTGAAGTGGAAGAGCAGCACATTTTGAAGTCTTAGTCTAAACCTGTGAGGTCCAGAGCTCCCGCAGAGCTGTTTTTTGTATTTGACAGGTCTGTAATCTGTAAGCACTTCAGTTCTTGACCTTAAAGTTGCCCAGATGCTTAAATCGCTGTTACTGCAGTTGTCAGAAGTATCTCGATCCTGGTAGTTCAGCAATTCGGCCCTAACTCTGAGATCCAGAAAGTAGGCACCTACTGCCTTCCTCCTTTGAGGGGTATGATCTGCTAAGCTTCCTCTGAGTTACAGATTACTGAGCATGCAGTGATAGCTGCTGATTTCCTTTAAAGCATAGCTAGAGGATAAATCTCCCTTTTCACTTAGAGATTTCATTATTTTAATATGACAGTGTAAACCCAGGTTCATTTGGGAAAAAAAAAAAAAAAAAAAAAAAAAATCTTAGGCCTCTTATCTGTTTAGACTCACCAACTTGGTTTAGACTCTAGGAACCTCAGTGCATATATTTGTGAGCAAAAATGCTTTCCATCTCAAATATGAAACCTATGTCTCTATGATGAATTCCTCAATCAAAGGAACTAGAAAATTGAAAAGCAAGTTGACTTGTAATCTGTACAGCTCTTCCTAAGGAGGGAATTTTTGTATGTATTATCCAATGATGACATGGTAAAACAAATGTGGATAAGTCACTAGGACCGTATTGCATTCGGTCATGAGTTTTGAAGGAAGTCAGATGGGAAATTGCTGAATTTCTGGTGAACTTCTGTAAACTATCTACTACAGTCACTCTGTCAGATTACTTCCAGGTTACCAGCATAACTTCTATCATAAAAAAATACTTTACAGAAAATCCTGGGAACTGTGGAATGAATCTGACTTCCATTCCTTGCGAAAGTGATAAGAATATTAATGAAGCACAGCTGTAATTTCATTGTGTTAGGAGACAGGCAACATGGACTTCTGTGAGAGTATGAATGAGCAGGTAAGTAGAAGAGAGGCAGAAGACATAATATGTATGGATTTGAAAAGTAAAATCCTTGAGCAACTTCTATACCAAAAGCCATTAAAGAAATTAAGTTGCTATGGGTTTGGAGGAGAGATACTTTAATAGCTTTACAGGTTAGGAAGTTTAGGAAGAATAAAGGATAGGCTACAACTATTCTTCAATAACTTACTTTTAGATCCCTTTTCAAAAGGGGAAGAAGAGTATGGAACCCCATGGATTAATTTTTATGCAGCATTTTCATGGATGATATTGGAACAGGGAATTTGTAATCAAATATTCAAGTTTGCAGATGTTATTGAGGTCTTTCAGACAGTTAAATGGGACACTGATAGTGAGAAACCCCAGGATGACATCACAAAACTGGAGTACTGAGCAAATAAATGCCAGATGATGCATTATGTGAGTAAATTGGCGGTAATGCAAGCTAAATCATGCTTACATAATGCTGATCTTGGAAGCGGAACTCACAATTCAGGAAGGAGATCTTGGACTCCTCACTGGCAGTTTTTGGAAATCAGCTCAGTGTGCACTTTGTTCTCAAGAACAAATTATTGGACATCATCAGGAAAAATACTGAGGCTAAACCAGGAACCAACATTTTTTTTTCTCTGAAAAACACTGATGCACTGGATTACTTGATACAATGCTTTTCCTTACATCTCCAATAAAGATATCTTGTAGTTAAAAATGATGCAGAGAAGGCAACTGAAATTATTATGGGAAAGAAGCGCTGGTTTACAATAAAAGATTAAAATGCTTGAGCCTATCTATTTGGGGAAGAAAAGCTTGGAGAGAAAGATATGATAAATATTGACAAAATCATGAAGACAGTAGATAAGGCAAATACTGCTATTGTTCATCAAATCCCAGAGTACTAGAATCAGAAGGCACTCACTGAAACTTGCAGGATGAGAATTTAAGACAGATAAAAGAAAGTACTTCATTACATAGTAATTACATAGTGAGCTTTTGACATGTGTTGCCACAGAAGGTTGTGGGGATAAATAATACCAAGCAGGTTCAAAAATGGATTAATCAAATTCCTGGGCAGCAAATTGATAAATGGATACTAAAATCAGGGATGTACTCCCTGAAATTCCTACTGTGAATGATGGGAGAAGGTGAGAATAGATGGCAGATAGTGGAAGGGCTTGTGTGTGCTCCCTAAATAGCATCTCCTGCTGCTGGAGAGAAAATACTAGGCTATGTTATGGTTTATTAAGTTTCCTTAGGATGACTATTTAAATGGTTATACCAGTGGCTCACCAAGGTTAATATGGTGGGTCCAGGCACACGGTGATGAGGGATCGCAGGAACCTGAAACACCTTATTCTCCATGAGCAATGAAGAATAGCAGTGGAAGAAAAGTTTGAGGTAACTTTAGCTATGTAAAACGTGAGAAATTTTTATAAAAAAAGCAAGCAAACATGCTGAATTTAAGTTCTGAAGAAATACACTTTCTGGCTGATCTATACTCCAAAGTTTACATATTAGAAGAAAATAATACAAAGTGGTTGGTTTAATTGGTAATATATTTTTGGTATATATATTTAATCAGTAGGGGAAAAATAGTCTTGATGAAACTTCCTTGTATGTCTACTTATTTTTTGCATGGAGGATCTTTTTCAGCTAATATTTAGGGAAAGATTCAGACTTGGAAGGAAGGATGATTCCAGCTGTCTTCTGAACTCACACCTATTTTAACATCAGTAGCTTAGTCATCTCTGTAAAGTTTCCACTTTTTCTTCCTAATTATCTCCATATGAAACACAGGTCTGTTGATTTCATTCCTGCCTCCTGACCTTCATTTAAAGTTTATTGGGTTTTGTTTGGGTTTTTTGTTTGTTTTTGGTTTGTTTTTTTACAGACCTCTTATGACTCGTTAAATTTTAAAGCATTAAATTCAAACTATATATATATATATATATATATAATATTTGTCTGTAAATTTCTTCCTACATACTTCAAAATAAATGAATTAAAATTCACGTTTTAGGTGTTAAAAAGCACAACTGGATAGGAGGAATGAAGGAATCAGCTTTTTTTTTTTTTTAATATGAGTATAAAACAAATCCATTTATGTCAAAAAATCTAGTGTGCCTATGATTATTTGTTGCCTAGCTGCAGTCTGTTTTCAGAATGTCTTAACTTTATCTGGTCAAACCTAATGAAGAAGGCAAAGTTTTGAGTGTAGTCAGCCATGCAAAAAAAAAAAAAAAGAAGAAATATCAATTTAAAATGACATCTTTGTTTCAGCAAACTTACTAACTTGACCTCATCTCTGGGCCCACAGAATGAATCAGAGATTTAAAACAAGCCACCTTGAAGAGTCTGGTTCTGAGAAGTCTTTCTAATATCAGTGTAGTATTAGACCTTTTTTAAAAATACAAAAATGCTGTAAATGACTCCTGTAAAGGTAGCATTTTTTTTTTTTTTTCCTGTAAGATACTGTGACCATACTAGGAAAAAATCATAGGTTAAATTGCTTGATTTCATTGCAGAGGAAATATTTTGAGACTAAACATCATGTGTGAGAAATAATGAATTGGGAGCAACACATAATGAGAAGAAACACACACACACACTTGTGTAAGTAACAGAAACAGCAAAAGAAAGCCTAGGAAAATTGTCGATCTGCAGCTGTATGGGGCAGGGCATCTGGTAGCACAGAACAGAAAAAACAAGGTACTGAATACTGCCTTCTCCTCAGTCTTTACAAGCATGATTATCTTCAGAAATCTAAGGGCTGAGAGACCAGGGGGAAAGGCTGAAGCAAGGAAGATGTACTCTTGGTGGAAGAGGATAAGGTCAGGGAATACGTAAGCCCACTGGACATACATAAGTCCATGTATCCTGATGGGAAGCACCCATGAATGCTAAGGGAGCTGGCTCATGTCACTGCAAGGCCAATCTCAATAATCTTTGAACAATCATGGTGACTGGAAGAGGTGTCTGAGGACTGTTGGAAAGCAAATGTCACTCCTATCTTCAAGAAGGACAAGAAGGGGGAACCAGAGAACTATGATGAAATGACTGGCTTGGTAGATGAAGAGAGAGCAGTCAGTATTGTCTACCTTAGCATCATCAAGGCTCTTGACACTGTCTCCCATAAGATCCTTGTAAAGAAGCTGATGAAGTAGGGGCTGAAAGAGCAGACAGTGAGGTAGGTGAATTGACAACTGGCTGAATGGCCAGGCTCAGGGAGTGGTGATCAGTGGTATGAAGTCCAGCAACTGGTGGTGTACCCTGGGGGTCAGTTCTGGCTCTAATCTTGTTCAGCATCTTTACTAATTGTCTGGATGATGGGATAGAGTTTACCCTCATCAAGGAGGAGTGGCTGATACACCAGAGGGTTGTGCTGCCATCCAGAGTGACCTTAAACTGGAGAAATGGGCTAATGAAAATCTCACGAGATTCAGTAAAAGGAAAGGCCAAGTCCTGCACCTGTGAAGGAGGAACCTCAGACACCAGTATACAATAGGGAGCTGGAAAGCATCTTTGACGAGAGGGACCTGGAGGTCCTTGTGGACATCAAGTTGAACATGAGCCAAGAATGTGCCCTTGCAGCAAAGAAGGCCAATGGTATTCTGGGGTGGATTAGACAAAGTATTTCCGACAGATTGAGGGAGGTTATCCTTCCCCTTTATTCAGGCACTGGTGAAACCATATCTGAAGTAATGTGTTGAGTTCTGGGCTCACCAGTACAAGAGACAGATAGAACTACTGAGGAGAGCCCATTGAAAGGTTTCTAAGATAGTTAAGGACCTGGAGCATCTGTCATATGAGGAAAAGCTGAGAGAGCTGGGACTGTTTAACTTAGAGAAAAGAAGGCTCAAGTGGAATGTTATCAACATATATGAATATCTGAAGGGAAAGAGCAAAGAAGATAGAGTCAGACTCTTTTCAGTGCTATCCAACAAAGTTACAAGAAGCAATGGGCACAAACAGAAATACAGAAAAATCTGCTTAAACATGAAGAAAAAAAATATTTACTGTGAGGGTGACTGAACTCTTGAACATGTTTCCCAGGGAGGTTGTGGAGTCACCCTCCTTGGAGATATTCAAAAGCTGTCTGGGCATGGACCTGATCAGCTGGTTTTAGGTGGCGTTGCTTGAGCAGGTGGGTTGGCCAAGATAATCATCAGAGGTCCCTTCCAGCCTCAACTATTCTATGATTCTGAGATGTAGAAATACACGTTTGCATCTGAGTTTTCTGCAGAGATACATTTAATTTATCTGAGTTTCAGAAATAACTGAACCAATCATCTGAACATTAGACTCCTTTGAATTTGGACAGAAAATGTGGACACAATATCTAAAAAATTGTCTTCCTCTTTCCTTAGTGCAGAGTATCCTGAATTTGATGTAGGATTAATGTAATAATTCATTACCTTTATCTCCATGAGTTGTTTTCCAGTTCCTGGTAGTGCCTCAAATTATTATTAATGATAGCTCAGATATGCATATTCAGACAGTTTGGGGAGGTGTTGGAGAAAACCTTCTGTCATTCATTTTACTCTGTGAGTTTTATAAAGATTCGAGCTCTGCATCTTCTTTCTTTTATTTTCACTCAAGTGTTCATCAGTTTTGTGTCCCTACTGGGTACTGCACCAGGATCAATAGACAATTTAGAAAGTGTTTTGTAATTTATTCATTGAGCATTTCATGCATATTGAGGGCATATTATATACTGGAAAGGAACGCCTGTATCAGTATTGATCCATATTTTGTAATGATATCTAGCCTATTAGAAAATCAAATAACACAGATTTTGTGAAACAGGGTTCATCACAGAATAAATAGTGCAAAAATGAAATCCTAATGAAACATAAATCCAAATGTACATGGGGTGAATTATTAAGAAAAAATAAGTTTTTTACATGTATGAACAAAAATCCAAAAATGCATTTTATGTCCCTCCACGTTAGGAAGAGATTTCCTATTTTGATCAAGGATTAAACTGGTACAAAAGCTTTAATTATATGTCAGAAAGGTTCCTTGTAGCCTCCATGGTTAGACCCACTATTCAGGGAGTATTTTGTACTTGAAAATGAAGGGACATCGAGTGATAAAAGAATTAAGATTATCTGTAGAATATCTAAGTTTAACTCTTGTCTCTATCACAGACTTTTTGTGCAACTTGGAGAAATGCAATTGTTCTCTGCTACAATACCTCATCTCTAATCTTCAGAAGAAAGAATATGTCTGCCTTGTCTGTAAAGTCTTTGAATCAGAGACTATCTCCTTGAATGTATTTTCTAGCATAAAGTACAATGGAACCTCAGATTTGTGTTAGGGTTTTTCAGTGTTACTGTTATACGAATAAATAATAATTAGTAATAGATGTTTTTTTCTACTTTCTTTATAAAGAATAAGTCTATGAAAGAAAGCTAATTTTTCCCTGTAAGATGAAAAGAACTTCAAAGGTCAAATTTTAGCTATTATTCTAATGAAAAATGCGATGTTTTTAAAGGTGTTGGTAAAGAATATAGTTTCATAAACTCTATTTCCTTTAAGCCGCATTAGAATTCTTATTGTGATTTTAAAGTTTGAGCACACCAAAATATTAAAAGCCCTCACAGCTTGCATTTTTTTCCCTTAGTTGTACTGTGAAGATGGCATCAAAACCTTCTCCAAATCCTCCAACCACCCTTACTGTTGTAATAAATAAAAAGAGGAGGATTTATGAAAGTATCAGTGCTGAAAATATATGCTGAAATATCAACCAGTATCTATCAAACATCATCTTTGTCCGAACCAGTGTTTTGCAGAAAATGAATCAAATTTAAACACACCATTGCATTTACTTTTATGTTGACAATGCTCTAGTACATAGAACTTACTTTTTTTAAGCAAGAAGAAAACTTAATTTGAATTAATTTCTACAGTTGCACCATGACTAAAGAATTCTTCCTGTCTGTAGATGAAATCAAGAATAGAAAAAATAAAATTATCAGAATAGTGTTTTTTTTACAATTCAGTGAATTTAAGGAAGGAAACTTCCGTCTCCAGTGATATCACCTCTTGCCTTATCAAGTTTTTATTTTCTATCAAAATTCTCAGCTCATCAAGAGAAATAAAGGATTAAAATAAATTTATGGTCAGGTAGTTTCTAAACTACTTTATTACACACATGTTTTAGAGTTAGAAGTAGAATTTAACGTATTTAACAATGAAATAGGATTCAAACTCAAGAGAAGGATTTTAGAATAATTCATAAAGTAATACTGATGGTTACCGGAACACAGACAGTTGAGAATTGTCAGTGAACTGCTGTAACATTTAACTGATTCTTATCCCCTCATTTGCTGTACTGCATAGTGCCTCATATCAATGGTAACTTTGGAAGTGAATGACAGGAGGGATTTACAATCTGCTTCCCTAGGCCAGCAAGCATACAGGAAGGAAAAAAAATGTATCGTTTGAATATAGCAGCTAAATTTATACTGAGTTAGAATTAGTTCCTGAGTTTCTCCTGCAGTTCTGTGATATTCCAAGATCTTTAATGGGAGAAGTAAAGCATTTGGCTATTTCTGTGGAAGCTAAAGGTAAGGCAAATTAAAAATAAAGATTAAAACCAACAACAGTTTATTAGATGAAATGTCTCTGACCCCTCCTATCATCCTTCTTATCATTAAAGTCTCCTTGTTTTGTCTTTTGGCTCCTTGCTTTCAGCTGCTTCTCTGCATGTACTTTGTTTCTATTTTAAAACCTTTAGCATTTCTGCTAAATTAGTGAGTGTAGGGTCTTTCCACATGCACACACTTTTCCCAACACTCTATGTTTTCCCACCATTCCCATTAACGGTAATTGCTAGTTCACTTTTCCTTCCTTAAACCTGAATGCTTGCTGTGAGAAGCATGCTTTAAATGTCAGCACATTTCCTTGAGTCAGCCTCATTTTCTTATGCTGTTTGCCAATTCTGCTTGTATGAGAATTGTTGCATCTAATGCTCTAAAGCTCTTTTAACCAGTTCCTCATCAAATGTAAATTTACTTAACATCATTGGAACCGTTGGAGCTGAAAAGCTGTCTTTCTATGCTTATTACCTTTCAGATTGTAATAGCTGCATAAAATGCAGAATCAGAGGGTTACTGAGGTTGGAAGGGGCCTCTAGAGATCATCTTGTGCAACCCACCTGCTCCAAGCAAGGTCAGCTAGAGCTGGTTGATCAAGGCCATGTCTAGACAGGCCTTCCAGGGATGGGGATGAGGACTGCACGGCCTCTCTGGACAACCTGTTCTTATGTTCAGCCATCCTCAGAGTAAAAAAGTTCTTTCTTATGCTTAATTAGAATTTCCTGTGTTTCAGTTCATGGCCATTTGTCCATTCCCTGGGTAGCAAGGAGGAGAGCCTGGCTCTGTTTTCTTTACTACCTCCTGTCAGATACTGATACACATTGGTAAGATCCCCTGAGCATTCTCTTCTTCACTCTGAACAGTCACAGCTCTCTCAGCTTTTACTCATAGGACAGATAGTCCATTCCCTTAATTATCTTAGTGGCCTCTCTCTGGACTGTCTCCAGTAGCTTCATGTCTCATTGTACTGGGGAGCCCAGGGCTGGACACCAGTCCTCAGTAGTGCTGAATAGAGGGGAAGGACCACCTCCTTTGACCCGCTGGCAACACTCCTCCTAATGCTGTGCAAGAAGCTGTCACCTTGCTTTGCTCTAAGGGCACATTGCTGACTCATGTTCAACTTGCTGTCCATCAGGATCCTTCTTCAGTCATTTGGTCCATGGGGTTCTTTCCCTCCCGGTGTGGGACTTGACCTTTCCCTTTGCTGAATTTCATAACATCACTGTCAGCCCATTTCTCCAACTTCTTGAGATTCCTCTGAATGACAGAATAACCTTTTGGTATATCAGCTACTCCTCCCAGTCTTGTGTAATTTGAAAACTTGCTGAGTCCCATCATCTATGTCATTAATAAACAGTGTTGCTCCCAGTATTAACCCATTGGGTATATCATGCGTGGCTGGCCTCCAGCTGGATTTCATGCTCTGATGATAAGCCTTTGAACCTAGCAGTTCAGCCAGTTTTCATCTCACTGTTCATTTATGAAGCACATATTTCATCAGTTAGTCTATGAGAATGTCATAGGAGACTAAAATAAATATAAGCAATATCTACTGCTCCCTCCTTGTCCAATGAGCTAGTCATTTCACAGTGGTCAGGCCTCTTTCAAATTCATTCTGATTGAACCCCAGTCACCTTTCTGTTCTTCATATGTCTGAAAATGACTTCCAGATTTAGTTGTTCCATCCTTTTCCTAGGGTTTGAGTTGAGGCTGATCACCTTGTAGTTCCCCATATCTTCCCCCTTGACCTTCAAAATAGGAGTGACATTTTCTTTCTTCCAGTCCTCAGGAGTCCCCCCTCTCTCTCCCAGTTGGTATGATCTTTCAAAGATAACCAGAAGTGGCCTTGCAATGACACTGATCAGCTCCCTCAGTACTTCTCTACTGACGGTAAGCTTTCCTTGCTCCAGACTTTCCCACTGTTCTCAGGGCTCTGTGATTCCTGTAGGCAAATCTCACCATTAATGACCGAGGCAAAGAAAGCATGGAGTACCTAATGCTTTTCCATGTGTTTTTTCACCATGTCCCCTACCTGTCTCAATCCAATATTGGGGAGGGTTCTTAAACGATCCCAAGAGCGAGATTAAGACATGAATGAGGTCAGATGCCTTACAACCTTGTGAACTTTATTTCCCTTAACAACTGATAACAGCGATAGGACAGAGAGAAGAAAGAAAAAGCCAGAATCCCTAAGCAAGCAAACGATAAGGGATGCAGCAAGATTAGTTACCACCACCACGAATCCAGAGATGTCCCATTAGCTCAGTCTCAGTGCAGGTGATGGTGCTCCAAGCTCTGCCAAATTCCCAGCTCTAAGCGGATGAAGGAGCAAGAATCATCAAAATCAAGAAGATCAAGATTTTCAAGATTAAGAATCCCAAGAGAGCAGTACAGAGTCCTTTTATTGTACCAATCCCCACGATTTCTCTGAAAAGTCCACCCATTTCCGTGGAGCTCACTGTAATACGTGCTGCCCCGTGTTCCTCCATGCGCGCATGCCCAGGTGTTCACGGTGGTTGTGCTGGTGTGTGTGTGTGTGTGTGTGTGTGTGTGTGTGTGTGTGTGAACCTGCGGTGCCTTCAGCCTCTGCATACCTTCCTCACCCTGATTTTCTCTCCACCTGGTCGTGCGCAAGCACAGCTTGGTAGGAACTGACAAGTATGTTGCTCGGGCAGATATTGTGGTTTCTTCAGGGACAATTCGTCTCCTTCAGAGCATACGCCTGCACGGTGACAGGATGTTGAAGCCAGGAAGTGGTAGTGGTGCGGCAGCAATGTCGAGACAAACACAGTCCAACATGGTCCCTTACACTACCCCATACAGAAGTGGGCCCACATTTTCTCTCATCTTCTCTTTGCTTCTGATGTATCTGTAGAAGCCTTTGCTGCTATACTTCACATCCCTCTCCAGATTTGGTTTCAGGCGGGCTTTGACTCTCCTGACCACATGCCTACACGATCCCTGTGTGACCAAACAGTCAGTATCTCTATATTCCTCCCGGGTGACCTGAACTTTTTTCCACCTCTCGAATGGTTCATTTTGATGTCTAATTTTAGTTGGAAGCTCTGTGCTAATCTGAGCAGGCCTCCTGCCACCTTTTATTTCCTGCACTTTGGGACTGACTGCTCTTGAGCTTGGAAGAGCTGATCCACAAAAATCAGACAGCTCTCCTAGACCCCTCTTTTCTCCAGAATTATTGCCCATGGAATTTCAAGCAGATCCCTGAACTATCAAACATTATCTCCCCTGCCTGGAGAAGCATATATTCTATAGCTACTCCTGTAGGCTAGTCTCATCTACTCTGTTTTATCAAGTCTACATTTAAGCTAATAAATGCTATTCATCTTTTATACCACTGCTGCTGATAATATTTTAATTGCATCTTCATGTTAAAAAAATATAAAGCCTAACAATTCTCAAAATCTCACTACATCAAGTTTCTGTTTTGTAAAATAATTGAAACCAGTATTTATTATTTATTTTTCTGTGTCCGGGACTTCTGCATCAGCATTTTTCCATGCCATAAAGAGGCACTGATTGAGATGAGATTGAAGCTGTATTGTTTTTGGCATGGTATAAGAATGTGTTAAAAGACAATTTGCAGTCTAAACCTTAAAAAGTTCATCATCTAAGGCAACGAGACAGTCAGAAGTCACAGAATCATAGAATCGTCTAGGTTGGAGAAGACCTTGAAGATCATCCAGTTCAAGCTGGACTGGAAGTCAGATGAGCAAGAACAGTTAAAGTGTCTTGTCTGCACTTGTGCAAGATAAGAGGAACTTACATTTAGGTTAAAATCCAGCTTTCCAGATTGCCATGTTCTCTCTATATTCAGTAATTAATGTTTCCCCTATTTTCTGGTATTTTCTTGATATTTTTTCCTGTTGAGTTCTGAACGCCTCAAGTGCCAACACTTACAGTTTCTATTGTTTCCTACTATTGCTTATTAGAAGCACTGTCAACAAAATCTTTAGACATTCTTTTTTGTTTGTTTTTTGTTTTTTACTTTCTTAAACAGATTCCATAGTGTTTCATCATATCCTCTTCGATCATTCTATATAATTCTTCCCCATCATTTGCACCTTATCATACTCTAGCTGGTACCTCCTTACACTGCTCAGACAAGTGAACCATAAATAATTGTTTTAAAATAATTTCTGTGTTTCGTGTGATCTGCATATTCCCTAAATTGTGGAACAGCTTTTCTTTAAGATACAAGAACTGTTTTAAATGTGGGGTTTATAAGATCATAACAGTAGTTGAATTGGATGTGTTTTTAATAATGAAAGTTCCAAAGACCTCCTATATCATTAACTTATCTAACCCTAGTTAGAGTGTCCTCATGTTTTCCTCCTAATTTTGTCTTCTTTGTATTTCTCTTTGAGCTGCCAAAGTGACCGTAAGAAATCCGTTATGTATACTATAGTGACAGATTCAAAAACCTTCTGAGCTGTAAAAATACCCCACATTGAAAGATAGTCCCTCCTTCAAAACCTTCCTTGTTTGTTGTTTGTCCTCAAATGTCATGGTACTAGCAGTAAAAGCCATCATCCCTCCTTATCATATTTTTTGTCCTCACACCAAGTAGCCAGTGTAACATCCTGATACTTTGATCAATGACTGGGTTGCTTACTATGATACTGTGACAAATTGTGTCCCTTTCCACATGTGGGTGTGCTTCTTAGTTGCTGGCTTCACTGGTCTTTGTTTACAGTTGTGGATAATCAAGTTGTAACACTCTCCAAACTGGCTTTTCTCTTTAATACACTTTCCTATCTGAAACTGTATTTAGAACACATACATGTTCCATGGTGTCTGACGACATCTGCCTTTAGGATCCTCATATTTCAGTCTTGGTTTATATCAATAATTTTGTATACCATTATTTTCTCAAAATAAACCCCACATTTCTGCAGTACAAGTTTATAGACCTCCTGATTATATACAATAAGATGGATATTTTCACAATAACCAGGTTAGACTCTCTTGCTCTTCTGTCCACATAATGTTTTTGCCTTGCAGAGTAGTTCAGTCTTTTCTGGCAAAAGTTACCCAAATCTTGTTTTGTGTGAAATTTCTTGATGAAATATGTTTCCTAAGCCTGTTTTCTAGCTTTGCTAACACCAGAGCATCCCTTCACTGTCACTTCATTATCCTCATTTTTTCCCTCAACAGAATTTAAAAACAAAAATGTGGCTTCAACTCAGCTCTAAGAACTAGAAGTGATTATCTTCATGTGATGACAGCAGTATAATTTACTCATTATATATTACTTCATTTAATTAGAAATTTGGTTTTCTGGATCTGTAATCTCTTGTTATGCAACTTTAAATATACGACAAAAAATTGTTCTCATCCTAAGGACGTTTATTCAGTAGCATTGTACTAAGCTTCCCATTTCATGTTTTCCCTAATGATTTGTGTCACCTTTCATAACACAAATCTAGTTATTTTTGTTTATTTTTGATAGAAATCACATCTGAAGCTCACCTATTTCAAATTGTTAGGTATTCTTTCTTGTTTTTTGGCAAAGGTAGAAGGCATGAACATAACAAAGTGTATTTAGTATTAGTCTGACATACTGACTGTGCCATAAAACTAAATTATGCAGTTTGAGTAGATTGTTATATTCACAGATCTGTTAGTGATTTTGTATATATAACTGGGGGAGAGGGAAGGATAAAGTTAGTTGAGATGCATTTTTTATTGACTGACTATGAAATAGTACATTCCAGGATGTCTACAGTAACATTTGCGAAGCTGAAGTAAAACATATCACTATGTTATTGATTTAGACATTTATGTTTTTATTTTTATTAGTAGGACAGACTGTATTTTTCAAGTGACAATGAGAATTGGCTCTGTACCATTTCGATCCTAGTTACAATTATTACCATAACAATGCATTGTTATTACACTACTCAGAATTTTAACTATTCCATTCCATGAAGATAGATTTATTTGAAATCTCTGCCTTCAACAATAAGAAAAAAAATATTTCAAAACTGTGCAATGCTTTATTTTCAGTAATGCTTAATTTTTTTCAAATAAAAGTGTATTCCATCTTTTATGGTGGGAATGCAGTCAAATTTATACTAGTATTTTCAGATTAAGCTACTGCAAATGTGCCAGGAACTGAAGGTAAAAAGCTTTCAAGCTTCATGCATGACAGGTTAGTGATAGACCATCTTAGAGGCAAAAAAGGGTAAAGTAAAGGGTTTCTCCTGGCTTTCTGTCCAGCCTTATCTAAAAGTGAAGCTAAACTTTAAAGTTATCATTGTCCTTTGATCATGCTAGAGCTGTTAGAATTCAGTGTGAGAATGCTCTCTGATGAGACAACTGTCTTTTCAGAGTAGTGAAAAAAATATTGAAGAAAAAAAAAAAGGATTATTCCACAAACCACATTGGGCACTGAACCAAGACCTGACAATCTAAATTCTATTCCTGCCTCTGACCAACTGACTGTGCTTAGTAAGTCATATAACTATTTTAATTATCAGCTATTCTTTATTTTATTTACTTAAAGTGAAAAATAATTGGCTCAGGGGCTGTTCTGTAATGTGTTTGCTCAATGTCTTTAAATAGGATCACAGTTTTAGTTGAGGCTTCACTTCCCTACTCCAAAGCAATAATCACAAGAACTTCTTATGAAGCAGTTTGTGTTGTATTTCACAGATGAAAACCAAAGCAACATTCATATCAACTTTGACTATGTGCTAAAGCAATTAATGCATCATTCCAAATCTTGGGGTAAAGAAAAATGAAATTTAAGTACTTTACTGAGACTTTTTTTTTTTTTAAAAAAAATTATTATTATTTTTATTGTCTTCTAATAGTTACACAGAACACAACTGGAAGCTTGCTATTGATTGAGGTACCTTGGTGACATGGGTGACAAACAGCTTCAGGGAGCCCACAATTCCTTCTTATTGTTTCCTATAAGAGATGAATAGACAAACCTAATTCAGTCTAGTGAGTGATAGTGAATGTTTAATTTCTGAGGGGAAAAAAAAATTATATAATCCTGATTTTCTTATGCATGCAGGGAAGATTCTAATTAATACAATTCTTGAAGTTGTAATTGTAGAGTGGAAGTATGTGTACTTTAGCTGTTTCTTATGTTGGCTAGTTATTCCACTATCTTTTTACTTGTACTTGCTGAATTGGTTAAAAAAGAATGATCAGCAAACATAACTGAGAAAATTGCACTTCCCTCAGCTGAACTGTGTGAAAGACCCCAGAGACAAACCAAACAAGCCTAGCATGGTCCCACAGGAACCTAAAATTTCAGCTGGCCTTTTTAAGACTGTCTTCTCTAGGGAACAAATCCCTGCAGCTGCTTTTAAAAGTTGAGGGTTAAAAGCATTTTTGTTGCTGAGAATGCACATTGGAGCATATGTAATGCTTTAATGTGCATTTTAAAGTGAAAATACAATACAGCTTTTCAGAACCTTTGGAAAGAATCACAGACTTGCTTCTGAGGTTGAATGAATTCAGAAAGGTACTTTCAGGCAGAGCTGACTGACACTCTGAATTTTCCTTCTGGAAGAAATTTTGATATTTCAAGAAATATTTTTCATTTTGAATGAGAATGAATATAAGAACTTTTTCCATTTTCCTTTCACTGGAAAAATAACTGTGGAGAAATGAAAATGCTTTGTAGTTGGGTTTTTTATTTTTTTTTTCCTAAAGAAATTTGACAATTTCTACAGTTAAAAGACTATTCTGTGGGTTGTTGCTAGCTATTAGAAGAACCCAAGGAATACTCAGAACCCAAAGGAATCGATTATAATTGAGAAAAGAGTCTGGAAAATGAAGGATTAGAAATGGATGATAAAGTCTGGATTTTGCATGATGTTACATCGAAAAAGGAAAAAAAAATCAAAATTATGCTGTCAGCATATTTTGTGATTGTGGTTTGAAGTCAGCTGGTAGCCAATCATCACGTGGCCAGTCATTTACTTTCCCCCTTGCTCCCTGGTGAAGTAGGGAAGAAATTTGTAGGTTAAATATAAAAACTTTAGTAACAAACCAACAAGAGTAAGTCCAAACAGGTAATATATAATGCAGTTGCTCACCAACCAGCAACTGCTATGCAGCCTGCCCCCAGCAGCGATCCTGACTGTACCAGAAATCCCACTGCATTGACCAAAGTGAGAGAGCACACATCTACTTTATATACTGAGCACGATGTCATATAATATGTAATACTTCAATGGCTGATTTGGGCTGACCCTCTAACTGTGCTCCCTCTCAGCCCAAGGAAAGTTAGCTCTAGCCTGGCAGAAACCAGGACAGTCTCCACCCCTTATTCCATACCATTTATGTTATGCTCAGGTTCCAAATACATTCTAATGAATCACCACCCCTTTCCCAGGTCTCACAGATATAATTCCCTTAGTCTATGGGCCATCCTTCCAAAATGTCTACTAAGTTCATTTAGTCCATAACTTTGGGTTCCATCTGTCATGACAGTCTTTAAGGCTAGAGGAAGTTGGCTCGGTCAGTGGAGCAGGAGGCTTTGGATGTGGCAGGACGATGTTGTGGGGCACCAACTGCAATAACAGTGTCATTTGACAGTTTGATTTATCGACTGTTTTCACCTAAAATCAAATCTCTTTGAGGCACACATCTGTCATTCTGCATTACCCATCAAGTGCACCCAGGTCCTTGGGCAAAAGTAATCCCACAAACGGGTTTACCTTTACGCAATGCAGGAATAACCCAGATGGTCTTCCCCAGCATGTTTTTAATGCGCACTATGAGGGCTCTATCCCCATCTACAGTAAGTAGGAGGTTTGATTGAGCAGGGCCCGCTTGCTTGGCAGATCCTCTGGTATTGACTAACCAGGTGGCTTTTGATAAATGCACGTCCCAGTGTTTGAAAGTTCCATTACCCATTGCTCTCAGTGTAGTTTTCAGCAACCCACTGTACCGCTCAATTTTACCAGAGGCTGGTGCATGGTAGGGAATGTGATATATCAACTCAACACCATGTTTTTTGGCCCAAGTATCTATGAGGTTGTTTCGGAAGTGTGTCTCATCATCTGACTCAATTCTGTCTGGTGTACCATGCCGCCATACGACTTTCTCCTCAAGGCCTAAAATGGTGTTCTGGGTAGTGGCATGGGGCACGGCATAAATTTCCAACTATCCAGTGGCTGCTTCCACCATTGTAAGCACATAGTGTTTGCCTTGCCGAGTTTGTGGGAGCATGATATAATCAATTTGCCAAGCCTCTCCATATATATATTTTAACGATCATCCTCCATACCAAATGGGTTTTAGCCGATTGGTTTGATTGTGGCACGTCTCACATTCGTGGATTACCTGTGCAATAACATCCATGGTTAAGTCCACCCCTCGGCCAGAGCCCATCTATATGTTGCATCTCTCCCCTGATGGCCTGAGGAGTTGTGGGCCCAGTGAGCCAGAAATTGTTCACCCTTATGTTGCCAATCCAGATCTACTTGAGCCACCTTAATCTTAGCAGCTTGATCCACCTGTGGGTTGTTCTGATATTCTTTTGGGCACGTGAGCATCTACATGGCGTACTTTCACAACCAGATTCTCTACCCAAACAGCAATATCTTGCCATAATCCAGCAGCCCAGGTGGGTTTGCCTCTGCGCTGACAGTTGCTCTGTTTCCACTGATGTAACCACCCCCACAGAGCACTTGCCACCATCCATGAGTCAGTATAGAGGGAGAGCACCGGCCACTTTTCTCACTCAGTGATATCCAAGGCCAACTGGGTGGCTTTCACCTCTGTGAACTGACTCGATTCACCTTCTCCTTCAGCAGCTTCAGCGACCCATCGTGTGGGGCTCCACGCAGCTGCTCTCTACCTTCAGTGTTTCCCCACAATGCGACAGGACCCGTCGGCAAACAGGGCATATTGTTTCTCATTATCTGGTAGTTTATTATATGGTGGGGCCTCCTCAGCATTTGTTACCTCTTCCTCTGGTGCCATTCCAAAATCTTTGCCTTCTGGCCAATTTGTAATAACCTCCAATATCCCCAGATGGCTGGGAGTCCCTGTTTGAGCCTGTTGTGTGATTAATGCCACCCATTTACTCCACGTGGGATGAGCTGCATGGTGTGTAGAGGGGACACTCCCTTCAAACATCCGATTTTTCTTTCCAATGGCTTTGTCAATGTCCCCTTCCCTGGACAGGGATCCCAGCTGCCTGGCCTCCCTGCCGTCTAATTCCACACTACTGGACCCTCTATCCCATCACCGGAGCAGCCAGGTAACGAATTGTTCACCTGGATGGTGGCTGAAATCTTTTCACATGTCTTGTAACTCACTCAGGTATAAGGACTGGGTGACATCACTGGCTCTGCCTCCTCCTCCTGTTCATGTGATGGGCCTGGTTTGTCCTCATCCTGTACACTGCGAGATTTTGTTAGGTATTTTTTCTTATGTATGGGAAAAATTGTCACCATACTGGGTTGATCCTCTTGTTCAGCTGCAGAACCTGTCCTTGGGGTTGTAGTGGCTGCAGTTTCTGTTGTGGACTTTGGAGTGTTTGCACTGTCTGTTAGTGTGTTACCAGGAGCAGAGCCCTTCTCTTCCTCTCGAGGGTGCTGAACAGTGTTTAATAGCACTCGGTAGGTGTGGGCTAGGCCCCAGCACATTGCAGTGAGCTGTGCCTCTCTGGAATTACCCAGGTGACAACGAACTTTTTCCAAATATTTTATTAGTTCTTCAGGATTCTGCACCTGTGCAGAAGTGAAATTCCAGAACACCGGAGGTGCCCATTGCTCTGGGTACTTGCCCATGCTACGCCACACCCCCAGCCACTCATAATTCTCTAACCTTGGGGTAGATATCCAGGTGATACTCTTAAATAGTTTCTTAACCCTGAACAAAACCTGAACCACATGGCAGGTGGCTTGTAGCAGTAACATGACCATTGAAAGGATATTTGAAATTCCTGAAATTCTCAAACACAACAGTAAATAGCCCCAGAACCAATGACTGCATCATGTCATAGATCAGCATCACATATTATAGCACAGCAAAAGCAAAATCTTAACCCAGCTCTCATGGATGGTGAACAACAGCACAGGGAATGCATGTAGCAAATGAGGTGATAAAATCCTAAAGAGCCAAGCAATAAACATTATGATCTGTTGTTATCTCAAACTTCACACCCCATGTTGGGTGCCAAAACCGGTTGTGGTTTGAACTTGGCTGGTAGCCAATCACCATGTGGCCAGTCATTTATTTACCCTTGTCACCCCCTGGTGAAGTAGGGGAGGGATAAAAAAAGAAATTAACAGGTTGAATAAAAAAATTTAGTAATAGTAACAAAACAACGGTAATAATAGTAAGTCCAAATGGGTAATATATAATGCAGTTTGCTCACCAACTGGCAACTGGTGTGCAGCCCGACCCCAGCATTGATCCCAACCGCACCAGAAATGTCACCACACTGACCAGAAAATGGAAATGAGAAAGCATGTCTCCTTTATATACTAAGCATGATATCACATGATATGGAGTACTCCAATGACCGATCTGGCCTGGCCCTCTAGCTGTGCTCCCTCTCAGCTGAAGGAAAGGTAACTCTATCCTGGCAAAAACCAGGACAGTGATATTAAAACTTTTGGAAAAGTGGTGATGAAGTTATGGGACACTATAGAGAACAGGTAAGCTAATTTCTCTTCAGTGACATTTTCTCCTCACTGAATGCCTAAAGGCAATTTTTGATTGAATTCATCCTACGGGTGTGTTCTGTAGAATGTGCTGTTGGAAGCTCTGGGACTGCTTTTTTGTCACCCACCCTGAAACTCATATTCATGAACATCCTACACCAACCAACTTGTCTCCCTCAGTTGCTCCTCTGTTGAAGCTCACTGTCTCTTGAGTGAAGCCACATGTGTACAAGCTTGTTTTAGCTTTGGTATTTTGCTGTAGACAGCAAGGAGGGTTGCTGACTGAACTGACAGTGAATGCAAAAGAAAGCCCTTTTCATACCTACTCCATAACACTCCTACAACACAGCTTCAGGTTACTATAGGCCTGAAATGGGGATGTGGGAAGGATGGTCAGAGTCTCAGGAGGTTTGGGCCACTAGGGTAGGAGTGAAGTAGATAAAAGACTAGGGCTGCAGATACAATGACATGAAAATAGAATTAGTACTGAAGAATGTTAGTATCTGTTTCTTGTAAAACTGTGATGTTACTATGGTACTGATATGTTGCTCATCACTATTTAGGATCACTGAAGATCTTTCCCGTTCTTTCCTGTACCATGGCTCATCTTCTGCAGATGAGTGCCACTTGTGATGAACAGTGCTAGGGAGCTTCTTAAATCTGAAGATTCTTCTGTGAAAGTGGAGCTGCAGTCAGAAGAACCTAGGCATCCTATTTCCTGGCATGTGTTTTAATGAGTGAGCAGTGGTGAAAAATTTAGGTTGCTTGTCCTCCTTTACTTGATGTGTATCTTAAAAAAGGGGCTAAAAATTTTTAATCCCATATGGCAACTATGTGTCCTGAGCCAAGTGCCCATCCAGACTCTTGAGCCTTATGTTTCTTATTTTCTTTCTCTAGACAGCCTATCGCTAAACATAGGAAAATGATGAAATATCCCTCAGAGGCACTTATATCCCTTTTGTGAGGTTACTGAAGAGACCTTCATTTAGGTTCTCTTGTATATCCCTCTTGAATAGTACTCGTCTTTGCATAGTGTGGTTTTATTGCACAGGTGTTCTGAAATATTTTGCCTGATTTGTATTCCTACCACAGATGGCCTGAATATAGATCAACAACCTGAAAAACCCCATTCAATTCTCTAAACCAACAGTATGCTAGGAAAAATTTAAAATAATATATTTTGGAACATATGAGAGCTTTAATTCCGTTCTAACAGAAAATGGAGAATTTGAACATTATAAGTCTATTTTTGAAGCAGTATTTGTAGTTAGTGATGCAAATCATAACTAATTTTCATGAAAATAGTAGGGATAAACCTAGTAGGTATAATGTAGCACTCCTCAGAGAGTGAAGAAATACTGAATAGAGTGATCTATTCACTTAGCTGTATTCTCTGTCTTGGAGGAGTATCAAATTTCTTATGTATTTCAGGTGGGATTTTGATAGTCATTGTCAACAATAAACTGTTAACTTCAGCTGTTAAAATAGGCATCAGGTCTAATAAAATATTTATGGCCCCTGCATAGTCAATGGTTGTAGAAAGCCATCTACCAAATTAGGCCTTTGGAATGGCTGTAGGGAGCGTATACAATGAATGTAGGTATGTATCTCACTTACACATGTTAAATATTAGATAAAAATATTTCAGCTTTATGCTGTGATGATATAGACTGTCTCTTTTTCCATTTCTTCTGTATCTTATATACCAGTGTCCCTGAGATACAGATTCTTGCAACTCGTCCATGTGCTATAAAGCAAAGGGTTTTCCTTCCAATTAGTAATAAGTACATTGCCCTAAATTGTAATTTACTTTCATATTAAGTAATATGATAATAAATTTGACACTGTCCTGAATGACATCCTTGTCTCTAAATTGAAGAGACATGGATTTGATGGATGGACCACTCAGTGGATGAGGAATTGGCTGGATGGTCTCACTCAAATTGTTGTGGTCAATGGTGCAGTTGACACAATGGAGGGAGGGGATGTGCCATCCAGAGGGATTTGACAGGCTGGAGAGGTGGGCCAATGTAAACCTCATGAAGTTCAACAAAGGCAAGTGAAAGTTCCGCACAGGGGTCAGAGCAATCTCAAACAAAAATACAGTGAAAAATGGATTGAGAGCAACTCTGAGGAGATCTCGGGCTTATTAGTGGGTAGAAAACTGATGTGAGCCAGCAATGTGCACTTGCAGCACAGAAAGTCAACTGTAACCTGGGCTGCATCAAGAGAAGTGTGACCAGCAGGTCAAGGGAGGTGATTCTCCCTCTCTACTCTGCTCTTGTGAAAACACACCTGGAGCACTGTGTTCAGCTCTGGTATCCCCAGATTAAGAAGTACATGAACCTGCCCACATGAGTCCAGAGGAGGGCCATGAAGATGATCCCAGGGCTGCAACACCTTCCTCATGAAGACAAGCTGAGAGAGTTGGGGTTGTTCAGCCTAGAGAAGAGAAGGCTCTGGGGAGACCTTACAGTGGCCTTCCAGTACCTAAAGGGGGCTACAGGAAAGATGAGGAGGGAGTCTCTACCAGGGAGTGTAGTGATAGGACAAAGGGTTATGGCTTTGAAGTGAAAGAGCATAAATTTAGGTCAGATATAAGGAAGAAATTATTTACTGTGAGGGTGGTGACACACTGGCACAGGTTGCCCAGAGAAGCTGTGGCTGCCCCCTCCCTGGCAGTGTTCAAGGCCAGGTTGGACGGGGCTTTGAGCAACCTGGTCTAGTGGAAGGTGTCCCTGCCCATGGCAGGGGGGTTGGAACTGGGTGATCTTTAAGGTCCCTTCCAACCCAAATCATTCAAAGATTATATGATTCTATAAAATAACATATAATAATGATTATATTATACTAATACTGGTTCCAGCATAGGCTTATCTGCAGGCCACAGTATTTTTCAGGAAGTACCTGCTCAGATGTAAGACCTCTGTGGGCTATAGTTGTGGTTGTGCAATTCTTATCTCTCCCTGCCCCTCCTTGTTGGGCTGCTTGGTGCTAGGTTTTATTACATCCACATCCCCCTGAGCCATACACCAATCTGTGGAGATAAAGACTGATAACGTTAACGAGCCTGGCTCCTGCCACTCCTGATTTCTCAGAAACAGTTCTAGTGGCCCATCATCTCCTGATGTCCTGGCATACCTGTTCCTGGGATGTTGTCAGATGGAACAATAACAGGGTTGCATGTTCATCAAATTCTTGTGCAACTGCCCGAAGGCACCAGATAGTATTTGACAAAAGTCAATTGTCTTGGACCCTATAAACTGCGACCACCAGAGAGACGCTTTGAGCTCTCCTGGATCGCAGCGGGGCTGTGACCAGCATCTCCCCTGAGCTGGGATGCCTCTCGGGTGCCAAAACCCTTAAGGTGTCGTCTGCTCCAGACGGAAGGCCAGGGCGAAGTCCACCCGCTCGAGTCTCAACTATGGCCCGTTGAGGAATGCCAAGGCATTGTATTTGCTCTAAACTCGAGAGGGAAATTTTCTTTGATCTAGTTTCTCTTTCACCCATTCTTTCTCTGTTTATTGATGTGTGTGTGGGTATGTACCCTTATTCCTGTGTGTGTTTCCTTTTATGCTTATTTTACTGAATCCAGACACCTTTGTTTCTGTATGTATATGTCCATTTTGTGTATGAGCACATATATATGTATAAATTAAGGTACCGTTAAGTAAGTTAGAGTAAATCTTGTAATTTTAGAATCTGTGAATAAGTCGCTTCTCTTTCTGAATTATTTTGTATTGATAAATTGCTGTTAGTTATTAATAAATCTATATTTCTTACTAAATCATTACTGTGTCGATACTTTCATCTGCGACAATAGTCCCTTCAGACAGTGTACCTTGTCTGGCATGGGTCCTTCATGAACTTCAGTCCCTTTGGGGAAGAGATGTATGTGCTTCCTCCACAATGGAGCACCTCCTCCTCCTTTGACTTTGGTGTTCCCTCTCTTGTTTCCCACTCTTTGTTGCCTTCTCCTCACTCTCATTTTCTGCCCTTACTTAAATATGTTTTCATGGAGCCACCACCAACTTGACTAGTGGGCTTAAATTTGGCCTGTGGTGCATCTGTTGTGGAGCTGTCCTGAAATGGCTATGTCTGGCACATCAGGAGATTAGCCCCTGATCTCCTCTCACAGAAGCCACCCCTGCAGCCTGTCTTGTACTAAAACTTTGCTGACTACACCCAATACATTAACAAAGGGCAGAAATCAGTTGCCTGAGTTCTGGCCTCCAGCATCATCTTACATATCCTAAGGTACCCTGTATGTCCATATGCAGACAGCAAATACAGCACAGAACCTACAGGAGACCCCTAAAACAGCATCTGAGGGTCAGGTGCTAGATGCCCATGTGTGGATAACTGAATTGTACTGCTGAAGTTCTTGACCAGATCATTCAAAATCGCAAAATTCAAGTGTTCCAATGTCTAATTCTGAATGTCTATAAACTTCTGATATTTCTAGCCTTATAAGATAAAAAATAACACAAGTTTTTTACACTATGTAAGACCTTGGCTGAAGAGAATAGAAAAATTTCTTATGCTGAAAGGGAAAGCGTTGGGCTGTAAGTAGGTTACTGGCAGAGTTCCTCAAAGCTGGGTTCAGAATTGATGTAATTTAATATATTCATTTATGACCCTGGCACAAAAAGCAAAAATGTTTTAATGAAATTTGCTGGTCATAAAGGTGAGAGGAACTATAAATACAAAGCAGCACTTGAAGATTGTGCAGAGTTAAGAGACCTTGAGGACTAGACTAATAGAACTGAAATAATATTTAATAGTAAAAAATAAAGGATCACATATTTTGGCCTTTTCATCTTACCCATCATTACCTATCTAAAATTTAGGGGTCTACTTTAAGCTGTTCACCTGGGCTTCTTCAAACAATCATAAAGAAATACCTCTGCAGAGACACTTATTCTGTGCTAAAATAACTGTTTAAGACAGATGGGTTGTACTGGCTTTTAGAGGTGCCTTTCTCAATACACTACTTTTGGAGGAAAGCTAGATGTCTGCTTAGACTGGGTCCTCATGAATCCCAGCTTCAGGCTTTATGTATATGCTTGCCATATGCTTGTACCTCTTCAGCTGGAAAGAGAAAAATCCATTAACAACCACCATATCATGTGGACTCATCAATGTAATGCATCTTCAGAGAATATACTGTCCTTGGGTACATCAAGTTTAATATTTCTGGGAAACAGAAGGAAAGAATGAATATCCCTCTACAAATTCCTTGTGGAAGATCTTCACCATTAAAGTTCAAGAAATAAAAATGAATTGAAAGAGATACAAAGAGTAATGAGGGAAAATAATTTTATAAGATGAAACTACAAAAATATTTTTCATGTAGCATATTAGGGATCAGAGATCCGTGAAAATGTGCTGATCTGAATCAATATACGCACTAAATACAACTATTCCATGTGGCATAAACCCAATAATGAGTAGGGTTAAACAGCTTAAGAGCTATATGAGTGTAAATCTGTGCCTCACAGCAAAGCTTGATTGGCTTGGACAACACATGTCACCAACTGAGGTGACTCTTGTTTCTAAAGTAAGCATGGCAGTAGCCAGTAGCAGCAATCGGTCTCCATTGCACAGTATGGGCTGAATCAAAATATGCTGGGTTAGACTAGCCTTGAGAAAAGAAGATTGATTTGTAGGTAATTTTAAAATTTATTATACATTTTTCAAAAATATTCAAAGCTATTTTCAAAAATCTTCTTTCAGTGTCATACCCACTGTTTATGTATGTATTCCAGCACTTCAGGGAATCACAATCACAGAATCATTCAGGGTGGAAAAGACCCTTGGGATCATCGAGTCCAACCTTCAGCCCTACTCTACAAAGTTCTCCCCTACACTATATCCCCCAACATCTCATCTAAACTACCCTTAAACACATCCAGGGATGGTGACTCCACCACCTCCCTGGGCAGCCTATTCCACCGTCCGACCACTCTTTCTGTGAAATTTTTTTTCAGAATGTCCAGTCGGAACCTCCCCTGTTGCAGTTTAAAGCCATTCCCTCTTGTTCTGTCACTAATCACCTGTGAGAAGAGACCAGCACCAACCTCTCTACAATGTCCTTTCAGGTAGTTGAGAGTGATGAGGTCTCCCCTCAGCCTTCTCTTCAAACTAAACAGTCCCAGCTCCTTCAATTCCTCCTCACAGGATTTATTCTCCAGAGCCTTCACCAGCTTCATTGCCCTCCTCTGCACTTGCTCCAGCACCTCGAGATCTCTCTCATATTGAGGTGCCCAAAACTGTACACAACACTTCCAATAGACTAAAGGTGTTAATACAAATATCAGTCCTTTACTAGTCCTGTTTAGAAGGAGAGGCACCCTCACACCATGAAGACGGTTGGAGTGCTGTACTGGTGTGGGTGTGAAATGTTACTGCTTTTCAAGCAGTTAAATGTTTGGGGTAGCACAGCTTCTGTAGGTGTTCTTTAAAACATTATAATTTCCATAATTTTGAAGATTCCCATTTTCCTTCAGAAAATGTTATGCTTGCAGACTCATTAATACAAACCCTTTCAGATAATTTCTGCCTAATTCACTAGAATTTTACATTATATGCTTTAATTGCAGTATTAAAAATACAAGAAGTGTTACTTTGAATATTACCTGAGAAGGGAACAATAAAATGTAGACTGAAAAAGTCCCAAGATGGTGTGAATCACTCCCTTAGCCTGGTTTAAAACTAGAAAGGACTTGGAAGGTCTCTTCTGATTTAAATTTGTCAAAGAAATGACCCATACTTATTATCAAAACACTGTGCTGTAATCTGAAAAAATATATGAGAGAGAATATTGGTCTGGCTGAAAAAGCATGTTTCTTTAGAAAAACTGTTTAACTCATAAGTTCAGGTAACTTTGCATATTTCTAGTAACCCATGGATGACATCTGAAAATTAAGCCTAAATTGAGAGGGATGTGCTCTTAAAATATATTAGATTTATTGCAGAGGTGGGAAATGAACGGTGCTGCCAACTAAGAGAAATATCTGTTTGATTCTGTCTTATGTTAAGATGCTACCTTGAATTTGCAGACTGAGAATAAATAATAATGTGTCTTGGAAATATACTGTTTTGATGAATGCCATCTACTGGAAAAGCACCAGTTGTATTTGCTTTCTTTCTGTTTGTTGTCAGCATCTCAATATTCAACATGAACTCTATCGTGACAAACTGTCAGAAGAAGTTATTTCTATTCTGTAATGAATGCTTCTATCACATGTTATTATTGAAAATAACAGGTCTCAAATGTGTATGGCATACAATTCACTTTATATTTCACTAAAGTACATATTCTTTTAAGGTTAGAAAGAGTGTGAACACCTCTCTAGCTCTACTTTATTCAAAAAAGACTGAAGATAAAATTGTCTCTATAACAACTAGACAAATTCTGTTGATATGTATACATAAGCTTTACAATTGATGTTTTGAAAGAATGGGACAAAATTTTCCAATAAATAATAGAGATTAGTTTTACAGAGATTATCTGAAAGTGTAGTCAAGTAAAAGTCAAAAAATGTTGTCAAGAAAAAAATATCAGTGAAATATTTAGATAATATTGAAATCTCATGCAATAGAAACTTTAAAAAATAATATTTAATGAAAATGGAAAAATATAAAACATAGATTTAGTTATGTTTAATTGTCTAGACTAGAAAATGAGCTAAAAATTTGTACAAACTTAAGAAAATAGATTGTGTGAGTCTGAATGAAACATTTGCATTCACACAATTTCTTTTTAATTTTCCCCCACTATTCCAAACAATTCTTTGCCAGTGTGTTTTCCCCTTCCTCCTTGAATTACTGTGGTTCCTTCTCCTCTGTTGTATAACCAACTGACCATTCCATATTATGCCATTTTTCTTTTTTTTTTTTTTTTTTTTTTTAAATATACCATTTACCAGTTTGAATTAACATTGTCCCTATTATTTTACAACTGATTTTAATTAAAACATAAAAATGATTTAGCAATGAAGAAGGAACTCTTCGGATATTTACTTCCTAAATTTGACTTTTTAGGTATTGGGTAACTAGGCTAGTTGATTGAACTTCCGTAATTTCTACAGCAGGACATACATTCTATTCTGTTCCTCTCTGGCAGTTGTTTCACAGTGGGATGAATTTCTTTCTGAAAGTGACTGTTTCTCTCTGGGCAAGGTATGTTAGGAGTGTTAGGTTCTCCTCAATGCTAGTGTTTTCTTGAACATAGGCAAGGCTCTTGGAATTTTATCTGATCATGGCGAAGTCATGACACCAGCTCATGGCAGCCTGAAAGACTTGAGCAAGCACTCCAGATCTCATGCAGTATCTTTCCAGGCTAAGCCTGTGTCTTAGGCTTAGAGCAGAGCTCTGGTTGGACAAGGGAAAAACAGGTGCAGCAACAAGCTGTATAATGTAGATGTGGGGTGCTCAGCACCATTTTTTTTTTTCTCTCCTGATCTATTCCTGTCACTCTGAATTACTTGTTAATGTAAGCACAGTCTAAAATAATCATATTATTCCACATATAAAGCTCCAGAGTTTTGACTTGCTGTTTTATAAAACTGTCATAGGTGTTAAACCAACTAATCCTCAAATATGCTTGGTTTTTAATTTGTATTGATAGTGAAAAGAAAAGATGCTTCAATCATTTATTAAAAAAGTACCCTGAAAGAGTGAAAATGTGGATGCCATTTGCAGTAGGGTCTTAAGAACTGTATGTTGAAGAGACAGGCTACTGTTCTGTGTGAGCATCATTTAAACCAAGTACATACATGTTCCTTATGGCTTAACACAGAAATAATGCTCAAAGTTTAAAAAAAAAAAAAAAAAAAAAAAAAAAAAAAAAAAAGTATAATATGCTTCAGTGTTCAGTGGGAAAGCAGGAAGGGCAGAAATCTGTTTGGCAATGCACAATGTCATGCAGTTTATCCAGAAATTTGTAAGTATTCTGAGGTTTATTTTGTTAGTCTGTGTTATGTCTCACATCTAACCACTCAACGTATCTAACAACATTACTTGTTCAGTTTGCCCCATACATGAAAATCACCACAAAATACTAATTTATAACTGTTCAAATTCTAAAACCAAGGCAGGATTTCTCTATAAATGTTCTAGAGAAGATCTTATTGAGTTATGACACCAGAGAAATAGAAATATTCACCAAGACTAATTCCTATTCCTCCTCTGTAGCAGATGATTGGATTTCAGAGCAGTTATAGACTAACACTGAATATCCCACTACTGATTAGCAATGATGGCTAAAGCCTGTTGGAAACAGTAGCATTCCAACTGTCCCAATCCAATGTCGGGGGAGGTTTTGATACGATCCCAGGAGCGAGATTAAGACATAAACAAGGTCAAATGCCGTATACCCAAAGCAGGTTTTTATTATTAAAAAGGTGAAGAGGGGTAGCGATAGGACAGAATAGAAGGAAAAGGCAGAAATAAAGCAAGGATGTGGGATAGGGCTGCAAGAATAGTCACTACCAAGGATCCAGCGGTGTCCTGTTGGTCCTCAGTCTTCAGTTCTTCGGTTGTGGGTGCACACGGATCTGCTTTCGATGGTAGATGCACAAAAAGCAAGATTTTTAAGTTAATTGTACCAGCTGATCGGCATATCTGCCCACCTTTCTGTTTTCCGCTGGTCTAACAGGTTTTGTTGCATCCTGCGCCAAGGGCAGGAACGTTTGCCTCTGGTCAGTCCATTGGCAATGCAGGCACAGGGTCTGGCCTACACAATAGAGCCACAATCGGCTGCAGGATGGGGCCAGCTCAGCACTCCTCTGCCCCTTTGAGGCTTGTCTAAAGAGTCCGGACAATGCAACTGCAAAGAAGTGGGGGGTGCATCCTTCAATACACTCCCCCTTCTCTGGGCAGCATCCCCCAGACCAATTCACAGGCCGCAGCAGCTTCTCCTGGAGGTTTGCACAGACACAAGCAAGCTCTGAGACAGTCATAGGACATTTCAGTCTCTCAAACCAACTTTTTAAACTGGAACATCACAGAGAATTGTTGTCTTCAGGGAGCTTGAAAAAATTACTTCAGCCTCTTGCTTGCAAAGACATCAGAAAATAAATCCAGTCCAGGGAAGCTTGTCAACAGAAGGGAAGGTTTTGTCTCTCTCCAAAAATATGCTGCAGATCTTTCCAGGTCTTGAGGGCTACTCTTTCTTCCTACAAATCTTCAGAAGTCAAGACTGAGTGAAGAGAGACCAATACTCATTTGCAGTTCCCTTGCCACATCTTTTGTTGCTATAGCATGCCATCCTTCTAAATTGCATTCTCTAACTCACTCTTGTTTGACTGTGATATGAAATCACAGAAAATAGAAGCACCCATGAGGGATGAAAAGGAACTATGAGGTGAAGAGTGAGAAGACTTGAAAAAGAATGGTTCCTCTGAACTTTACTCCTTTGTTTTGTACCATTCTCCACTAGTGTCCTCTGTCTTCAAGAGAAATATGTACCATCTGATCTTTTTTGAGTCACTGCCATACTCTAATAATTTACTGCATGTTTCACCACATCCTCTCACTTCAGAGTCCACATAAAACTATTAGAAAGAGAGGATTTGTACAGTACAAGTAACTTTGGAGATTATCTAGAAAGCTATATTACTATGTTTAAGATAGTCTTCGAAAGCTTTGAAAGAGACTCACATTAATGGTAGTTTCAGGAAGCATTTTTAGAGATTCACCCAGTCTCTTTGGAACTAGAAATATACACATTTCAAAGAAAACTATTCTGCCACTTGAACATATTATACATGAGCATGTAGTTTCTATATGTTAGCATCATAAATTTGATTTCTTTACCGAGTAAAGACTTCGGGGTACTGAACTAAGTAGTCTAAATCCTAACTTAAAGTAACAATGAATCATTGACTCAGTGATATGCTGCCTATTTTGTGACTTTACTATATTAATATCATAATTTCAATCTTTTATTTTCAGTGCTATACTAGTTTTAAAGAACTAAACACAAGCTACAGACAACCTGACCCTAGTGGAGCTAAGGGAGATAATCCACAGCAGAATTTGATTATACTAATGATTGTATCCCAAATAAGTTTTGGAAACATGCTATCTGTACTTCATACGCACTGCAAGTTATTTATTTGGCTTGAGGAATCCATCTCCTGATATAATTTGCAAGATATGCAGTTTTCTGATTACAGGGGAAGCTTGAGGCAACTACTTGTTTAATTCCAAATGTGAACATTAGATTGGGTAGTTTTCTCTCCATCGTATGCTACTACTTCTACCTGCCAGCATTTTATCAACGTGTTTTCAATAGAAAATTCATTTCATACTTGCTGCTGGAGTTTATTCTAACAGCTGAATAGCCTGAACATCTTCAACATGATAGGTCAGAAGGTGCCACTGTGTAGAGCTGTGATAAGGGAAAAAAGAAAACCTCCAAGAAAGTCAGTTTTGACTTGTTTCTTCTGGTACGTAACAGCCAGCATTTATTCCTATCAACTGTTTCCCAAGTGTTATAATTGGAAATGTAACATTTAGCTTTATAAGGGTCTTCCTTATTTCAGTCAGAGATTCCTATTTCTGTGTAAGAGCGTGTTACTAATGTATTTAATTGAAGAAATATGAATAGTTGGCATTCTGCAAAATAGTGAACTACTACAGTGTTGTGGATTTTACAGCCTGTTAAGAACTGTGCCTGTATAGAAGCCATACTTGCAAAGCATATTCATATTGCTGGAACGTAAAATCAAGGAGCTAATCTTTCAATCTTCACTTAGTCAAAGGTCTTACTGAAATCAGTAGAAATAATTAATAAGAGATTGATTTATTTTGCACCTTTGCATATTATAAAAAAACCCAAACAAAACCACAAATAAAAACCTGAAACTGTCATCTTAATGTATAAATATTCAGAATTATTCCATATATACCTCTCTTTGCGGTGGTGAAAAGCTGATCAGACAGTAATGTGAGGCAAAGTTATGCTTAAACAAGAAGGTAAGTTGTATTATTATCCATTGCAGAGCATTATATTCTTTAGAATATCTTAAAGAATCTCTCCTCATTTTCAATATTTTCTTTAGAATACAGGAATGTGAACATGATAAAATATTTGACCTATGATGTTCCAAAATTCTTATTAAGTGATTTATTTTAACTAGTGTTCATTGTCAAAAATCGCATTTCTTTTAGTGTTGTACATAAGAGTACATTCATTACAACAACTCCTTTTATCCTTGAGGATAAAACAAATAAATACAATACTAAGGTTTTATTATCATTGTCCAAGTAAATAATTTCCCCACCTTTGTTGGGTAAAAATGGAAACAGTCCACTTAGTGAGGCAAAAGTCTTTGGGTTATACTAAAAGTTTCCACTGAAACAATTGAAATTTTCAGTCATTATTAACTTTGTTTATAATAGAAAAAGTTAGATACCCAGAATAGAATAATATCAACTTTAAAAACTTTAAAAAAAAAAAAAAGCCCTTGAAAATTTGAACATATCGTGCAATTTTGAACTCTTCCTTAAGGATTGCTAGTTTGTTGAAAAAGTAGTTTGATCAACATACACCACCATTTTATTTCTCTTCTCCTTTGACTTCACAACTTCATTTTAATGAGAAAAAACCACTTTGGGAAAGATGTCTTTGAGCTTCCTTTTAAATTTTATGTGATATTTTTTTTTTCCATTTATCACTGGAAATAATATAGAGAACAGTCTACAGATAGTAGGAAAAGAACGTTATCTTTAATTGACTACCTGAAGAACTCCAGAGGCCTGGATTTTTCTGAAAATATAATTTTTCAGTATTTCTGAAGCAAAACCAGTTTGGAATTCCAGTTGGTAGAAATTTTTCAGTTTGTTTAGGCTTTGCTCTGATAGAAATTTTGAGAAGAATTAATTTTTCTATGAACTCACTCAAAAGTTTTTGTTCAGCTATATTCTACAGAGGAGTTCAGGAAGCTAGTTTCAGTCTCACACAGGAGAAAATTTAACAACGATCTGCCATGGAGGAGGCTTTCTGCATCACTGCATTTTGTGTGTAGGCAGGCATAGTAAATATAAGAAGATGAGGTTTCCTGCAGTGAAATTGAAAGGAGACATAGGTGAAATAATGCACAGCTTCAGGATCAGGTAGGAAGTAGATGGTTAATGGCCCAACTATCTCAAGACAGAGGTGTTTTTGAATATGACCAGAGAGCTACAGTGTCCCTCAAATAACAGAGAAAACCAAGAAAAGATGCTTATTATTGGCATTCCTGTCTTCATATGGAAACGACTTGCTAAATAAGCTGCTTTTGATCACAGCTCAAATTCCAATGTGAATACAGTCCAGTTTTAAGTTTTCAGGAAACAAGAAGCTTGGTCAAGGCGTTCCGGAGGCTTATTGTTGTGGATCTCTCCCTGCTGAAGGTCTGTAGCCAAGGGGCAAGTTTGCAAGAGGAGGTTGACTTCTTCAGCTAGTTTAAAAACAGGCATAAAATGTCCCTAAGGCAAGGTGCTTTAGGACAAAAGGCATCAACTAATTAAACTTAATTGGGTTAGCCAGGGTAGTCTGATTAGCATAATTAATTTAGGCCTCTGACTAGGCCTGAGGGGTGTGTGTTTTTGTTAGGGATCCTGTGAGGGAAGCTTTCGGGACTTTGAAGTAAGAGGAGTAGTTAATTCTCTAGGTCAAGGGAGAGGCTCTATAGACAAGTGAGAAAGTGTGCAGAAATGCAGAGGATTTAGCATAGCTGAAGGTTATGTACTCTTTCGAAGCTGGTAACTGTTAAGTAAAAAAACCAGATAGATTAGGAGATTTTAATCCACCTGGAAATCATGGGGAAGCAGCCTAGCTCGTCTGTTATGATTGCACTTGATGGTGCTGTGATATAAGTAAAAATATGGAGTCCAGTGAATAGTGGATAGGTTTAAAACCAGAGTGTATAGAGAAGTGGTAGAATCCTCTGGTTTAGGGGAAGCTGAAATGATTTGGGCTCAAATGTAAGAAAAACTGTTGCTGTCGCAAAAAGTGAATGAAATACTGGTTTAAACTGTTTTCTGAGAGCTTTGTGAATAAGAAACCTTAAGAAATAAAAGCCTGCAAACAAAAGTTTTTTTCTCAAATGACAGCAAAACCCCAAAATTATAATTGCTTAATGGCATTCCTGGTTTTACAAAGTAAGTGGACTTGTAAATATGCAAGTCCTATCTTTGATCACAGCACTACTTCAGTGGAGTAATTGTGTAGCTGTTTATTCCTATATTAAATTATTATGTCGTTGTTCTATTGGGCCTAAAGAATGGCTTATCTGAACTGTGTTCAGATTTCAAGGCTTAGTTTAGAAGTTTTCTGGATGTATTTATATTTTGCTAAGCATTTAATTTTCAATATCACTTTGGATAATGCAGTGGTCAAATGAGCCTTTGTTGTCCTCCATTTTTATCCGGTGTTCTGAGTGCCAGGCAGATAACCTCTTCCTATTTCACTGAGAAAGTGAGGTATGTCTATTGTTAAACTTATCCCACAGCTGATTGGTAAGAAGTGTAGCTGGGAATCCCAAAGGGGGGAGAAAATGTTCTGCAGTGTGTTATGTTTTGCCTACATACTCCTGTGGGTTCCTTTTATTACTCTCAGATCTATACTTTAAGTCATTGCTGTTTCGACTGCAAGGTAAAAGTAAAAAATAGGAATTATACCCTGGAAAAGCTTATAGTAAGTCTGTATACGAATTTGTGACTATAGACTACTGTTCAAAAAACCAAATGTGATAGTTTTTCATTATTTATCCGAAGGACCACTAATATATGAAGCTGATGAAGGATACTTGGCATATAATTTTGTGAGCAAGGATTCTCCTGAGACCTTATGATTTTTGTCTGAATATGACAAGATGTTGTCTGCAATAAGGAAATACAATGATGAAATGTTAAAAAGAATTATATAATTTATCCAAATAAATTATGCAAATTAAAATATTGCTTTTTGTAACTAAGCTTTGAATTGCTTTTTACATAAACTTAATTTAGAATTTTTTTTTAGCTGACTACCTATCCATCCAAACTGTCAAGCTTTTCTCAAAGTGAACTTTCATGTCCTAAATAACGGTGGATATTTTAGTTGATGGTTCAGAGAAGAATCTCAAAATGTGTGAAGGCAACTATAAATTGTTGGATATATTATAAGATCATGTTATGTGATAGCCTTTGGGAAACATCTTGGTTTTGTTCTTGCTCGAAATATTATGAAAACAATTTTACAATGCATTTTTTTTTTTTCCTAGTGCTATCTGGACCTGTATGACAGAAAAAGGCATGAAAATTAGAATCAAAGCAAAGCTGATGTACTAGAACCGAGACAAATAAATAAATTCCCAAGTCTTCATTTTTAATCTTTAAAAATATTTATGTTTAGGTCAATTCTTGCCCAGTTCTGCTTCAGAGCCATTCAGATGAGATTTTACAAATGGAAGGAAGGGGAAACATTGCTAAATTGCTCTGAGAAAGGTTAGCCACTCAACATGAATAAACTATGGATTTCTACACCACAAATATATATGACAGGTTGAAAAATGTTTTAATGAAGTAGCAAAGGTCTGCTAGAGAGTGAGTTAAAAGGAAACATGTAGCAGCGTAGTACACTTTGAAAAGACAGATGGATTCTTTTCTTCTTTTATATTTGAAAAGAATTGAAACAATAGTGTTTCATGTCTTTGTTTTAAGCTCTGTGGCAACTCTGTATTGTTCAAAATACATACTCCAAATTTCAGGTTTGGCACCTGCATTATGTGAGGTATAATTGCATTTACTCTATGCAATTAGAATTTAAATTTCTGCTGCTGGAGCAGGATATCGTTGTTATTTTTTCCTGGGAGGTAGTGTTAGGCAGTCTGTTTTGTACTCGGAAAATTTGCCATGACAGTGCTTCATAATAGAACCAATTATCAAGAATGCTGTTACACATAGCCTTCCAGACCCCAATTTAAACAGAAGAGAATGACAATTCCTTCTGTGAAGCAGTCTCCATAAATCAGCCATATGTGAAGAGCTACATGCTTATTGAGGATAAAACAAGAAATGTGAAATTCTCTTAAATAAATACATGTTTTGAACATGTTCTGATTAACTTTCAAACTAAAGGGAAGAAGCAAATATTAACGGCACCTTCTAAAACTGCTTTCCATTTATCTTTAATAGGTATCAGAAGTATTTAATTCTTTCACATTTCATTATTAAAAAGCAAAGATCCCACTTCCAAATTCTTTAAAATAGATACTGTCTACTTTCAGCACAATAGGGGACACTACAACTGATCCTACTATGTTTAACATTCTAGTTTTGTATAAAATGTTGTAGTTCTTTGTAATCTTTATTTTTAATGGGCACCCTCAATTACAATACATAAAATTGAATGGCTAACCCCCCTTTTTGATGCAGAAGTGATCCATTTTTATTTGTGGAGGCTTCACTTTATTAAAATTATTCCAAAGAAGAAGAGTTCATCCTCAGAAACAATTGGGAACTTTTAGTTGTAATGTCTAGGACAGCCTATTAGTTATGCCATGTTTATGAACAACCATGCTCTTTAACATTAAACCGCCTAACTTTGAAGACAAAAATTCAAACAGTAGCTTAGATGTCAAATTTAGTTTTGCATGCATTGGTTGTGTTTCTAAGGTATACAGTGATACATTGGAACAGAGAAACTTCAGATAGTTTTCTGTTTCACTACTCCTGCTCTTTTATTTTGGATGTGTTTCTTTACACATATGATTATGTAGGTGTTTTTATAAAAAAATACTTTAAAAATTTTAAATTTTATATAATTTATAAAATTTATAAAAATATTTTAAATAAGAAATTATAATTACATTTCAATTGAAGATTTTCTCAAAGGACATTCTAAGCAATAAGCAGTTAAGAATAGCAGAATTTTAGAAAAAGATTAGAAAATAACACCAACCTGGGCAAAACCCCCCAAATTGAACAGTTTGACACTATTTTACTGCATAAAATTTCAAAATATAGTAAAATTTTATTTAAATAAAAATGCCTTTTTATTTAAAATAGAGATCTTATGGACGTTTTTGCTATCTTTTGTAAGTTGCCCTTACTGGTTTGCCTACTGGAAAAAGATAGGAACAGAGAATTTGAAAAAGTAGGAAAGTATCTTGTCTGGAAACTTTCTTTTTCTAATTTTTCTTGGCCAAAAGCCTCCAAACACCCTAATTAAAACTAATAATTTCCTAAAGAGAACATACAGTTTTAAATAAGCTGGAAATTCCAAAATTATTTCTTTTTAATTCACTCTGCCTTTGATTTTTTTGTGTGACCAGTCACTAGGTCAAAGTTATATTAAAAGTTCTGTGGAAGAGTGAGGACAACCCTGCCTTCAGCTCTCTGCTTTCTGTTCAGGGAATTCAATGAAAGAAATAAAGTCTTGGCCTTCTGACTCCCAACTTCTTGGTTAAAGAGACTCATCCCCAGCTCTCTGCACCCTCCTTTCAGGGAGCTGTAGAGGGCGATGAGGTCTCCCCTCAGCCTCCTCTTCTCCAGACTAAACCCCCCCAGTTCCCTCAGACGCTCCTCGTATGACCTGTGCTCCAGAGCCTGCACCAGCCCCGTTGCCCTTCTCTGGACACGCTCGAGTCATTCAATGTCCTTTTTGTAGTGAGGGGCCCAAAACTGAACACAGGAATCGAGGGGCGGCCTCAGTGGTGCCGAGTACAGGGGTCAGATCCCTTCCCTGTCCCTGCTGGCCACACTATTGCTGACACAAGCCAGGATGCCATTGGCCTTCTTGGCCCCCTGGGCACACTGCTGGCTCCTGTTCAGCCGTCTGTCAATCAGCACCCCCAGGTCCCTCTCTGACTGGCAGCTCTCCAGCCACTCCTCCCCAAGCCTGTAGCGCTGCTGGGGGTTGTTGTGGCCCAAGGGCAGCCCCCGGCATTTGGCCTCATTGAAACTCCTCCAGTTGGGCTCAGCCCATGGCTCCAGCCTGTCCAGGTCTCTCTGCAGAGCCTCCCTGCCCTCGAGCAGATCAACACTCCCACCCAACTGGGTGTCATCTGCAAACTGACTGAGGGTGCACTCAATGCCCTTGTCTAGATCATCCATAAAGATGTTAAACAGGAGTGGTCCCAACACCGAGCCCTGGGGGACACCACTCGTGACAGGCCACCAACTGGATTTAACTCCATTCACCACAACTCTTTGGGCCCAAACATCCAGACAGTTTTTTACCCAGCAAAGTGTGGGCCCATCCAAGCCTAGAGCAGCCAGTTTCACCAGAAGAATGCTGTGGGAAATGGTGTCAAAAGCCTTGCTAAAGTCAAGGTAAACAACATCCACAGCCTTTCCCTCATCCAGGAAGCAGGTCACTCTGTCGTAGAAGGAGATCAGGTTTGTCAATCAGGACCTGCCTTTCATAAACCCATGCTGACTGGGCCTGAGCATCTGGTTGTCCCGCATGTGCTGTGTGATGTTACTCAGGATGAGCTGCTCCATCAGCTTCCCTGGCACTGAAGTCAAGCTGACAGGCCTGTAATTTCCTGGATCGTCCTTCCAACACTTATTATAGGTGGGACCCACACTGACCAATTTCCAATCTATTGGGACCTTCCCGGTCACCAGGACTGCTGTTAAATAATGGAAAGTGGCCTGGTGAGCACCCCAGCCAGCTCCTTCAGCACTCTTGGGTGTATCCCATCTGGTCCCATGGACTGGTGTATGTCTGTGTGATGCAGCAGGTCAATGACTAACTTTCTGGTTTGTGGGGGCTTGTTCTCCCAGTCTATGTCTTCTGGCTGAGGAGGCTGGATTCCCTCAGTACAACTAGTCTTGCTAATACAGACTGAGGCAAAGAAGGCATTAAGCATCTCAGCCTTTTCCTCATCACTTGTTACCATGTTTTCTCCTGCATCCAGCAGGGGATGGTTACTCTCCCTGGTCTTTCTTTTGCTAGTGACATACTTATAGAAATGTTTCTTTTTTTCCTTGTGTGCTGAAGCCAGATTAATTTCCATCTGGGCTTTAGACCTCCTGATCTCCACCCTGCAAAGCCTCATAGCATCTTTGTAATCACTGTGAGTGGCTAGCCCCTTCTTCCAAAGGCCTTAAACTCTCCTTTTCTCCCTGAGTTCCAGCCAAAGCTCCCTGTTCAGCCAGCATGGTCTTCTCTGTCACTGGCTTCTCTTACAGCACCTGGGGACCGCCTGCTCCCGAGCCATTAACACTTCCTTCTTAAAGAGTGTCCACCCTTCCTGGACCCCTATACCCTTCAGGATTGTCTCCCAAGGGATTCTTTCAAGCAGGTGCCTAAACAAGATAAAGCAGCCCTTTGGAAGTCCAGGAAGTTAGTTCTGCTTAGTCATCTCCTGGCCTCTCTACAAAGAGAGAACACTATTATTTCATGAGCGCTGTGCCCTAGTCATCCTCCAGCCACCACATCATCCACCAGTCCTTCTCTGTTCACAAAGAGGAGGTCCAGCTGGGCACCTTCATCAGGAAGTTGTTTCCCACACTTTCCAGGAATCTCTGGGACTGGTCCCGTTCTGCTGTGTTGTATTTCCAGCAGATGTCTGGGAAGTCAAAGTCCCCCACAAGAACAAGGGCAAGTGATCATGAGATTTCACCTAAATGCCTATAGAATATTTCATCCACCTCTCTGTCCTGGATGGGTGGCCTATAGTAGTCTCCTACTACAACATCTGCCCTGTTGGCCTTCCCCCCGATTATAACGCAAAGACACTCCACCCTGTCTCCACTACACTTGTACTCAAAGCAATCATAACAGTCCCTAACATACAGTGCCACCCCACCACCTCTTCTTCCTTATCTATCCCTCCTAAAAAGCTTGTAGCCATCAGTTGGCACATTCCAGTCATGGGAGACATCCCACCATGTTTCTGTAATAGCCACAATATCATAATTTTCCTGTTTCATCATGGCTTCAAGCTCCTCCTGTTTGTTACCCATGCTGTGTGCATTGGTAAACATGCACTTCAGATGGCAGATGTTTTGCCGTCTTCCCCCTTCAAATCTAGTTTAAAGCTCTGTCAGTTAGACCAGCTAACTCCTGCCCCAAGATCCTCTTCCTCCTCTGAGACAGGTGCATCCCATCTAGTGCCAAATTGTCTGGCATCTTGTATACCAACCCATGATTGAAAAATCCAACGCCCTGACGGTAACACCAATCTTGGAGACACCAGTTCATCTGCTGAGTTCTCCTGTATTCTTCTTTATCCATCCCCCCAACAGAAGGGATGGAGCAGAACACAATTTGTGTGCCTGACCCCTTAATCAGTTTCCCCATGGCCCTGAAATCTCTCTTCATTGATTTAGGACTTCTCCTGGTAATGTCATCACTACCTACCTGAAAAACTAAGAGCGGGTAGTAGCCCTTGGGTCTCACTACAGTGGGGAGTTTTGCTGTGAGGTCCTTGACACAGGCCCCCGGGAGGCAGCAGACTTCCCTATGAAGTGGGTCCGGTCTGCATATTTGGCCTTTGACACCCCTCAGAACGGAGTCACCCACTACAATGTCTCTTCTGAGGTTCTTTTCAGAGCTGGTTTTAATACCTAGTCTAGAATGACCTGGCCTTGGTGGACCTTGGTCTTCCTCATTTGTCTTGTTTTCTTCCTCCTTTTTTTCTTCATTCAAAAGTTCCAGGGCCCTGTTCTGAAGGGGCACCATGGAGGGTGAGGAAGGTCAGGAGAGGATTTTCCTGCCTCCTTGAACAGGGACTTGTTTCTAGTCTCCCCCATCTCTTAGGTCCCCTCCTTCTGCCTGGTAGCAAGAGGATAAGGGACTACCTGCCTCTTTTGGAGCCTCCATTTGCTTCTGTTGCTTCATGGGTGCCAAGGTGCTTCTCCACTAATCAATTTCCCTTTCACACTCCCTAATACTTCTTAATCTCTTGACCTCTTCTTTGATTTCTACCACCAGGCTGAGCAGATCATCCAGCTGATGGCAGTGCACAGAGGTGCTGTCACTGCTGCCCTCCGGCAGGATTAGCAGGCTCAGGCACTCCCTGCAGCCCGAGACCTGGACTGCGGCATGTTTGCATAGCAGCTCTGTCTGGGACACCATGTTCTTTCTGGTGGTGGTTTTGACGTGAGTGGAGACCATAGCTCAGTCTACTTGTGGAGAATAGTGAGATGGAACTAGCTCAGATAAGTTCTAGACCCTGGAGAGTGACTTCACCCTGTCTACTCGAACTGCCATGCAAACTGACGCGCCATGCCCTGGTTGCTCACGGTCCTGGTCGCTCACACTCCTTGGTTACTCGTGTTCCCTGGGGGCTGCTTTTGTATGTGAGGGGCATGGGGTGTTGTTACTCCAGTCTCCACCCACTCTGAGTACCCGCTGCCCTTGTTAGCAGCAGCTCACTTAGTCGGTTGGGGTGGGGTGTGTGTGTATGTGTGTGTGTGGACTTGAGGCTCTCTCTCATTTCCTGAGGTTTTGCCTTCTCGGCTTGTGGTTTTGCTGTGGGGTTTTGATGCTTTCAGGAGGGTCCCCTGCCACTGTCCACCTCCTTGGAGCCCTTCTCCTCAGCAACTGAGACAGCTTTTCAGCAAATAACTTTGCTCTGTTTGTGAATTCATTTTTCCATTTAGCCAATAAACTAGCTTAGGTTATCAAGCTGGATATTGGGCAATGCAAATAACAGATTCTTTGGTTTGTCAGAAAAAATTAACTATAGAAATTTCATTTTGGGTTCTACCTTAAAGAAAAAAAAAAAAAAAGAGAAAGTAATAGAAGTTAAAACCCCTTTTTCATCAAATCTTTCATTGACTTAAATATTTCTGCTACTTCAGATTTTTTTTTTTTTTTTTTTTTTTTTATTTTCACATTTTCTAGGTTTAGTTGGCTTTTAGTTCTTTTGCTCTTTGTAACAGAATAATTTACCAAAACATATGTGTATTGCTTCATTTACTCTAAATCTACCTTTTGTGTATGTGCTGGTGTAAGGGACTGTGTCAGCAGTTTTGTCTCAGCATTGCATTTGCACCATTACCACCTCCTGAGTTGCAGGGTGGTGTAAGGCTTTTGGACTCCATCAGCTGCCTGTTTCAACATTGTGACACTGCCTAAACTGGGCCTCAACATTCTATTGCCACGAAGAAGTACACCCTGAAGAGGACAAAAATATCCCTGAAAAAAACAGTGTCTGCCTGCAGCTGGAACAACGACATCTTTCATAACATCTACAAGCTGTGCTTGTGCACAGGGCTGGGGGAAGAAGCCGGGATGAGAAGGATGTGCAGAGGCTGAAGGCGTCGCTGTCTGACCCGCCCCAGTACAACCACCATGAACACCTGGGCATGTGTGCATGGAGGAACACGGGGTGGTGAATATGATAATGAGCTCTGTGGAAATGGACGGACTGGTTGTAGGGACTGGGATGATAAAAAGACTGCATACTCTTCTCTTGAGGTATTCCCCATCACCTGCAGGGATCCCCCATCACGTGCAATGAGACGGAACCAACGGGACGCCACTGGATTCATGGTGGTGGTAACTGAGCTTGCTGTATCTCTTCCGTTTGCTTGCTTAGTTGTTCTGACCTTTCCTGCTTCCCTCTGTCCTGTCACTATCACCTCCTTTCATGAGAATAAAGTTTGAAAAGTTGTACAGCATTTGACCTCATTTGTGTCTTAATCTCGCTCTTGGGATCGTATCAAAACCTCCCCCAACATTGGATCGGGACAGGTGATGGTAGTGGTAAGTTCATTCCAAACATTTGCTGCAGATACTGTAGTGATAGAAACAATGTGTGTTTGTTTCCTTGGCACTGGTAAATTAAAACCTTATGATGACTTATTATTTATGTGCTTTAAATTTGGTATGTGGAATAAGTATTAGTTAGGTCTAGCTTTCCAAAAGAAATTAAGCAGACACATGTCAGATAACTGTACACCTACCCTGCACACTGCCTCTGGGAGTGTGCTGTTTTTTCATTTATAAGTCTCAGTTTGTGCAACTGTATAGTTTCCATCTATACAGAAACAGTAATTTTATATTTTTTTCTGTTCACCTACTTAAAAGGAGGCATTGCTGCTGTCCAACACTGCCTAAGTGCAAAAATGTCTCAGTATTTTAAAATAACATTTGCCAACTCAGGAAAGTATGGCTTGGGATATAATCATCAGATCTAACCTCTCAAGATTCCTGAAAGCTCAGATCCACACATTGTTGATTCAATAAATTCTTCTTTTGAAGTAGATACTTTTATTTCCAAGAAGCTCACTCTTTTTGTGTTTGTATTGTTGTCATTCTGAGAAATATTGAGAATGAAGACTTTGCTTTCTATTACCACTTCCTTGTTGAGGAGACACAGAGAGAAGGAACAAAATTTACAGTATTTTTCAGTTACTTAGAAATAAAGTTTATTTTCCATGTATTTAGGCAACATGCTGCTGTGTGAAGGCTTCCCACTTAGCTTTTATTCTGTTTTACCTTGGATGAAGTTTCATTTTAGAAAATGCTATAGGTATATAATAATTTTTAAAATATTTAAAAATTTTTGGATGGCAAAGTGCTCGAACAACAAAGGAGTGATCTGAAGCTCATTAAAGTAAGGGAAACTTTCCACAGTCTACCATCTGGGCTTCTAACTAGATCCTGATTTTTTTCTTTTTTGTCCTTTAAAGAAAATTCTCAATTCAGAAACCATTTTGGAGATAATAAGATAAAAGAATGATTAAAAAATTACCAGGAGTTTCAGACTCCAAAATAGTAGAGGTATGAGTTCTGCCTTTGAAATCATCACAAGTTCAAATGGATAGGGCCAGGCTTTCTTACTGACCGCTAAATAAACAAACAAACAAATAAAATGTGTTCTGCTTTCTTGCCAACCCCTCATGACAATGACCACATCATTCTCTCTCCCCATACATCTGAACTTTCTGCATTTATTACTTTGAATGAATCTTACTGACAAACCAACCATTGCGTTTGAAATTAGCAAACAATTAGAACATCATAATGTATATATACATTATATGTATATATGTATATATACATATGTATAATGTACATATAATGTTTTATCATAGTTTGGCAACAGGCAAAGCATTCAGTATTTGTCAGGGTTCTTGAAAGCATCTAATTGTGCAGAAGCTAATATGGTGATCATTCTCTGGTGAGTATTGGAAAGGATGTGCTTTTCTTCTCCTCCAATACAAGGTCCACACAGGTCACAAAAGCATGTTATATGCTGAGTTTCTTCAGTGCCTTGCATTAGTGAAACCATTTCTTTTCACACTAGCTGCTGGGATTTTTCATCTGTGTTACTAGTTCTCTTATACATACCTGCTTCTAACACCTTTGTTGTCCTACTTGGTCTCTGAATGGCCTCCTGACTACTCTTCTTTTTTATTACTACTTGAACCATTGTTTCTTTTTTATGCCTTCAAAATTTTATGCTAGGGACAAAACCTGTGCTCAGTGTGGCAGAAAGCCTTTCCCCTTACTGCCCTGAAGAGTAACAAATAACACCTAGGTATTTAATCTGTAAGCCTTTAGAGCAGGGTCAAAAAGGAACAGACAAAGGCATCTTATCTGGAGACTGGAAGGATATTTGGAGGAAATGACCTCTGTGCTTGCCCTGCTCTTATGCCTCCCTGTACCTCCACTCTGGCCACCACTGAGCTAGGTCACTGTTAGATAGACCTTGGTATCAACCACTAAGCCATTTCTGTGTGTTTATATGAACAGTCTACAAACTGGACCAGTGAATTTTACAAAAATGAGAGAGGTATGTAGCATGAATCTACTTTCCATTAGTTCTATCAGAATTCATTTAGTGGTGATTTCAGCCATACAGTCTTCTGTGGAGGAATTTTCTGATTTCTCTCACCCTGCTGCTGGCACTTCTCCAAAGTGTTTGATTAGAGGTTATGTCTACAGTCAGTGCCTAACAGAATGAAATACTACTTTGCGGGGTGTTACTTGTGACGTCCTTTCATCAATTTGTATTGTATGTTATTCTTTTGATCAGGGGTACATAAAACTGTACATAAGTCTGCCTGCAGGTCTGCAGGATTTTACTCTCATATTATTTTCACTTCTCAATCCTAATTACAATTTTAAGCCATCTGTATTTGAAATAATCATGTAGCAATCATATGCATTTATAGGAAGGATACAAACTGTTGATTATACCCTTTTATTATATTTTCACTTTCTTGGGTTTTTTGTTGTTAAGCAAGTGGGTACTGCATACAGGGATGCTTTAATTCTAAAGCTCTTTTGTCTGAGAGAAAGAAACATCTAATATCTTGAAAACTCTGTTTTATTTCCCCCGCAGTTTTCCTGCCTACACAACAAAACCAAATCCTGTAGCTGATGGGGCATTGTGCTGGAGACCATGACAACATCTTCTGTATTTACATGAGCACCTCTGATCAAATAAAACCACCCAGAGTTATTGGACTTGTTTGAGCAGCGCCACATTGCATTTTCTAGGCAAGTTTCCTTCAAAATCTCATAAAAATAGAAATTCATAAGAGAAAGAACATTACACTAGTGATGCTGAACGGGAAAGAATTGCTTGGCCAGCAGTCCAAACATCAGAAAGGGTATTTTTACAATATCTTATATGAAACGCATCAATTTACATTGAGTGCAGCTAGAAAACTGCAACTACAGCAAAGACAAGAAAGTCAACACATTACAATAATGCATTTCAGAACTCACTGTCAGCTTCTCAGCTAGACCTCAGATCCTGTTGTATGGATTGCTCATTCTGAGATATTGGTTCTACTTAATATATATATATATGGAGTGAAATTTGGGAAAAAATCTCAAAAGAACTTTTAGCTATATGTGTGATATTTTTACATACAAGCAGCAGTGTACTCTTTCACAACTGATATATCACATTATGGTCATTTATGTAACATTTGTTTTAGAAGGAGAATATGTGATGTGGAGTAATTCAGTGATAAATATCTAAATGCATCTAGTTTATTAGAATATTATACAAATATATATGTTGTATTATACTGCTGCAAAGACACAATTATTTATGCTGAATTGGTAGGAATATGTCCCATTCTTCAAACATAAGCAGTCCTCTAGCTTTATCAGTTCAAAAACATCAGAAAGAATATAATTTTATTATTTGTGTTATAATGACACCTTTTCTTTGATCCAAAGACTAAACAGAAATAATCCAAAGAGGGGACTATCCAATAAACTTAGAAGAATGTTATTATTCTACAGACATTATTTCATATTGTGCCAGTGTTAGGGTCCATATTGAAAATTGATAGTTAAAATTTAAAAAAAAAAAAGTCTAGAAAGAAATGCAAGAATACTTTAAATTTATGGTAATTTATTTTAAAGTTATAAACTCAATACATTTAACTTTCAAATAGAGTGACTGACCTGATAATGCTGTGTAAATGACAATATAAAGAGAATTCTGATGGTAAAGGAATGCTAAGCATAGAATAAAACTCTTACATGTTTTAAGCAACAGACGTGGAAATTTCATAGGTGGTCTGCCATTTAAATCAGGAGAGGGTGCCTTTTTGAAACATGTGTGTTGACTGACTACCAACTGGACTTAGCAGAAAGGGAATAAGCTGGAGAATATACATGAACTATGTCCATTAGTACTTCGATGGCTGTGGGCATGATGATCAAGAATAGCTTAAAGCTTTCAAAAATCTTTAACAGAAAATGATTTAAGCCTGCAGGGCTTCAAGCATTCATGGTCATTGTCAGGTAAATATCTGCTTAAGTAGTATCCAGAATCCCTTTGTAGATCCAGCTCCTGGATGGAGGGCTCTACTAAAGGAAATGTGCTTCTTAAGAAAGACTTGTAACCAAGCTATATGGACAGTGGGGTTTGAAGGTATGCACCCTTGCCAAGATAAAATATAGACGCACTTAGAACTAGTTCAGATACTGGAATCATCTATAGTGCTTTAAATGTGTGTTTCATTAACTTGCTAAGTCAGGAATCAACTGAGGAATTATCTTTCAGATGGAAGGTTAGGCTTCAAATCAAAAAGTATCTGTTCATTTACTGGAACCACTCTCTAGAGGCTTTATCTGGGTAACTGCATTTTCTGTATTTTTGTTTTCTCTGTGTGAAATGAGAGCAATAATTACTTCCTGAATTGGAAAGTTGTTGAGAAGTTTCAAGGCATGCAGTTCTGGGTGAGGGGAAACAAAACTGAATTAATAGAATTGAAATCAGAAAGGGAATGAGAGCAGATCTTCATCTGCTTGCAGAAAAAAGGGAGACAGATGCAGAGTTGAATGTTTTTATGCAACTAATATGAAACATTTCATATTTTCACCTGAAATATTCTTAGTGTGTATAATTCAGGTAACGCTGGAGGCCTCAAAAAGTACCTCTCTGTATTTAAATTAGGGGAAAAAAAAAAAAGAAAAGCATTAACTTTTAAAATATACTGCAAGAAGGATTTACATTTTCTGTTTTTAGATCAATACATGTCCTAAATCTAAATGGAAACGTTATAGGAATCAGACTGAAAAACTAGGATTGCACCATGTTGATGCATGTTAATGCACATGTATGTATGCTACCGTGTGAAGTTCATTGAGAATCAGAATTCCCTGTTCATAACACTTACCTTCTTTTAGTTTTTCTGCCCCATCTTTTATCACCAGAACATATTCAGATGAAGTTAGGACCTGTCCAAATCATGTACTGGAAGGTTTATATATATGAGCATCTCATAAGCAGTAAAATTCTGGACTTGATCTTGCAGTGTTCTGTGTCCCTTTTCTGAGCTTCTGAGTATTCCAAATCCCTATAAAAGTCAAAGGCAGCAGAGGATATTATCAGCATGAGCTAATTGAGATGCAGATTTGTAAGACATTCAGGGAACAAGCAGCTCATGCTGTAAAGTTCTTAAGTCTTATAGATAAGACAGACATTTAAAAGCATTGATTAATGAGAAATTAATAATTTCTCTAAGGAAAAACATAAAATATTTAACACCATCAAGGGCTGAGTACAGATCATAGTCAATGTATTTAGTGTAAACAAAGCAATCAAATTTTAAAAGTAAATAAAAGCATTTTCTCAGGCAAAGCTGTAAAACTGTAGCTGAATAAATACAGCATGAGAAGTAGGCAATTGATTTTTCAAATCCTATTTTGTAACATTTCAGACCCATATTCCCTTAGTAGAATCATAAATACCCTTGGAAGGTACTATAGCGTTACAGTTATAAAATCTAGCATCTTTTTACCCTTTGATTTTATTCCTCAAAGAGCCTCATGCAAATATAGGGATAGAAATGACTGAAATCTTCTCTTTAAATAATTCTAATATTTCCTAGAACTGGATAGAAAAGAATACTTTTCTTCTGTGGGAAATTCTGGTATTTTTAAAAATGTGCTTTTGTTCTGTATTCTATTGAAAAAAAAACAAACAAAACCCCAGTGTGAAATTCCAGAATACTTAAATGTGGAAATGTCAAGGTAAAATTTTAGAAAACCTTGACATATTTCTTTCCCATTGTTCTGGTATTGACCAGAGTTTTCCTATTGCCCCTTTTTTGGCTTTTTTTTTTTTTTTTTTTTTTTTTAAGATGAATTTAGTAAAGTGTATAGCCAGATGTTCCACTGCTATTTAAATGCAAAAAGATCAAGCTACTGGTTTTATAGAGCAGCTTTCACTTTTCTTGGAAATTCTACAAATACAGGAAGAAGCCTAATCTCGTTATGACCTGAGATTGTGGTAGACATATTGGTGATGTCCTCTGAGAAATACATGTATTTGTTGTTCTTGCAGCATCCATCAGGAAATTGGAGAAGATACATCATGGATTTCCAGGTCATGGATATATTTGGTCAGCAAATCCTAAACTTTGTTTCAGAAGTGATATATGTGGGCTTATAAAATGTACACAAATGTACAATGCAAACACTGAGTTTACAAATACTACAATACTACAGATACGTTTCCAAATCCAATGAACAATTTAAGTCTGATATCCAACAAGATTAATAATTGTGAAAATTTAAAAAGGAAAGAATTAATTGAAATCTTTATAAAATTGTTCAGAAGAGAACTTTGGCAATCTCAAGATGGTATTTGTAAGTAAATGCAGACATCAGCATTCCGCAAAAGCTGAGAAGAGGGAAAATAAAAATAAACGAAAATTATGTCCACTGTGAGTGAACAGTAGCAACCAGATTGTGAGCTAACATTACAGACATATATGAAAAGGCTTAAATGTTCTGAATTTATCTCCAACTATCATAAATAAGGCTATGCCAGAGCTGTATCAAGAGAGAGAAAAACCCACATTTTCTACACCCTGCCTTTCATTGTGAAGATTCTGCAATCTAACTGAGTCCCAGATAAGCAATGTAAGTATATTAAACCTGAATGCTCAGTCCTGAAGTTGTGTTCATTTAGCTTTTTTTTTTTTTTTTTAATATCTGAGTTATAAACAGGGTGACTTGCTGTGGTTAATGGAAAAAATGTGTAATAAAGTGTTGAACTAGAGTAAGAAGACTTTTCACGAACAGCAGAAGGTGAAAAGGAGAAAAGCTGCTGAGATGACAAGTAGCTGTTCGGTACACATTTGGATTAGTCAGTTCAATTTTGTCCACTGGTAAATAGTATTGAAACAAGAAGCTGTAGAAGACAGTGTTGGGCATAAATTGAAACAAACTGACATATCTATATTATTTGTATTGTCTGATAAGGAAGGAAAAACAAGATTTGGTCATAAATCATGCCTGAGTCATAACAGAATATATCATGTAAAGTGTGCAGGAACTAAAACCAGTGTAAATTGACACCAGAACATACCACAGTGCAAGAAAGGGACAAATGTGGAGTCCAGTCTTGTAAATAAAAACTAATCATATGGAGAGCAGATAAAAGAAATAAGATCTATAACTAATTACAACATAAGGAATGATCTTTCTACTTTAGTTGTCTGAATGCACAGGAATGCACAACTGGTTATTGACAGGTGCAGTGTATTTCTTGTGGTGCTTTTGTTAATTATGGAGGCTTTTTAACTAACTACTCGATCTTCTATATATGTTTTTCTGCATGTCTTGAAGACTCTGTATTGGCCATAGTGGCATTTTGCATAAATTTAGAAGACATAAACATTCCCAGGCTGTAATTACAGTTACTGGACAAAGCAGATGGCTCTAATAACACTTGTAAAAACCTGTGTGATGAGATCCTCCTAAAAAGAAATAATTATTGCAGAGTTTTAAAACTATATTGGCATTATAATTAAAATTGTAAATGGGGGTGCTTTTCTAACAAATGACAGATAATTCAAACAATTGTATAGTAGTATTCCTTTAAACTTTTGAGAGTTTCCAAAAGCTAAGACAAGCGTATTTTGTCATAGTATGATCACCTCCCCTAAGCTCAGGAGCAATGCATTGTGACCAAGAGGTCACGTAAGAACTGTAGGAGGCCTGCATGGATGAACAAGGAGCTCTTGGACAAGCTCAAGCACGAAAAGGAAGCCTACAGAGTGTGGAAGCAAGGATAGATAGCCTGGGAGGAGTACAAAGAAACTGAGCAGCCATGTATCAAGTCAGGGAAGCTAAAGCCCTGATGGAATTAAATCTGGCTAGGGACATCAAGGGCAACAAGAAAAGCTTCTATAGGTACGTTGAAGATTAAAGGAAGACTAGGGAAAATGTGGGCGCTCTCTGTAAGGAAACAGGACACCCTTGATTACCCAGGATATGGAGAAGGCCAAAGTGCTTTTTTCCCCCTCAGTCTTAACTGGTGTGGCAGGTGCACCCGCTCAATGAAAACAGGGCTTATTGGCTGCTGAAGGGCAGCAGCTATTGGTTGCCTTTGTTCTCAGAGCCTCACAGTAGCTGGGGCTTTTGGCCAATAGGAGCTGCTATTGACCACAGGTCAGATTTGGCCTGAGTATAAATGGAGTACCCTGGGGGAGCCATTTTGCGTTTGTCCCCCTGAAGTGGAATGCTGTGGTCAAGGAGTCTCCCCTTGGGTTGGGATGCTGCCTAAAGAAATTCCTTGAGGTTGCTTCAGTCAGGATGCTCCTCTAAGAAGTTCCTCAAGATTGAGAGACCTTACTTGTTAGGTGAGTAATACAGCAGTTTGGGTTGTCATTAAACCCTAAGAAGTAGTGCTTTGGTCTGCTTTTTTGGGTTGTCATTAAACCCTTGGAAGTTCTTTTGTTCTCCTCACATGGGCATTCAAACCTTTGAATGGTTGCAGATGGCTAGTTAATTGTGTTGAAAATAAATTTTTAATTTTTATTTGTTGGAGAGCCCTCATAACAACCAGCAAGGGCTCCAGCCACGCTGACCAAGATGTAGAAGGCAAAGGCAGGGACTGAGAGAATGAAGAACTGCCCACTGTAGGAGAAGATCAGATTCAAGACCATCTAAGGAACATGAAGGTGCACAAGTCCATGGGAACTGATGAGATGCATCTGTGGATCCTGAGGAGACTGGTAGATGAAGTGGCTAAGCCACTATCCATCATATTTGAAAAGTTGTGACAGTCTGAAGTTCTTGCTGACTGGAAAAGGTGAAATATAACCCACATTTTTCAAAAGGGAAAAAAGGGAAAACCCAAGGAACTATAGGCCAGTCAGTCTCCCATATATGCCCTGTGTGTCCAATCATGGAGTGGATCTTCCTGGAAACTATACAAAGGCACATGGAAAATAAGGACGTGAATTGTGACAGCCACCATGACTTCACTAATGGCAAATCGTGCCTGACGAATTTGGTGACCTTCTATGATGGGGTTATAGCGTTAGTGCATAAGGGAAGAGCAACTGACACCATCTACCTGGAGTTGTGCAAAGTATTTGTCCCACATGACATCCTTGTCTCGAAGTAGGAGAGACATGGATTTGACAAATGGACACTCAGTGGATAAGGAATTGGCTGGATGGTCACACTCAGAGTTGTGGTCAATGGCTCAATGTCCAAGTGGAGAGTGCTCACCAGTGGCGTTCCTCAGGGATCAGTATTGGGACTGGCGCTGTTTAACATCTTTGCTGACAACATAGACAGTGGGACTGAGTGAACCCTCAGCAAATTTGCTGATGACAGCAAGCTGTGTGCTGCGGTCAACATGCTGGAGGGAAGGGATGTGCCATCCAGAGGGATCTGGACAGGCTGGAGAGTTGGGCCTGTGTGAGCGTCATGAAGTTCAACAAGGCCAAGTGCAAGGTCCTGCACATGGGTCAGAGCAATCTCAAGCACAAATACAGTGAAAAGTGGATTGAGAGCAGCCCTGTGGAGATCTTGGGGGTATTAGTGGATAGAAAACTGACTATGAGCCAGCAATGTGCACTTACAGCCCATATCCTGGGCTGCACCAAGAGAAGTGTGACCAGCAGGTCAAGGGAGGTGATTCTGCCCCTCTGCTCTGCTCTTGTGAGAACACACCTGGAGTACTGTGTCCAGCTCTGGTGTCCCCAGATTAAGAAGTACATGAACCTGCCCAAGTGAGTCCAGAGGAGGGCCATGAAGATGATCCCAGGGCTGGAACACCTTCCTCATGAAGACAAGCTGAGAGAGTTGGGATTGTTAAGCCTAGAGAAGAGAAGGTTCTGGGGAGACCTTACAGTGGCCTTCCAGTACCTAAAGGGGGCTACAGGAAAGATGAGGAGGGAGTCTCTACCAGGGAGTGTAGTGATAGGACAAAGGGTAATGGCTTTGAAGTGAAAGAGCATAAATTTAGGTCAGATATAAGGAAGAAATTCTTTACTGTGAGGGTGGTGACACACTGGCACAGGTTGCCCAGAGAAGTTGTGGCTGCCCCCTCCCTGGCAGTGTTCAAGGCCAGGTTGGACAGGGCTTTGAGCAACCTGGTCTAGTGGAAGGTGTCCCTGCCCATGGCAGTGGTTCTGGAACTAGGTGATCTTTAAGGTCACTTCGTATGCAAACCACTCTATGATTCCATTATAAAATGCTATGAGTTAGAATAAGTAGCAGCACTCACTGGGCAATTTGTAAAAGCAGTTACGTTTTCCTGTTTCTTGGCTTAATAGTGGTTCAATGAGGATGAACTTATTACCCTTGTATAGATGGATGCTATCGAAATGAATACTATCTCATACCTATTTCACTATTTTTTCCCTTTGTATAAAAATGGCCCTTTAAAACAGTAGGAAAATCTTGAGGAAGTGGCATGAAGTCTGTCAAATAAGCCCAGTTTCAATCTATCTTCTATTCCAATCTGTCGTCTTGTGAAAAATACTGTGTAGGTCCTGATGGTTAGTAACTGAACTAATCTCAAACTTACACATAGCATGCCTTTGAACATGCAAAATGCATCCACATTTGATGGATTTGAACTTAAAAACCAGTAGCAACATTTTTGTTGCCCCAGGTTGTTATTATTTTGCTTTCCCTTCCTTTATGTGCAGACTTGCTTGTTCTAGCTATGCCATTTAACTTTGGTGTGGTAGGGAACAGAATTAAAGACACTCACACCTTAAACCATAATCTCAGCTGGAAAGCAGACACCAACATCTGTGTGACTACTGTGACATGTCCTCCTTGTTTGAGCAATGCCTGACTGTGAGAGAGCTTGTTCTTGACTTTGTCAGTGCAATGCTGAAGGCTAAGCTTCCAGCAGTTTGGTCTGGATGGATTTGTGGAGAGTCTTATCTAAGCAGACTTCCTTGCTTAGGAAGGAATAAAGATGCCTGAAGAGTGTTTCCTTCCATCAAAGTTATAAAAGGGATCAATGAAGCTATTCAGCTTTACAGTAGAATGAAGCAGAAAAGAAGCAGCTCTCCCTTTAGCATGAATCTCAGCTTTAAGGTGATGACCAACAGCTGAAAAGAGCATGATACGTACCTAGAGGCTTTCAGGAAAGTTGGATACCTGTATACATGACCTCCTTACCTTCTCCATGCCAGTGAAAAAAATTGTAATGTAATGCTTTTTTTTGCACCATTTTATTGGTTTGAGTTGTCAAAAAGGCAAAGTGGGAAATTAGTCCACAAGAGGAATAATCAGTTATAAACTTTACCACATAGTGTAATTACAAATATAGAATTTTTTTTTTTTTTTTTTTGTAACCCAGAAGAGCTACAGTTTACTCAAACCAGAATAAATTATTATTTTTATAATGATAGAACATTCAAGCAAAAATTTTTAATAGTTGCTTCAAATTCACTTTAACAGAAACATTCAGCATTTTAAAATTGATAGAGTTTTTCAAAACAGCTGTGAGGAATTCCTAATTGTGACTTGCAAGATAGAAAATGTTGATTTCTTTTCTGAAGTTGACATTTTTCCTTTGGAAAAATCATGAGTAACTTGTGTATGCATGTTGTTGTGTGTGGGCATGCTCACATGCAATATATGTGCTTGTTTGTTGATTATGCTTTTTGATTATGAAATAAGAAGAAATGATAAAAAGTCCTGATCTGAAAATGCACAACAGAGAATCATAAAACAAAATAGGTAATCCAGATATTTTCTGAAAAGAAGCTTTGTACACTTTTAGTTTTCTGAAGTCTAGATATTGATCCCAGTTGTACCCAGGGTAGTTCTAGGATAATTTCACTGACACTGGAACTCTTCTGCCTTTATACTCATGGGAATGAGACAAATTTTGTCTCTAGACTCTTTCTTTGAAGTTATTAATTTCTAGAACTAAAATTGTGTGACACCTAGCACTGCTCAGAAATTACCGTGGTTACCAAGCATCTTCATCATTATTTGTGTTTGTCTTCTGCATTTTCTTCAGCATTTTCTTGCATTCAGCACATTTTTGTATTTTTTAGTTTTCTTAATACTTGTGAAATTTTAACAGAGTATATTATCCAGTATTCATCAATTTGTTAAGCCCATGTCCTGTTGTTATTGAAAATGAACAATCTCTAATGCCACCTTCTTGCATATTTATATAGGTCATATTTATAATCGAGATAAAAATTTATACAAACAGCTACTGTCAATTTTGTAAATACTAATGAATGTAATATAGTCTGCATACTGATACCCTGGAATAAAACTGAGTGTCTTCTCCTCTATAGTTTTCATTCTCTAGTGTTAATACCTTTATATTCCTATGGGCTTTGTTAATAAAGGAATTGAAGTTGGAAAAAACAATAGTGCATTAGCTAACTTTACTGCCTGGACATGCGGTAAGCCATAGGATCATTAACAATAAGGCATTAGCCTCAATAATATTTTATGAAGGTTCACAGGGATTTCATCTGTTGTTCCATATTAAAGATACAGATATTGTTTCCTGTTATCTTACAAATCATACTGAGTCTACAAAAATTGCATTTACCCAAGTTTTATTCATCTGGAAACTTATAGGGAACAGCTGCACACCATAAGCAGATAAATTATCTCAAAATTTTCTTGATTCATCCATTAGAATTATTCCCCCTTCCAAAAGGCAAAGGTCTTTCATTCACTATGAGACCGAAGTCACTTCTCAGATCTAGCTATAGGGTGTTTCCATAATGAGATTTATTTGTATGAATATACATGAGAAATATTAGGTTATCTTATGGTACTCATTCCAAAGAATCAATGTCAGGATTGATTCTGTGGTTTAACAGTATACGCTGCTCTAACTGTTAGATCAGGAAACTTTGCTGTTTGTTTGGCTGACTGGTATTGCCAACGAGTCAAGTCAGCTCCCTGTCACAGTTTGGCCATGGTAGTACAGGCTAGATGAACCCTGTAAAGTTACAGCATGTTTTTTATGGATGGCTCAAATATTTTTCTGCTACACTGAGGTCTGCAGTGCCAACACATCCTAGGTATAATAGTTTGAAACCCCTAAAAATGGTTTGTTAAAACTAAGGAGGAAATATGAGAAGTAATTAAAGGAAAATGGAATTTATATAAAGAACCAATGTGGAAAAGAGAGAAAGACTGAAGACTGGGGAAAGATAAGAAAAGGCCAGAGTGACTATTCCTGCTATAGAATATTCTTTCCCAGTACTGGCCCCTAAATTTCTTCTTACATACTACTTCATCATTAAGTTATGTTTATCAACAGCAAGGTAATATATGTGTATACAAGTTTTTTTTTTTTTTTTTTTTTTTTTTTTTTTCTGGCAGAGTGTGAGACATTCTCTGTTTTGGCTATTCATGCCTACTCATATCTGTCTCCCCCTCTCTCCCTGTTTTTTGTGGTGTTTTGTTTTTTTTTAAACCAGGATCATGGATTTGACTTGGTATACAATATATTTTTTAATATATACACATAAACACACATATGCTTACCTACATATTATATAAATAACACGTAGAAATGTACTTATATAAATACTGTATGTGTATATATATATATATATATATACTGTGGTAATAGGTAGCAATACTTGGAGAACTGAACTGATGGCAAACTGCAACTGATGGTGGGGATAATTATGTTGCATCATGGACTTCTTAAATCAACTTCACTACCAAGAAAAGTGAATGAAGCTGCAGTCTGATTCTGAGCATCTCTTCATGACCCAGTCCACAGAGCTAACTTAGCACAGTGGTGGCAGATGAGGTCATACGTACAGAATATAGAGAAGATAGAAAAAAGCTATTGTTTGTAACTAATAAAATTGATGAATATCTGTCAGTCAGTTTAAGCACAATAAATATGTAATTCTCTCAATGCATTTATGAATTTGAAACTGCAATTTTGGTTCAAATGACAGTAAATCCAGTACTTTCCTTAGTATCTTTAATTTCTTCCATAGGGACTTGAAACTAGCCCTTATGATACTGAGGTGTGAAGTAGAGAGTGATATGTGGGGTACAAACTCTTCTGGCTAATGAAGCATTTCAGATTGTTTCCATGCAATCTTCTCTTCATGAATTATTAACCAAATGCTGAGACTTGATACATGGTATTCTCCCTGATAGCTCGTATCCCATTTGAACTCTTTAAAAAAAAAAAAAAAAATCCTAATAATTTTTAGTGTATGTCGAAAGTTAATATGCTGAAATAATTGCAGCCAATAGGATTTCAGTAATGTAATGAAACATTTTTAAGTTGAGCATGCAATTTGTGATTTTCTTTCCATTTAGAATTAACTAGAAAAGCTAACGTGACTATATATGCACTAGTATCAATTACATCTAAAACCCTACATAAATGGATGTTGACTGTAAAGATCAAAATACTTATTAGGCAGGACAGCACTCTTCAGTGATTCATTGCACTTCTGAAATCTGTGGACAGCTTTCTATTAACTCTAACGGAACCTGAATCAGGCTCTTGTAAAGTTATATAAACAGCCTAGTATTCATCATTTCCTAACTCCTGAGAAATCTGTGTTCACCCGGTATTTCACTAGTGACTTGAATGAACAAAGATGCTTTCCCACTGCTTGTGAATTAAGAGTCACACAAATTTGAGGGATGGTCGTGATAAGAAAATGAGGAGTAATAACACAATATAATTCAACAGTGTCACTCAATCCACAGAAATATAGATAGTAATATTTATTCAAAACAACCTACATTTTGCTTAATATCCTTTTGATTAGGGTGCTAACCTAGGAAGTGGAAGCTGGCTTCTTAATCACTTCTTCAGCCTGAAAGGTTTTGGGTCATCATTCAGTAAGACTGAGAGCCAGAGTGTTTGTATGCACGTATGACAGGGAGAGTCCCTCATTTCTCTACCTGAACCAGAGGTTCACATCCTGAAAATGGAGATGGAGGGACTTCTAGACTATACAATACAAAATGAACACCATTCTTAGTAGATTGTTTCCCTGAACAAGTGTAGGAGCAATTCCCAAGACACATACATATTAATTTTTAGGATTTCCTGCTTTCTTGCTTGATGTTCTCTCCTATTGGCTTTATTATTATGGCTTTTCACATGTTTATGTGTACTGTCTCTGGATAGTTGTTGTTGTTGTTGTTCTTTCTTAATTATTTCTTCTTTCTTATTCTCTCTCCTTTTGTCTCTCTTGCTCTTCTCTGAGATTATGGGAAGCCTAGACATCTGCCTTAGGCAGGCTGGTCTGTTATTCAGGTGCTAAATATCTGACCTCTAGATGCTGTCATGACTAAAGTAAAAACGTGTAGTCTTGTTTTAGTTCATTTTAAGGCACTTCTCATTTTAGTGGGTATCAAGTCACTGCTCCTGGAGGTTGATTTAAATATTGGATTAACCTCTTTTAATATGTTTCTTCTGCCATACATCTGAATAAAAATACATGCTCTGCCACAGGATTTCCTATTGCCTTTTCATCCTTATTTACACTATCAAATACTGTCTGTCATCATTTTAGTTTAGGCATGGTTACAGCTATTTTGCATTTCTGTAATGACAAATAAATATGTAGGCCATTGTGAACTGTTTTGTATTCCTCTCTTAAATATAGATCTAATGAACTAAGCATTGGTGATTATATCAATCACATTACTTTGATGCTTTTTTTTTTTCAGGCCTGGCTCCAATTTCGAAGTTCATAGTGTAAAAAGAAATTACCCTGGGGAAGGTTTCTTCCAGTTTGTGAGATAATAGTTGTTCAGTAATTATTATAACTTGTTAGCCTGTTTTGAAAGCATTTGTCCTTCTATTGCTCACTTGGTGTAAGTAGCTATAAAGTCTTTTTCCAGTAACAATATTTTGAGCTAATAATTTTCATGGGTTCAGGAGAACACTGTGCCAAAGCTTTCATAACAATTAGTGTCACATCCCAAAGTTATGTGTATACATGTATTGGAATTTTGGCATTGTTAATGGCTGTGTTTCTTTCATGACAGTTGTAATTAATGGGTACAAACTAAATTTGCAAGAGAATGAAAATTGAAACTACAGCTAAATGACTTCTAATAGGCCTGAGCAGAGCAACATGAAAAAAATCTACAATGTAATTAAGAATTACAGTTGCTTGGCTGGTTCTAGGTGATTGTTTCTTCCCTAGGCAGAAGTATGCAAAGCTTTTGTATTTCCAAAGAAAATTACATTTGCCACCAAATTTATTATTGCAGGACATTAGTAATTTTCCCCAAATATCTATTGTAGCATACAGTTATCCATAAGACTCATATTTAGTAAGGACTGCCATTTTTCTTTCTAAAATGTTGCTGAATCAAAGTGGTTCTGAAATGCTTTGTACAAGATGAGAGGAAATACAGTTTTCCTAGTTGAAACATACTATGATTCATAATAAGATTCAACAAATGATGTTTTGTAGTGCCTTAAAAACAAACCAAACTCTTTCATAGTGGAAGATTATTTGTAATAAAATATATGACACTTGTTTTATTTGTTTAAATAGCTTTTTCTTTTATGATACAAAAAATGTTCTCCATCATTGCTGGAGTAGAAAGATGGTGGAATAGAACATAAAATCCAAAAAAGATAATATATGATATTACATTAGATGTGCTTCAATGTGTGCATCACAGTGTTTTAGTATTTTCAACTAATAAAACTTGATGTACAAGTACATTACACTTTGCAGCTCTTTATTTCATTTTCTAAAAGTCAGAGGAGTTAATTCTAAATGAACAGTGAATGAAAGTAAACCAAAGTATCTGCTCAAATGGTCACTGAAGTTAATTCTTGTCATTACTGACTGCCCATGAACCCAGTAATAAAATTTCAGTCTTAAGACCCAGTAGAATTGCCACTGACCTGTAACTTGTGTAGTTATTTACAAGTAAGTGAAGTTATTGCCAGTAAATAGGTACATCTATACTGAAAATGTGTAAATAACCATTTTACAGAAGTGCAGTAAAGACAGCTTTCACTAGAATTTTGGAATGTCCACAAGACCACAGGTTTCTTCTAGTTACATGATATTTGTAATGGTCCACTTAAAGGCAACTTCTAAAACCCTGAAATTTTTTGAAAAATGGAATGATATGAACCAGCTGAATGTCAATAGATCAGGCTTGCAGGAGGCATTTATACTATGATTGCTTTCTTGGTGTGAAGGTTTTTAGCTCTGAAAGTTTCCGGGATTAGTTCGTAATGTTACCAGGTATTTTTTGAAGCTCTTCACCACACCACACTGCCTATTGCTTGTAAAATTCTGCAGCCTAATGTGCAATGAATTGGCAGATAAAGACTGATATTATATTCCTTCCTACTCTATACTTTAGGTATATATGTGCTTTATACTATATAAACATCTATACCTTTGTTGTAGCACAGACTGTTTAACAGAATAATAGAATCATAGAATCATGGAGTGGTTTATGTTAGAAGGCACACTAAAGATCATCTGGTTCCAAAACCACTGCCATGGGCATGGACACCTTCCACTAGATCAAGTTGCTCACAGCTCTGTCCAACCTGGCCTTGAACACTGCCAGGGAGGGGGCAGCCGCAACTTCTCTGGGCAACCTGTGCCAGGGTCTTACCACCCTCACAGTAAAGAATTTCTTCCTTATATCTGACCTAAATTTATGCTCTTTCACTTCCAAGTCATAACCCTTTGTCCTATCACTACACTCCCTGATCCCTGACTCCTTCATCTTTCCTGTAGCCCCCTTTATGTACTGGAAGGCCACTGTAAGGTCTCCCCAGAACCTTCTCTTCTCTAGGCTGAACAACCCCAACTCTCTCAGCTTGTCTTTATGAGGAAGGTGTTCCAGCCCTGGGATCATCTTCATGGCCCTCCTCTGGACTCACTTGGGCAGGTTCATGTACTTCTTAATCTGGGGACACCAGAGCTGGACACAGTACTCCAGGTGTGTTCTCACAAGAGCAGAGCAGAGGGGCAGAATCACCTCCCTTGACCTGCTGGTCACACTTCTCTTGGTGCAGCCCAGGATATGGGCTGTAAGTGCACATTGCTGGCTCATAGTCAGTTTTCTATCCACTAATACCCCCAAGATCTCCACAGGGCTGCTCTCAATCCACTTTTCACTGTATTTGTGCTTGAGATTGCTCTGACCCATGTGCAGGACCTTGCACTTGGCCTTGTTGAACTTCATGACGCTCACACAGGCCCAACTCTCCAGCCTGTCCAGATCCCTCTGGATGGCACATCCCTTCCCTCCAGCATGTTGACCGCAGCACACAGCTTGCTGTCATCAGCAAATTTGCTGAGGGTTCACTCAGTCCCACTGTCCATGTTGCCAGCAAAGATGTTAAACAGCGCCAGTCCCAATACTGATCCCTGAGGAACGCCACTGGTGAGCACTCTCCACTTGGACATTGAGCCATTGACCACAACTCTGAGTGTGACCATCCAGCCAATTCCTTATCCACTGAGTGTCCATCTGTCAAATCCATGACTCTCCAACTTGGAGACATTACATAGTTTAAAGATGGACTTGTTCATGTGCTCTAAAAGCATTCAGTTCCTTTTAAAGTTCATACATCTAATAGAGACATTTAGTGGTTCTGATTTTTTGAATTTAAGGTTATTCAATCTCAGGCTGCGTATTGAGCATTGCTAAGGTTCACCTTCCTGAAAATGCTTCTAGGTTTCTTGAAGTAGATATTTATACAACATGGAGTTAAAACCATAAATCTGGTTGTGTTCTGCATACGTCTAGTGATGAACATTTGATCCTAGAGGGCACTTAACAGTATTCTGACTGATGGTGTTCCCATAAGTGTTGAATTCTTATAACTGAGCCTACCTGATGATCTATTTGGCTGCTGCATATGCATATTATTTTCCATGTATGCCAACATAAAACAGCAGCTCAAGGACATAGGTAGCAGCTACTAACCATGACCTATGTTTAGCCAGTAACATATTAAAACCTGCTCTTGGCAAAAGATGAGGAAGGGCAGAGAAAATATATCTCCCGCAGTCAGAGATATTTTTTTTTAATGTTTACATTTGGAAAGGTGAAACTTGAATACAACATTGAATGTTCAACCTGTTTTCAGAATGGAAATGCAAGTAGCCATGCTTGCAGAAAAGAAGGGGATTAGTGGGAGCAATACAGGAAGAGATATTTAGAGCTATCATGATGAATTTTTGTGTTTTAGGGCAAATGTTGAAAATATGAAAGGAAGAGAGTTTAAATTCTGAGGAGAGACTAGGAGAACTGGTAATGAATGTGGGATGGTATAAGTAGGATCCAGAATTATTCATGTATACTTCCCTTCCTGATGTTCAGCATTGGTATGAATTCTAGGCTTGCCTGTGTTTCATTGTCCCTCTGTAATGTCTTTTACATTCTGTGTTGCGATTATGGTGTGGTTCTGTGTGATCCCCACTCTCTGGGCATCACTTTTGCCTCTGCCCCTTCACCCTTCTCTAGAGGTTTCTGATTCCCTCAGGGTAGCCAGTGCCTGGAATACTCTTATTATGTTTAAGTAAAATGATTTCCTCTTTTCTTCTAAGTGAATGAATTGAGTTCTTGTCTTTCTAAATGTGTCTGACTCAGCTTCTCGAATGCAATTCCATCACTGCCTAAACTGGTCAGAATTAAGGCTGCCATGACACTGTCCTGCTGTCTCCCTGACAGACAATTCTTACCCTTTTTCTCTGAGTTCCATAAGCTAGGGCTGATTAATGAGCTGGTTCAGAGAATAACCCACTGAATATAAACCCTACAGAAGTGTGATTAGTACTTGGCAGGCTTCCTGAAATCTCCTTGCGTGATTTTTGAATGATTTGAAAAGTTGTGGAGATCAGGGGATATCCCTGATGACTGGAAGAGAGCATATATCAAACCCACTTACAAGAAGGGTCCAGAAGAGGACTGAGGAAACTACAGGTCTGTTAGTCTTATTTCAGTCCCTAGAAAGGTAATGGAATAGGTCTTCCTTGAAACTATAACAAAATAATTTAAGTAGGTGATTGGGAAAAGCCAGCATGGGTTTACCAAGGGCAAATAGTGCCAAACTAACTTGATCACCTTCTACAACAAAATAACATTTTCTGTCAACATGGGAAGACCTGTGGATGGTGTTTACCTGGACTTCAGCAAAGCGTTCACCAGTGTTTCCCACAGTCTTCTCCTGGCAAAATTTGTAAGATACTGAATAGCTAATCTGCAAGACGGGTAGGAAATTGGCTGACAGACTGCACTCAGAGGGTAGTGATCAATGGTGTTTACTCAGGCTGGCAGCCTGTCACAAGTGGGGTTCCCCAGGGATTAATACTGGCCCCCATGTTGTTCAACATCTTCATAAATGACCTGGATGATGGGATTGAAAGGACCCTCACCAAGTTTGCCGATAACACCAAACTGGTTGATGATGTGGACACATCTGAAGGGACAGCCATATTACAGAAAGACTTGGACAGGCTGGTAGAGTGGGCTAGCAATAACACCATGAAGTTTAACAAAAACAAGTGCATGGTCCTGCACCTGGGATGACATAATCAAAGAGCCCGGTACCAGCCTGGTTCTCTGTGGCTGGGGAGCAGCCTTGCTGAAAGAGACCTGGGTGTCCTGGTGGACAACAAGCTGAACAGGAGTCAACAGTGAGTCACTATAGCAACGAAGGCAAATTGGATCCTGGTCTGTACATCCGCAGGGGCATTACTAGCAGAGGTAGAGATGCGATCATTCCACCCTACTTAGTGTTTCAGGATTCACCTGGAGTACTGTGTCCAGTTCTAGTCCCCAGAATTTAAAGTGTGGACACACCAAAGAGGGTCCAAAGGAGTGCCACAAAGATGATCAAAGATCTGGAGAGCCTGCCCTTTGGAGAAAGAGTGAAGGAGTTTAGTCTTTTCTGCCTGGAGAAGAGAAGGCTCAAGGGGAACCTCATCACAGTATTCCAGTACTTAAAGGGTGGCTACAAAGAGGATGGAGGCCCTTTCTTCACAAAGAGCCATATGGAGATAACAAGGGGCAACAGGCAAAAGTTGCACCAGGAGAAGTTTCATCTTGGCATAAGAAAGAAATATGTCTTTGCTTTCACTTATGGTCATGTCTACAAATTCATGGCCATAGTTGCCATTCCAGCACAGTGAATCTGGGAAAAGCAAAGCATATTTTAATATAATTAACTTTAAGTAGTTGCAGGAACATCCCAACAGGCTCATGAGCTAACATCACTGTGTATGTGAGGATTTATCCTACAAGAAGACATTCTTTTTGGCTAGATGTTTAAAAAAAAAAAAAAAAAAAAAAAAAAAAAAAAAGACACCTGAGTGCCTTACTAATTTGAGATTCAGCTCATCTGATAATAACTGGCCCCATTTACAAACATGGAGTTCAGCAATACTCAGACATATGAAAATCAGTATATGAGGTATTAAGTGGCCTGTGACTGCATATTCATGTTCAGTTACTGAAAAATTATCACTTTTCATTAATACTATATTGCTATAATATTTTAAGCTATAGTATGTATTACAAGATAGGTAACAATTTGTGTAGAAACTGGGGTAGAAGGGTTGGTGTTTGGCTGGGACTAATTAATAATTGGTCATTTCTTCCTGCAGAAAAAGCTTAAATGAACTCAAGTGGACCTAAAGGATCTATTGATAGGTGATAAAAGCTTGTGACAAAAAGAGACAAAAAAGACTTTTGGGAGAGGTAAAGGACTCAGAGTTTGGAAAGGACCTCAAGGATGCATCACTTCAAGAGTAATGCAAGACTTTGCTTATAATAATGAGCTTTGTGAACATCCAGATTTTCAGCACAATTTAGTTTCTCACTTCTGTTAGGTTTCTTTCTTTAATTCTCATCCTTTCTTCAAGAGTGTCTGTAAGAGGATGTCTGGAAAAGAGCAACTTCCTCCTATTTTTCAGTCTCCAATTTTCAACACAGGGGACTTTGAGATATTTGTCATTTCTCTGTGAATTGTTTTTCTCATGATTTTTTTCCCCTGGATCTCATGGACTTCCAGCATCTATATCAACCTTCGGCAAGAAGTCTCCCAGGCTTCCTGTTCCATGAATTATTAGTTATTATTGTTATTTTTGTTACTGTTATTATTTGTATCTGTTACCTTCAATTGATTTATCATAGTTCTGTTATTGTAAAAGGTGTAGAACAACTAATAACTGTCCAGTCAGCTCATGGCACTCAGGTACCATATACTATATTCTGTGTTCTATTTACTCTATACTGTAATTAACCTTTTCTAGACTGAAGAGTCCTGGTCTACTTAGTAATTTTTTTAACAGGAGCTGAACGGTATCTCTGAGCTTCTTTTTTCTGAACCTTTTACATATCTGCTGTAACTTCAAATGCCTCTCTCAATTGTATCTGAGGTATTTTAATCCATGCACTAATGCTGACAAACCTTTAATCAAAAAAATTATTTTTTTTCTTTTTACTGCTCAGACAGTGCTGACCTAGAGATTTTTTGAAATACTAAAGGACTCTTTCTTCATGAAACCGCACAGCATAATTTTTGGAATTTATTCTCTAAACTCATCAGAGACTACCTGAATGAATATCTAACAGTGTCAGTTTTTAAAAAGTAAATGCTTTCACCTGCTCCAGATCCTGCCCACCTCACCAATTGCTTAAAACATTATCCTACGATGATTTAAATTAGCCATATTTAATTGAATTAAATGTATTGTAGTAGGCCCATTGATTTCAAACTGGACAAAAATCTGGACTTTTATTCATAATACATATCACAAATTTGGTATTTTAAATTTTAGGGTATAATTGTTGTAATAACACATGTATGTTTGGCATTTGGAGCAAGGTAAATCAGTCAGTGCTTGAGTGAGTGTTGCGCAAATTTGTTCTGTGGGTTTTTTTTTTTTTTCTTTTTTTTTTTTTGTATGTGGATGTCTTTAACCTCAAGATTATGACTATTTCATTTAAACTCCTGAGATATAATGGTAATTTCATGTCTGTGCGACACCGAAAATATTCAATATGCCTGAATTAATGAATATTATGAATGTAATCAATTACTGAAAGAGGAAAACTTTAGATTTTATAGAGAATAAATTTTAACACAGCAAAATACAGCATGTGGAAAGGGTAACTTAACATTGGAGTATAGGAGAAAAGGTTTATTAAAGCCATTAAAGTTCCATCTTCTCTTACTGCTGTGGAAAGAATCAAAAACACAGCCTCCTTTAGTCTGGGAAAAAAAAAAGACAAAAAAGACTGAAAACCATGCTTGGATCTATGGAATAGAGGGTTGATGGACAGGTAAAAGAGGAGTTGGAATCTAAAAGAAAAGAATATATTAGGTATCGAGAGACTGCAGGGGAGAGTGTGAAGGACATACTGAAAAGGAAATGTTCCCGAGCCAATACTTTGTGACTGTAACAAAAATAAATACCAAACTTTCAAGAATGAAGAGATCACATGAAAAATTGTTTTGTTTTGCTTATATATTTGAAAGATTCAATCATGTATTTCTGTTTCCTGAGTTCTCCTAGGTTTGCCTGCCTGCCTGAGAAAGAAGTAGCCATTTTATAATGACTCATATACTCTTAGGAATTTGTAATCCTCAAATCACTAAAAGAAAGTGTGGAAAAGGTTATAGAAATTATCATATACCTGAATAAGAACGAGAAGGAAGGAACATGCTCAATTTACAATTGTGGGATTTTTCACAATGTTTTCCCTGGAAGGTTGCTGTTCTGCCGTATTCGGCATGCTGTGGACCTAATTTCTTTCTATAATCCTCACGACCTAACAACATATTTTTAAACCTGCGTTTTACAAACCGAGTATTCTTACAAGCAAATCAGTTTTAAATTATTTAACCTTCGCAAAATAAAGAACATAAAATTTGTTAAGCTCCTGAAGGCAAGCATGTGGAGGCATGTTCTTGTAGGTGGCAAAAATAAGCTGATTGTTTAACAGGGTTGTCTGAGGGACCAGTGTAAACTATGCTGGGGTACTCATTCTGGAATAAAGCAAAGTGAATTAAAAGGGGAAATGTAAAATTTACATTGGTTTATATGAAAAGATAGATCCCTTCTTTCTCATAACATTTTCCTTTCATTTCATCACAGTAGCTCATTTTCTCAGCATAAATTCATAAATGCTATGCACTGTATAACCAAGGATGTGACAGGTCCTATTGAAACACGTCTGAAGGCACGTTTCTTTTTCGTTTGCTCAAGCATGATTCTGGAGTCAGAGCAGTCACTGCAGTTGTTGGTATTGTGACATAATAAATCTGAATAAACTGGTGAGATTTAGCTCATGGTATTGTAAGGCAGCAAGTCCAGTAGAGTGTAACAAAAATCTGCGGAGAGGTTTGCAGATTCATCTATCTTTGAAGGGAGGGAAGAAAGGAAGGAGACAAAAGAGAAAGTTATATAGCTAAAATTAGATACGATAACAGGTAGCAAATCTCTAGTCTTTATCAAATGGGTTAAGCCTCTTTTCTATTGGTATTTAGGGCTATAAAGGAAACTCTCTGCTTTAGGAGCAAAATTATGAATGCATGGTGTGGGAGGACCATGTTGAACGTCTTGATACTTGATAACCTGATGAGATTCTGCCAAGTCTTTCCTATTCAATCTGACCAGATATGAGAGGACTATTGTTTCATTTGCAGGAATGTGTTTCAGGGACTTAGTTTATATCGAATTCAAAACTTTTTTGTTTTTCCCTATTTCCCTTCTTCCCTTCTAACTTGACAGGTAAGACCAAGAGAAACTGGAAATATGTTTTGACCTTAAGCATTTTCAAAACTTCTACAATTATTGAGGTCAACCAATTGAAGTCTGCAGGATGATTTCTGCTGAAAAAGAAGTCACATTTCCAGAAAATTTTTCAGAAATGACAAATGAAGACCTTTTTTTGATAGGCCACACTGGAGCAATAAGTGGAAGTAAAAAGAAAATCCCAAGAATAACAGATATAAGAGGAAAAAAAAAAAAGTTGAAACTTGTGCTTATTGTGTCAAAGACTGTTGTTATGCCAAGTTGCAGTAGATGGTGCTGATGGGCTGGAAGGCATAAATTCATTCTTTAGGGTCATACTCTGATGAGGCTGTTTTATGGAAACATATAAATAAGGCACTTTAGTGTAAGTAACAATAAACCCTATTTACTAGTCACACAGTATCATTAGTACATTTGGTATTCATTGGATTTTAACTGATTCAGCTGGTATTAATGAGGGTGTCATACTATTCATACTTACTTAAGAGATAATTTTTTCACAGGGGAAGATATGAGTGGGAAAATTATTGCTATTACCTACAGTAACAAATGGAAACAGGAAAAGACATTTTTACACATGGAAGAAGCAGGCTGTTGATTTGATGAGAAAACTAAAAAGCATGTTGATAATAGCATTAATTCTGCTCGTGCTTTGTGTATGCTTATTGCTGTTCTTTGGAGTATACAGCTGATTTGGTCTGACAGACAGGGATACCTCCTAAGTTTGCTGTGCCATAAAAGTGGAAAACATACTGCTGAGCTAGACAGTTGGTGATAGAATTACTGGATATCATATTCACTGCATCTTCTATCCTATGAGGAGGAAAAAAACCCCTCAGTGCAATCTAGATTGTTTGGCTGAAAACATATTTACAGCTCAGTGAAACTATGTCCAATATAAAGGCAGAAAATGCTTCCTGAAAGACACAGTGGAAGGAAAACAATTAGTAACACTTGCAGTAATAACTATGATTACACATACAGCATTTATGCTGGCAGATACTTGATCATTCACCTTCCAAATAAAATATATGAATATAAGCAGTTACTGCATAAGTAAGAAAACTACTACATCAAGTTTCAAAAAATATTAATGTTTGCCATAGCTGTTACTCTTCTAGATCATGGGGTTATTCCAAATAAGAAATTTAAAGAGCAGAAACTGATCAGATGAGTAACTGAACTGAATTTGTTAGACTGAATTTCCATGTCAGATGAAAAATTAAATATTTTGTCTTATTGAGACACATTTTAAGTAGCAGCTAAGAGCTAGATTTTAGGAGTGACTTTTTCCTTATCTCCTATCTGTAGCTGATCAAGGCCAACCCCCTGACCAATTTGTTTGAAGGACCTGAAGGCCTCTTAACTCATTAAGAGTGTTCTAAATATGGAGATTAAATGCACTCTAGGATGGGGCTTTCATCTGTGCAACTTCTTGCACTTTGGATAAAGTGTTTTTTCTGCTATTGAATTCTGACAAGTAGTTGCCCAGGTTTTACCCTGGTAAAAATTGAAATGCACGAAACCAACTTTATTTCACATTGCTCATCAGTCAAATTTTGATCAAAATGTGAATAAGCTTTTATGTACTATGTTACTACAGCTTTTCTTTTCTTTTCTTTTCTTTTCTTTTCTTTTCTTTTCTTTTCTTTTCTTTTCTTTTCTTTTCTTTCTTTTCTTTTCTTTTCTTTTCTTTTCTTTTCTTTTCTTTTCTTTTCTTTTCTTTTCTTTTCTTTTCTTTTCTTTTCTTTCTTTTCTTTTCTTTTTTTTCTTTTCTTTTTTCCTCCCATTGAAGGAAGCAATGTGCAAGTAGGTGCACTGGACTAGGACTATTGAGATCTCTCCCCCACCTTCTGGGAGAATTCTTGTCTCTAAGATTCTAACTCCAAGCCTCTCTGCACTCTCCCTTTGCTAGCTGTTGAGTATTAATGACAGTCACTCTGTTCTGTAAGGAATTTGAAATCTATATGTGAAAAGTATTAAATAAATCTGTGAGAATAATAAAATCCAATATACTATTACACCCACAGCTACCACCTTGGTAAGATACCTGTATGTCTTAAGTCCATGCATATTTGCAGAACAGTACCTTAACTATTAAGGACTGTAAAGTTGAAAGCGGGTTGTATATTATATGAAGTAATACTTCCTCTACACTTTCCTTCTGAGAGTGATAAAAGCTATTAACTTTGCGTGTGAATGTCATTTAAATTTTGCATTCCTTTTTTTCTCCCTAGTGATGAACGGTAAATTAAACCACTTCTTGGCTTGTTTTTACAGATGAGCAGAGAATTAAAAGTGGTGCATGAGGGAGCTTTTTATTCCTTAAGACCCCACAAAATCCAGTTTCTGTGGAATTAACCTTCTAAAAGAAAAGTAACTGAACATTTAAAATGGATTCCTCCACAACTCTATTTATAGTTTCTTAATCTGTTTTTAAGATCATGTTATTACATTTGTACACAAATGAGAACAATTGGATTCAAAAATACCTATTGCTCTCCCCTCTCTCTACTCAGTCAGTTGTGTTATATTTAAATTAATTAAATGCAGAGGCAGCCATTGAGCCTCTCTGTGATATTGTGTCTTTGTCAGCAGTTTACTTATGGCTTTCCTATTTAATTAAATGGGAAACAGTGAGTGGCTGATGCACTGCTATGCATGGTATGTAGGACAAACCACACCTGCCACTATGTATAAAATCTACTTAATGCACATGATGAAAGCACACATGCATATAGCATATGTATATAGGTGTAGATATTGTGAAGAGTTAATTTCTTGCCAAGATATTTGCAGCTCTTCTTACTTTTTGAACACTCTAGCTCCTTATCTTGCATTTTCTTCAGTTTATTTACAGAATTTTTAGTCTGCTTGCTCTGGTTTAAGAATCTCCTGAGCAAGCAGACTGAAAATTCAGTAAACAAGACGAGGAAAACTTGAGATAAGGTGCTGAAATATCCAGGAGAAACAAGAGCTGTATAGCTCAGAAGGCAGAAATAAACTCTCAACATCATTGATTTTACATGGTGTGCAAAATATTTCTCCTTATACTGTAAATAAGTTATACCACTCAGCTATTATTTTCTTTACATGTATATTAAAAAAGTAACAATACTAAAATGTTGGTATCCACAAAAAGTTGACCTCCTCACTGGACATCACTCCATCTGCTTTGCATCTTCTCTTTACATACCCCGTTCTCTACCATTAAGCTTACCATTGTAAGCTACAATATTTTTCTATTCCATTACATCACATCTCAAAGCCTGCATCTCAATTTAATTTTGGCCTGAAAACCAAACAAAAGTGGTAGCATAGTACATTGTTATTTTGCAATTCAGTCTCTGATTTCAGGATTTTTTACTGTCCTCTACATGAAGGGAAGCAGAAGTATTTTTTTCTTCCTTTTTACCCCAACATCTTCCTCCAACCTCACAAAAAAGGCTGAGGTAAGTGGTAGCTCCAACATCTCCTTTTAAAAAAATTCTACTGAAATTATCAATGCTGAAAAAACCTCCACACAGTCCATTAATTCATTATATAAAAGTAAGCAATTAACAATGAAATTATTTCTTCTCTAGGCATACTTCTATATACGTCCTCAAGTCCAGCCTTGGCCAAAGCCTGAAATAGCTTCTGAATAATGCATTTATCTTTCAGGGAACACCATTCTACTTTTAGATCAGAAGAAGCAATGTGAACTTATCACACTGCCCCTTCTTTCACTTTCCTTTTGCTGCTTGACGTGTCCCCCAGGCAGATTGTGTGAGACAGACCTTTCCTTTGTAAGATCGTGCCATTTTTTGGCAGCCTTCTGACATATTGTCTCTTCATAACCTAACTTTGGAACTCAGCTGAACCATTCCCAGCTGCTGGTATTTTGTTGTTACCTGCTGTCCTGCTGTCACCCAGCCCTGTAACTCTGTCTTGTGTAAAAAAGTATTCTCAGTTGTGAAAAAGAATGGAGTGAGAGGGAGTATAAATAGTCTTTACTTTAAATTTTTACATAACTGACTTGCATAAGAGCCCGAGGGGAGGTAAGAGGTGTAAACATGTGCCCTGTGGGCGATATTCCAGCCTCCAGGCTGGAATTATGACAAGGACATTTAGACAGCCTGTTTGACAGACTGGTTCAACAAGTCTGTCGAAATGTAAGTAAAGCTTTTGAATCATCCTACATGATTTTCTCTTTCTCCAGATCACCCTCTGTATTTAAATATTTAATGTTAACTGCTCTGTCCTGCTTTTTTTCCTCCATGTCTTGTCTGAGTATCCTGCCCTTCATCACTGAAAATGAACACATGCAGCAGGCCTTGTGTTGGCCTTCTGAACAGTTCTTGCACCTCTAAATCAAAAAAATATCTTCATATTGAACATGTTGTGCACATTTCTGCACAACTTTTAGCCCTAGTGTTGAAATTTTAGAACTCCTTATCCTGGGATATTGTGAATGTGAAAAGGAAGAAGGACCCCCAAAGCTGCCAGAGTTCAAAAAATGTTTAGATGAATTTAGGGAGGATGAGTACACAGGTATCTAGTAAACAAAATGATAGAGGTACAGTTTCCAGTTTAGAAAGTCTTCAAATCTTGAATGATTACAGGAGCCAAGGGACAGTTCACTCTGGGGTATCCTGTGCTTATTTTTTAAATTTGATAGCTTAATAGAAAGTTTTGCAATATTTTGCATGATGAAATGTTTACTTAAGCCAATCCAATTGACATTATTCTTGTCCTACAAAGAAAGAATGAAACTTAATTTTTAAAGATGATATTTGAATGTTAGGTTTATTTATTTTAGGTCATATTTCAAGCATTTTACATTACTATGAAAACCATCAGTAACACTTATTTTAAGTATAGAACCTTAGTTTAATAAAAATTAAAGCAGAATGGGCTCAGTATTCAGAGATGCAGCTATATATGTTTGGGGTTATAAAGGCTACATAAATGGATATATCATGCATTACAAATGAGACTTGTTTTCCTATTACTCATTATAAGGCAGTGCTGTCTAATGGGAATAAACTGGGTTAGTAAACTGCTTTTTCAGCAATTTACCTTAGCAGTTGATTCCACCTGCAACAATAAGATAAATCATAAAACAAACATTTCCAGCTAGCAAAATTATATGAAAATTAGATTTTTCTCCCTTAAAATTGTATATCACATTTGTAAAATCTTTCTTCTACTTCACAGTGTTCTGTTGTGACTCCTTTTGGTGCAAGTTCTTGCAACCTAAGCACCTTGACAGCAAGGAGAAGTGAATTTCTCCTCTGGAAAATGAGTTAACATTTTGACTTTCTTTTATTTATCTAAGTCTTTTTATGAAATTTTCAGTATGGTCACCTAATTAAACCCTATGACCTATATGATTACTTGTATTTTCAAAACAATAGCAGAAAAATTCAAACTCAACTTATTATTTGTATAATGTGTATAAAAATGAAGTATAAAAATGTGCTTACTATTTTGAAAATGAGGTAATAATTCACAAAACCTAACCCCACAGAAACTCCATAATATGGTGTATAAAAGTCTTTTCATTGCTACTGAGGAGGTTATATTAATTGTAAGCTTATAAATTTTTAATATATACCTTTGGTATATACCTTAAATATATACCTTTGAGACAAAATAGGCATTTTTGAGGCACAGACACATAATTGAAGGATAATTTATAGCTCCACAACCTTGCTTAGCCACTGAGACATGGAAACTCATGAAACAGAACCCCCTTTCAGAGCCTTAAAAGACATACGGCTCAGGTTATAATTCACATAAACGCTGTCCCTCTCACTCTCCAAGACAGGGTCACCATCACGGGTACTGGGAAAATTCCCCCTACTAGCAACAGTCCTCAGTCCATGCTATTACCTGAGTCATTCTTTGACATTTTTTTGAAGATTACTGTTTGTCTGTAAAAGCAGCATAGACAGCCAGCCCTACAGACTGTGTCCATGTCCGGGTCAGTTTACTAATGCAGGTGTAGTCTAACAAAGCTCCACGGGCCTATTTTTTGGACATAAAATGTAGTTGTGAGATTAGAAACCTTCTATTCTGAGTGATATTCCTGGAGGACAATGAATCCTGAGTTTTGGACCACTTGTGCATTTTATCTACTGATTCTCAATGCAGAAGATAAACAGGCTGTCTCTGAAGTTCGCAACAGAATCTTTCTCCTTTGTTGTCTGAGAGTAGCTTAATGTCTGGCAATATTCAATTTTCTATTGTACATCTGTGGATTGTTTAGACTGTTACTTATATATTTTTTCTATCTGGTCCAGTCTCAGCTGTACAGATTGAGAAAGATCTCTCTGCCTCATGAGTTGCCTGCTGTTCAAATGGACCATAATTTTGCAGGACAAAACATCTTTCATGAGATATTTGAGTTGATACTTTGAGACCCCTCTGAAACTGAGGAAGGCCTAGAATACCCTGGAGAAACACCTAAAGGTACAATGAATTAATTGTATATATAAAAAAAGAGGAGGGGGTTCTAGCCACCATCAAGATGGGTTTGTAAATAATGAGAGCGATATTGGTTTGTGAATCCAAGTCTCATCTAGTTTTAAGTCCAGATGGACAGGATATCAGCCATCTCCTTTTCTCCTGTATATACCGAGGCCTGGCTTAGGTGTCTTCCCCAGCCACTGTGTGGTGATTTAGATGGTCTATGTACACATGGATAATTCTTCTCATTCAATTGATTTAGGGATTTAGATGGCCATTTAGATCACCAAAACATCCATTCTTGAAGACTGGTATATAACAGTCATGGGAATGTTTGGACCCTTTGCTAAATATTAAAGATATGGTCATATTTTAACAATTCAATTCTCTTTAAGGCTGTGCACAGCAATATTAAAATCTACTCTTGTACTTAATTCTCTCAGGCCTCAGTCATTCCTAGATATGGAGCTACTGCACACTGGAAACAGCCACTGTCAGCAAAAACAACATATCTGAAACCCTACAAAGCTTCACAAGCCTTAACAGCTGAACAGACCACTACAGATAAAGGTGTGAAGTTTACTGAAGTTCAGTTGATTAAAGTCACGTGCCAATCTTAGCTGAAAAGCAAAGAAAAAAGGTATTTATAAATATTTAGAAAGGTCTTTCAAGCAGAGTTGGTGAGTAAAGCTCCCTTGAAGATATCTCTGTCTTTGTCATATTGGAATAGATCTGTGAGTAATTTAAGATAGCACAGATCCATCATTTTCAAAAGTACATCTGGGTTTAAGGGAGCTGAGACTCTCACCCTGTGAATTTTAGAGCACAGCAGGGGCTTATTTCATATCCATAAAATACCTTGCTGTGAAGTTAAAATTATTGCCCAACGATCATGCATTTTTTGACAAAAAGTGGTATCAATCATTTGGCTCAAGATAACAAATTTATCTGGAATACATTTAGCAAGACCTCAGAGAAAACTGACCAGCTGGGGAAGATATCTTGATTTAAATAGAGCAATAGATCTTTCCCGAGATATGAAATAGCACAAGTCCAGGTAAAATTGATAGCAGCCAGGGACTAGAATAGAGCATAGGGACATTTTTCACCACCACCCCCCCACCCCCCTTCTCCCAGTAACTAGCAAAATCAGCTGGTTGAAATGAAAGGGTTTCTTTAACTTCAATCACTTTTGGATTGGACATTGCATTTCCTTTGCGGATGAAATGGTGCAAGCCTTCAGAAAAGAACCTTTCACAGTCACACTTATCCAGCTCAAGACAGGTTCTTATCTAGCTCAAGCTATCTAGCTGGGGGTAGATGTGAGAGGTGCAGAAGGAAGAAGAACTAGTAAATAAGGCTTTACTTTAAAATTATTAAATTAATATTACCTCAAAGACAGAGATATTTTAGATATGAGAATATAGGCCATAGGAACCTTAACAGATATTTTACAGCAATTTATACTATTGTCCCTGACTAATAAACTGCAAGTGTAAGGAGAAAGCTTATTCCTTCTGAACCTTATAAAATCTTTCATTTAATAGACAAATTGCTTGAAAACTTGCAAAGAATTTTAAAGAGGAAGGCTCTGAATCAAATTTTCTTTTTTTTTTTTTTTTTTTTTTTTTAATGGAATCAGTTTTTAAAAAAATTCAAAACATTATCTATGCAATACTAGATAGTCAGATAGTGAATGAATATAGTATTTAATCCTCTACATTTATTTGGATAACCCTGAAACTAAAGAGACAGCATAGGGGAATCTTGGTGACCTTCTTTTCATATGAATAGTTTGGAATAAAGAATAGGTTAAAAGAAAAATATGAATTCTCATTCCAGTTTTCAAGAATCCTATTGTGTCTGAATTTTAATTCCTTACTCCAAAGGCATTGATAGAATATATAGGTTCTGAAATGAAAATAAAAACCATTGACTACACAGTGATTTAGTTTGTTACAGTGGCCTTTATGGGGATTGAACTGTCACAGGTACCTACTTAGTTGTTGCACAAAAAGAAAAACATGGTGGCTGCTCTGAATGTAAAGGCTTTAAGATATGACCTCAGAGATTTCTGCTGCAAATGGCAACTAATGCAAACACTAATCAGCTGGTTTTATTTTCTTTCCAAAAGTTCCTGGCTTTGTGTGTCTTCTATAAAATTTAAATGGTGTCGTAAATACTATTGGATAGCGTTAGACTCTGTGATGAATTCTGTTCATGCTAAGAAAATATGTTTATTTACATGGGAGTGGGTCCTTAAAATTTGTGTTATTGTGCACAATGCAAATTGACAAGACTAGTGCAAGTCCTAGGAAGGAAAACAACAACAAAGACTTGAATTTACTCTGTAAAGAGCTTTAACCTTCTGTCCTTTAACAATTTTAAGAACATAAATTTAGTATATCGTTTCCTTTTGTTTTTAAGGACATAGTTGGGTGGAGAACTGAACTAATTTTGGAAACAGAGGGAATGAGAAAATTGTAATGTTCAAGTGTGTCTAAATTGTGCAGTGCATTTCTCTGTTGGAAAACAAATAGCTCCAAACAAGGCAGCTTTAGTAAATAGATGCAAGTGCTATAAACAGATTTCAGCTCAGGTTGTAGAGGGAATATGCTGCATTAAGGTATGGCTGTAGAGCTAATTGGCCTGTCAGAATTTAATGACAACTAAGTGTCTTAAATTCTAGATAATGGAGTCAGAGTCCCTTTGTTTTAGTACTTTCTCCAGGATTCTTTTTTTCTTGCTACACAATAATAATAATAATTTGGTGAGGCAGCAACTGGAATTAGGAGCTATAGTTAAGTTCCCTCAGGCAGAGATAACAGATCTTCCAGTTCCTGGCAGCCTGACCTTACTATTAGATGTTATTCAAAGGATAGCCATCTTGCTCTTCTTCCATCGGCATGTTTTTTTTTAAAAATAAAATTGGTTATGACTGCTGAGCTTTGCACTGAATAACACCCTGTCGCTATGAAAGAGGTGAAGGTACTTAGTATTCATACCATGCTGGACCCCCTGGATAAGGATGCAGGAGCCGGGGGCCTACCTTTGCTGGCAGAGGGTGATTTTGGGCATAAGCTAATGTTTAGAGATCATGGGAACTCACAGCCTGTGCAGAGCAACACCTAGAGAGGCTTTGGTGTCTCTGGGGTAAACAGCACTGCAGAGCAGGCTTTCTGGATAATTTTCTTGGCATTTTCAATCTGTCAGGCTCCCACAGAGACAGAATGCGAGTGGTCTGGATCCTGCCATAGTATTGTTAATGAAGAAATTATTCTGAAAGAATGAGATACATAGAGTGAGAGCTACCTTGTTTGTCTAAAATTTAAAAATCTATGATTTGAACAAATTGTCATTTTATCTTCCAAAGAATACATTATCTCTGCTGTGTGAAATACCCATATGATCTGCACTGTCAGATTTTATTATTATTGTGACAGATACTGTAGCATATAAATTTTAAACTAATGAAAAAAGTGTCATCTATCTTTCGGAGCTAAGTGTTCAAAGTGCATGAGCTATTCAATTTGATAGATCATTCTTCAGAGAGTTTGAGAAGAATTGCATATTAAAAATACAGTGAATGGGAAAAACCCTCATTTTTATCTAGTTCCACATTTCATAAACTAATTCTGGAGAGCTCATGAGAAGCCTACTTCTAAAAATGTTTCTTTACAGAAAGTAACTGGGAAAAAAAGGTAAATAAAATATTTCTCTATGAAGATAAATTTGATTTCAATACAAAATAAAAGGGGTATTAAAACTTACTAATGCTGGTTTTCCACTTATGGTCTCCTAGAAACAGCTAAGAAGGGAAGGAGTAGCTGCAGTTTATTGCTTTCATATTGTTCTGTAGGTAAATGGTATCAACATTTGTTATTCTCTAATAAAAGAATGCACACTTGGGTTTTATAAGCTAAAGCAGTTGATAATATTCCATTAAAATGTTTTAATGTAGACAACTCTTATGGGGAAAAAAAAAAAAAAAAGTGGATTCTAAAATTCTATACACAATGAAATTTGGGGTTTTAGCAATATATTATTCCTGAAGAAAAACCCCACACTTTGAAAGCTGAAACCCTAAGATAATTTCATTTCCAAGACACATGAACACAAGGGCAGACATGAATCTAAACATGAAACTTCCTAGTCTATGTTATTAGCATGTTCATTAGCACAATTAGTTGTTTTTAATGTTTCAAATGCTTTATTTCACCAGTCAAATCACTGTTTAGAATGTCAACTGATGCACATTATCATTGAAGGTAAAGGTATCACAGTCCTGTTCATATATTTGCGTGAATTGTTCCTCTCATCTTCCTTCTTCCTGTTTGATATGTCATTTTTGGTAACTTGTTCCCAAACTATGAAGGATATAAAACAGAATGTAAAGAATTAATTCGTTGAGGCACTGATGCTCAAATTGAAGTTCCTTAAGGTGTAATTTGAACAAAAGATATATATGTTGTTATTATGATCAATTTTCAGGGTATTGGGAATGTATTAGGTATTTATATATATAGACTAGCCCCTTCCTTACTTGCAGAAATCCAAAATTTGAGAAATTCACCATCTCATTTGGTCTAATGTGGCTAACAGACATTCCCATTGAAAGAAAACTATTGCTTCTTGGGAAAAGGAGGGAAAGAGAAACATTTACTCAGCAGCAGGAAATTCACACTTAGAGTAACCTGTAAGGTTCATCCTGTTAGTGGAAGTTTGGTTATTTTTTTCAAATGGCTTCATTTCTATGGTCTCAAGAGATGCAAGGGCTTTTTTTTCCCCATCTGTAGGCTGCGTGGTTTTGATGCCTTGAGAGCCAAAGTGCAAGGGAGAGGAAATTGGAATTTTTTGGGACTTATTCAGGCAATGCAGATGGGAAAAGCAAACTTGTTACATCAGTTCTCAGCTTCCTTCCAAGTAAAGCCCTCAGACTGCTTTGACAGCTAGTACTGAATAATAAGTCAAACTTATAGAAGCTTCATGATAGGAAATCACAAGATTTTTCACTCTAATAAGGAACATGTTCTAATGTGAAGGGACTTGTCAGTCTGAAAAATTCATGACATTTAAAAAATCATCCCTATAGTCTGATTTAATATGGAAATGATCTTTAGACAAAGTGAACATTTCACATTTCTGAGCTTGTTAAGTTGTTGGTTTGTTTTTTTTTTTTTTTTTTTTTTTTTCTTTTCTCTTTATTTTCTGCAGATTCAAATTATTCCAGGGGATGTAACTAAGTCACATGTGGCTTACCATTGGTCTTTATCATAAATAAGAAAAATAATTAAAATTAAGGAAAAAGGTCAGTGAAGTTTTTTTCACTTCTCCTACACTTATATCTTATGTTATTTAAAATAAATTGTATTATTTTCATGCTACAATAACTTCTTGTTTTGGGGGGACAGCAAATAACAACTGGGATGTTATTCACTTTGATTCCATAATAGAGATAATTTCATATCTGGTATGAAAAAGCCTCAGAGGAACACAACAGGAACTCTATAATACCAGATATTAAAACTGTTTTATTTTTGGGGTAGCAATAACAGGAGTTATTTACTTGATTCCAGCCTCATTGCATAAGTAAGTAGTACTTAACCCTTGCATTAGAACAGAAGAAAAAAGATCTAGTTTTGCTAAGACTAAATTAGCAATATGATGCAATAAGTGAAGTATTTTGTTTCTTCTGAAGAATTAATGGAGGTATTTTAGAGCAAACTGAAGACCAGATACAGTATATTTTCTAACAGGGAAGTGAGAAAAAGGGAAGCTTCTCCACATACATAAGGCTGTATCAGACTTTTGTACCTTTGTGACTTCATCTACTGCTCATCAATTTTCTTTTTGTCCATCAAAGAGCTATCAGAGAATATTTTTCCTCTTTTGAAATGTAAAGTGCTTGACTTTATGAGTACATTGGATTAAAAATCTTCCGTACAATATGTTTGATTTCTTCATAAATAATTTTACTGTGTGAAGTCAGAGCTGCTTATTATATATGGACTTATTTATTTTGATATGCTCTGATTTTTCTGTCTCATGATGCAGGTCATACTATGGGATTAGTAATACAGCCACTCTGCTTCTGCCTAGTAACTGACAGAAGCTGTTTTCATGAACTTTTTTAAGATTGCTACATCTGTGTTTGTGTTTCTCAGCTTTCCAGATTGTCTTGACTTTTCAAAATACTCACAAGTTCCTGATCAGTAGAGTTTCAAAACTTGTGCTAAGGAATAAATTCATTTTATAGCTAGCATCCTATCAGTTAAGGAAAATAACTTGAAAAACAGAAACAGAAGAGTCTCAATATGTTTTAGGTGTAACATTAACAGAAAAAGAACAGCATCTGATATGACCAAGACAAATTATTCAAGACTTTAGAGATCATTATCAAAATATACGTCAAAATCAGGTTAGATGTACAAGATACATGTGATTTCTGGAAGGACATCAGAAGATCATTGAGAGGAAGATGCTTTGGTAGGCCTAACCTTCAGCTGAAGGAGACCTATGTACATGTGCACCCACCCTACCATGTGTTTGTAAGAAGTTTTTGTGTAGATGAGGGGATGGAGTGCACCCTCAGTCAGTTTGCAGATGACACCCAGTTGGGTGGGAGTGTTGATCTGCTCGAGGGCAGGGAGGCTCTGCAGAGAGACCTGGACAGGCTGGAGCCATGGGCTGAGCCCAACTGGGGGAGCTTCAATGAGGGCAAATGCCGGGGGCTGCCCTTGGGCCACAACAACCCCCAGCAGCGCTACAGGCTTGGGGAGGAGGGGCTGGAGAGCTGCCAGTCAGAGAGGGACCTGGGGATGTTGATTGACAGCCGGCTGAACAGGAGCCAGCAGTGTGCCCAGGGGGCCAAGAAGGCCAATGGCATCCTGGCTTGTGTCAGCAATAGCGTGGCCAGCAGGGACAGGGAAGGGATCTGACCCCTGTCCTCAGCACTGGTGAGGCCGCCCCTTGATTCCTGTGTTCAGTTTTGGGCTCCTCACTACAAAAAGGACATTGAATGACTCGAGCGTGTCCAGAGAAGGGCAACGAAGCTGGTGCAGGGTCTGGAGCACAGGTCGTACAGGGAGCAGCTGAGGGAACTGGGGGTGTTTAGTCTGGAGAAGAGGAGGCTGAGGGGAGACCTCATCGCCCTCTACAGCTCCCTGAAAGGAGGGTGCAGAGAGCTGGGGATGAGTCTCTTGAACCAAGTAACAAGCGATAGGACAAGAAGTAATGGCCTCAAGTTGCACCACGGAAGGTTTAGACTGGATATTAGGAAGCATTTCTTTACAGAATGGGTTGTTAGGTGTTGGAATGGACTGCCCAGGCAGTGGTGGAATCCCCATCCCTGGAGGTGTTTAAGAGTTGGGTTGATATAGCGCTGAGGGATATGGTGTAGTTGGGAATGATCTGTATTTGGTTAATGGTTGGATTGGATGATCTTCAAGGTTTTTTCCAACCTAGATGATTCTGTGATTCTGTGTACAGCACTAGCATCCCGATCTATTTTTTTTCCTAAATCAGAGCATTTAACTTCAGATAGTAAAATTGTCTTTATGTCCGAGTAAAACAAACATGAAAAAAATTATAAATGATCCTATCCTCATGTGCATGAACAGCCTAGAGTCAGTATTATCATGCATGTGCTAAAAATGGGCTTTCTTATTCATCTTTTCAGGATGGAGGGATCAACATTGTGCCTAGGTTTAATGTTGCTGCTAAAATGCCAGTTAAACAGATTATTAAGAGCTATAGAAGCAGTTTAACTCCTCTAGCTAGAGAAGAAAACACAGTGGTGGTCATATCTTCCATGGTCTTTAAAGTTGTGAGTGAATCAATGTAGTTGGAAAAACAGCCCTTCTGTACTCTTCCAGTTTGTAGCATGAAAGTTTGCTCAGAAGTGCGATTTGGAAGGTTTTTCATGGATTTTGACATGTTTTATTTGAAGATTTAAATTTCTTATTTGAAGAAAAAGATATTTGATGATATTTTATGCTGTTTGGTAACTTTGTAACTTAAGATTGACTTTAAATTGTTTCTTTTTTCCTACTCCTACTTCAAATTTTGCTACAATTTGACATGGATATAATAAATTAAACAGGATGGTGAGTACAGAGGTTTATGGAAATGTTTTTCTGCAGTGACTACTTATAGCACTGTATTCTATTGTCTTCTAACAAATGAGCAATATGTTCTCAATATACCTCAGTATTAGCCCTACAGCTATTTTGAAAGAAAAATAAAGCCTAACACAGAGAATTAATTTTGTAGAATATATCCAGTTTGACTAGTGCATGATACTATACATGAAATGCCCTAACTAATATTGATTTTAACTAAACTTACACATAAAAAATGAAAGATTGAAAAATTTCTAAAGGTTAACTTCTACTCTTTGTTTTAGGAAATGAGGTAAGTCAGAAAGGAGATGGGACCCCTGGTAAAGTAAAGGAAATGCAATTTGGAAGGGGCAGTTTACTGTGTTAGCAGGTCTGGCATTATTGTTTCCCTGAGCTGAACAACCTCATTCAAATACTCAATGAGGACAGGATGGGCTTTTGGGGAAATTTTGGTAGAGAGTGAGTGCTTTCTAATAATTTTCTTTTCCAATGTTCAGGTGGAATATTTGCCACTCATTTCTTTTTTCTTCTCCATCACTTTCTTGTTTGAAATGCTTTGTCCCAAATTTTCATATTAAATGATCCCTTATCAGTCATAACACAAAATAATATTAGTGATTTGTACTTCATGTGAAATAGTTTGCAATTAGAAAAGCATAAGCCATAAACATGTGTTAAGCAAATGGACTGTGTAGGAAAAAGAATAAGGATGTAATGTATGAAGTCCTCAAATGGAATAATTGAAGCTTACCACCTGAAGATCCATTATTAGTTAACTGCAGTGTGGGAGGGATGAGTTATGGTACTCACAGATGCTGGATTTATGTATTTTGTTTGTCTTTGCATGTGTCTATCTCAGCAGGTAGCTACTCACACATATTCTGCCATGCAGTGGAGTGGTAAGGATCAAGGCAGGCAAAATTTTAACAGATTTATTAAAATCATGTTAATCTTAAACTAAAACTCATATATGTTGGCAAATAATGAGTGAGCTCTGCCAGAAACTCCAACTGAATAATAGCAAAAACTATGTAATAAATAATTATGTCTTTTATTTTACAGTGCTTTGCAAAACATAAAAGCAGCTCAACAACAAACTTTTGAGGGTGATGAAAATCTATCTCTTCACCTGTAATGATAAGTTTCTTAGCCAGTGTGAAAAGGAAAACTGCTTCCACCTGTATCGTTCAGAATAATTTAATCAGTTAATGAGAAGCAAAGTTGAGTGCATCGCAATGTTGCTGGGTCCTGTAACTGTTTTATTCTCAATAATACTTCTGCAGAGCTAAAATCTATGCATGTCATTAAACATGTAATCTAAAATGCTAAGAAGTAGCATATGTATTAAACAGGCATGTTTCTTGTTAATTTTTAAAAATGGGAGATAATGTCATAACTATGAGCTAAATACATCCTTTAAATTCACATGGCTTTAAGTTTCCAACCAAACCAATAATGTTAATGGAAGGTAGAGTATTTAATTTCATATTTAGAGGTTTTGTTGATTTGTGTCATAAACATAGTTATTTAAACCCGAGAAGGTTATGCTTAACTATAGATATGGCAGTATTTTTGATGGTTCAACCTCTTTAATGGATTTTCTTTCCTCATTTAAATGGAAGCAGTAGGAATAATAATAACAAAAATGAAATTACAAATTTAACAAGCTTCTTTTTATATGCTTAATAACTATCTTTGAAGAAGAATACACACCATGTTGAGCTTTAAAAAATTGACAATATTTATTAAGCCACAAAAGAGCTTATGTATCTTTGTGATTATGGACAGGAAAGAATATTAAAAAAGGCAAAGTTAGCAAAAAAAAGCTTTAAAGTAAGCAGAAATTACATGTCAGTCATAGACATTAAAGCTGGCTGCTTTTAAAGTCCAACTGCTAAGCCTTGGGCATGAAACAAGAAAATGATGAGGTAGGCTGAATGAAATGCACACAAATGATAATGTTTAAAACCTTACCTAAAGTTAAAAATACAAATGCTTTCTTTAAGGAAAAGGTTTCAAATAAAATAAAAGAATCTACCATATGAATCTGTATGAATAAAAATATACTGAAATCCACACGTGCGAAATATGTTAAAGATAGACTTTCTGTTGAGAAATCTTCCTACTGTATGCTTTAAAGAAGAATGAAGTTTTATGTTTTCTGCTACAGGAATGCAGAAATAAGCTTTCTTTTCTTGAATAAAAACATATGATTTGCCTGGGGGAGGAAGGAACCTGGCGGTGTTCAGATGGATTAAGATTGTCATCACTGAATACAATACTATCAGTGTCGATTTATTTTCTGCTTTTTCTGAATGCTTGCTGTAGTAAATCACAGACTTTTCTGAAAAATTTTGCAGTAGTACGTGGACTGAGAATGGTTCTTAGAATAATTATCAGATGTAACATAATTAATTATTCCATTTAGGAAACCCCATCTTAATTTCCTTATCTATGGAATTACATGCATTTATGTGTACCTATCTTTATAAATGCACACTCACATGAGTGTGTGTGTGTTTGTGTGTGTACAGTATTAGACTGTAATAACTCTGAAAAAATATAAATCGATCTATTTCTATTGTGTTCATCTGCAAAATAAAGCAGCATTTGTAACAATAAGAAAATAGATGTCTGTGGTAAATAAAAAAAAAAAAAAAAAAAAAAAAAAAAAAAAAAAAGTTTAAACACTACTATTTCTCTTTCCTGGCCTGCAGTCCTATTATGGACTTCCTTAGACTTCAAGAAGGAAGCACAGACAAAACAATGAAGGGGCAAAAGTTCCCAAAACTTACCATGTATTCCTCACTGCAGATGGCAAGAAACACAGAGGAATCAGCTCACATCTTTTCCAGTGCATATGTATTCCCTCTTCAGACTTCTTTGTCCTCCAGACCTTTTCCCACCTCTACCCCTGTTTGTTGCAGCTGAGTTGCAGCCAGTGATCTTTGGCTCTGCCAAAGAAGGATTTGTGGTTCACCACTTAAAGAACCCTGCTTTAAAGGCAAGAGCTGGTGAAACTGCCGAACTCCACTAATCTGAAAAGGATTTCCCTACAATATTGCAAGAAAACTGTTTTTAACAATAACAGCTGGCCAAATTATGGACTCCTTAGTCCATTATTTTAGCAATAAAACTTGAATAAAGAAAACTGAATTTGACCTAATACTAAGAAAATAAATTGTGTGAGTATTGCACATAAAATGTAGCAGAATATAAAGCCTTGATGTAATGGCAACTGCTCATCTCATACCTTTGAAGTGAATAAGAGCAGTGCTAGCTGTTTGACTGAAATGTTGCAGGCAAATGTAAACTACAAACAGCAGTTCCAAGGAAGTTGGAATAACAGAATAAGCTTTGTTCTTCTATAACCTGAAAAGAAATACCATTATTAGGTAATCAATATCTTTTTGATAAAAGAGAGAAGAAGAGAACAAATACAGCCCCTAATGTTGTTGTCTATGTCAAAAGAAAAGAACTTTTATCTTCACAAAAGAAGTAGAAAAACAAAAGTCAACATTCAAAGTTCCAGCATTCATGTCCTTTCATGATCTGCCACAAAAAATTTAGTTCAAAGGCCATCAGAAGTGAAAGGTGAAACACTCTCCAGAAACACTCTGCAACATTTCTGCATGTAGAATTCACAATGCCAGATATGGAAAAGTGGTGTGTCCATTGTGTTTTAGTCTGTTCTCCTGCAACACCACTAGTTTTTTGACATTAACACGAGAAACCAAGAGCATCAATACATCTGTCATTAGAATAAAAAAGCTCATCGCCTTTTAAAGAAGAGGTATTGTGTCCTAAAATAAAATTAAAATTACTTCTAGACTTTGCCACAAAGCGGCATCTAGGGGATTTCAGATTTCTTGTGGAAGCACAGAAAATCATGAACTCACATATCAGACAGAAACTACAAGTAAATGTTTTTAAGATGACAAGTACGGTATCCAGGCACTTTGCTTGTTCTGTTCTCTGAGTCCTTGTTCCCAGCAGCAAAAAAAAGTCAGTGCAGAGGTGTGGCATGTAATAGTTTCAAGGAAGGTACATTTCTTTTGTCATTGGGAATGGGCTGGGTACACCGGTGGAACTATGTAAACTTGAATTCAGACAGAATGATTCACCCTTGCAGGTCTTTTTTTTCACAAGCTTTCTGAAGGTGACATTTCATCTCATGAATTTTCATCAGAAAATACATTTCACTCCATACAGATGAAAACTATTGTCTTAAATATATGCAGTGAATATTCTTATCTGAAATTTGTAAACATTTATGAAGTAAAGGAATAAAAATAAAGGCATGAACTCTACTGCAATCACAATTAACAGCTATAACTCAAACATCAAATACGTAGCCCTTGTGAAAGCTGCATATTACTTGTGGAGAAGTCTACAGAATTAGAGAGGAAACTTAGAAGAAAAAGAAAACAAACAAACAAAAAAAGGGAAAACGATTACATCAAAATGATCATATCTATTCATACAGAGTTAACAGACATTTATTAGCTGGACACAAATACAAAGGCTACTCCTCCACTAGTGAACTAATTAGTGCCAGAGTCTTTTTTTTTGACCACAGTGTCAAAGACCCATTGCCACACCCTTAGCATTAAGCTCTCCTGTCACCCAAACCCTGTGCTTACACACCGCACTCTGGATTTTTCAGGTGAACAGTAGGAGGCAAGAACACACCTATGCCACAGACCTTTCTAATATTAATGTAGATGCTAGTTTTCTAGTGCTTGTTTCCACTTCTTAGTAGTATTTAATTTGTTGTTATAGAACCAGTGTGAAACGCTAAATATGTTAGATGTTAGCTACTACAAATGTTGCTTAATGGCAGTCATTGGTATACTCTATTGTAACCTTCAATTCAAACCCATTTTATTTTAAGAAGTGATCAATTCCTGTTTTGAAAATTAAGGCACTGGGGAACTTCGTTCTGACTAACTGCAGGGTGCCTTTGTAACTTTTATTCAGAAATAGGGTTTTCTTGATTTTTTTTTTAATTATATTTGGAAACTCAACTTACTAGGTGTCCCACTGTGCTAGGTACATGAAAAGATCTATATAGACATCGCAGTCCCCAAACCAGTCACTTACAATCCAAAAAGAAAAAAATATATAATTGAAGGCTTAAGTAAACAGAAGGAAAGGAAAATAATAATATTTAAAAAAAAAAAAGACAAAACACAAAACCTGGTCTGGACATGGAAATATAAAGTATATAGGAGCTAGATCACTGAATCTGAACAAAGCACAGAGTTTAGACAAAAACTAGCAATCCATGGTTTTCAAGAGAAAAAGGATCCTATGTGTTCAGTAAAAATATCTCTTCCTAATTACTTCATACATTTAGCTGCTGGAATACACAGAATATGAACAAAAAACCAAAGATTTCTGAAAGTGGAGAGGAATCCCCTTTTAATATGAACTTCCTTGTTTTTCTCCTTTACAGCTTCTTTTTATAGACTTGTCCTCTCTGAAAAAAAATTACATTTTTTTTGGAACACATTCACTTGAGTGTCAGCATCAAGACACAGTGAAAAAAAATTATCTGTTTGTCTGCCTTTCCCTTCATCTATCTTGAAAAAGACAAAACCATGTTGAAGAAACAGTAAAAAGGAGGATATTTTATCACCTTAATATACTATAATACTCTCTGCCATTATGATAGCTGCTTATTTATGTAATTTTTTATTATCTCCCAGTTTAATAAGAAGACAGGTTATAATATGTATTTCTTTGGAAAGGTGTCCCTTTTCAGATAAATCTTTTCAGTCATCATGTTAATCTATTTTCATTCCCCTCTCTTAGAATCAACTGCAATTACTCTCTCTCCATTTTATTCATATTGGCTGGAAATTTCAAGTGCATAGCCTTTTCAGTAATTATTTCAAAAATTATTTCCTATTATCAGAGCTAGTGATTTTTTCCTTTAATATAAATCACAGGTTTTTTTTCAAAATATAAAGATTTTTGATTCCAAATTTGGTGGATGACATAATGAGATTACCTTATTATTACTATTATTATTATTGTTACTATTGTTATTATTATTTCTTTTCCCTTTGCTTTAGGAAACAGGAAATGTTCTGCAGAGTTTAAAGTGTAAATAAATCATTCGGCTATTTTAAAAAAGGCTCCCTTTACAGATTTGACATGATCAGTATCACCACACAAAATTGTGGTATTGCAGTACTGTCATAGGGAGTCATCTGCAGTATAGGTGAAAAATTTTAACAGTTAATGCAGTGGATCAGAGTATTTCCTCCAGGATGAACAATGATAAAAATCACTTGGGTCAGGCAGTCTTGAAGCATAACGCTTGTACTTCCTAGATTCTACAAGGTCCCGAGATAGTGGGTATGTAAAGCTGGCTTCTCAGTGGTTTCCCAGTTTCATTTTGAAAATTTGCAAATAAGTGCATAGCTTTTGGTTAAACAGATTTTTATTTTTTTTTTTTTAACTTGCTTCCAATTTGTGCTTATAAGATCAGCTTTAATTAGGCTCTATGCTGGCATTATAAATATGTGTGTTTTTTTGCAACTAAACACAACATATAAAAAAGGGGAAGTGTCTTATTAAAACAGTAGGTTTATCACAATAATTAGATGTATAACACAAATGTATTGTTTTCTAACAGTATCTCAAGGGTGATTTGATTAATTTTTCAATCAATTGAAGCTGAATTTTCAGAGCTTTAACAAACATAAGATATTCCTTTCACAGTAACAATTCCTTCTCATTCTTCCTCAAATGAACAGTTTTGCTTGAGAAAACAATAAGTTGGTAAGTCATAACTGCAACCGTGTTCTCTCAGTGGTAATGAAAATGTGCAGACAGAGAATCATTTCAGACTGTGACTTAACACAGCCTCCTCAGTTTGTCAGAAGAACTGTAAATCCTATACAGAAGATTTGCAACCAAATGAAATGGATTTTGGCTGTGCTCCTGCCCTAGATGGGTACTGTGAAGATATCCATGAACTTTCTATTATTCAATAGAAAATACACAGATAGATGGAGACTCAACACCCTGCAAACTCTGTGGCATTTCAGTGCCCTGCTTTTGCTGGAGAGAAAATAGTTATTTTGTACTGATTTTTGTCAAAGTGACAATCGTTTTTTTCAGTGATAGCAATATATCATGGTCTCCAGTTCTGATTGCGGAAATACAGACAATTGGAAAACCTCCTCCATATCTACATCCTTGGTTTGTCAAGTGATGATTTTGAGAGAGATTGAGCAAGTGTGGTATTAAAAAAATGCCATTTTGCTATTATAGCACAATAGGTAAATGACAGCGGCTCATGTTCGTAAGAATGTCAAAAAACCCTTTTATGGCTAAAACTACATTGTTTTACAAAAAACAAAGAAGGTACATGATTGTGTTTGTAGGTACCATTCTTTCCCCTTTCTTTAGCTTTTGAAAAAACTACCATCTTCATTAAGGGGTCTCCTTAATACCATACTCCTAGTTACAAATGTTTCCATTTAGACTGAACTTCAGTTAGGAAAACTATTTTGGTCCATATGGAATTTACTTAATCAAGACAGACTAGTATTTTGGATCCAGCTAATTAATAACAGGAGTGGATTCTCACCATTGACATGCATTGACATGCAGCACAGCTTTGACATAGTATATACTGGAAATTTTTTCTCACCCAAGTATTCTTTATGCTTATTCCTCCATCTAATTAGCTTCCAGATCCTAAAATAAAGTTACAGAACTGGTGTGCTTGTTGCTGACTTAATCCATGGTGGCATAGAAAAGGGCCAGGAGCAGAGCAGGCTGAAAGCATTATCCTGCCTTCTCCCGTGGAACTGCATCACTGCCATCCAATTCCAGGGACTGAAGAAGTGAGGTGGATTATAATTCCTCCAGGAAGGAGGGAAAGGTAAAAGAGGTAGCAAATAATATAAACGGGAACTCCATTACTTTCCTTCCTTTAATACTGTTTTGGTTATGAAACCCATCTGGTCTCCTGACTATTACTCGATCATTGCTTCTCACATTTTTTTCTAATCTATAGGTTCTGTCCTCCCTTTATTAAATATTTTGCATGTATGATCACATGAACAGGATACGATGTTTATTTTACACTCACGCACTTCCAATAACACACCAAAGTGAACTGAGTCCCCTGAACAGGATGTAAAAGTTAAAAAGCTGTTGAACCTTGAATTTGTTTAAAGTCATACATTGCCATATACTATTTGAATTAGTTATGTAGTCCTCTATCTTGTGACTCCTGAAATTGTTCTGAATCATCACTCTTTCAGACACAAGAGTTGTGCCTGACCTTGCAGCTTCTCATTGTCTCAAACCCTATTCTCTATTGGGAAAACTGCCTTCTCTCTAGTGGGAGTCAGAGGGCAAATCCTCAGTGGATCAAGCCCTTCACCAACAACAGTGGTGGTATAAATTTCCTGCAATTTTTGACAAATATATATATAACATATATTTTTTTGCCTGTATAGATGGTGAGTAGAAACTAATCCATAGATCCTCAAAACTCACTACAGCATATGAATACTTCTGTATCAAATAATTCTGTTCTGAGTGACATATGAATGCTTCATTAGAGTAGTCATATCATATTAACGACTCTTCTGAGGTTCGTGAATTATGCTAGCAATGATCTTTTCTATTAGGAAACATAAAATTCATTAATATGTTAACATTGTTGTTAATATAGAGAAATCATTGTTAATACAATATAGATTTTAATTATTCCTTTTTTTTTCTGTCATGTTAGTCGTACCTTCCTTTGGATTATGCAGCACAAAAATTTGCTAATTTGTTTTCTCACTGCAGTATATTTTTATGGTGGCAACTTTCAGTTTTAGTCCAGGCTTCTTAATACAAGTAATGTTTCTGAAAATATTATTCTTATAAGTTAATAAATAAATAAATTATTACCTTAATCTTATGTAGTTTCTTCTGTGAAATCAAGACTGAAGAAAAATGTTTAAGGAAGTGACAGATTTTGTATTTTGTATGTTTCCTTGGTTAGAGCTCCTACTGCTGCATAACACTGTATGTAAACGGGTTGCTTGAAAAACAGTTGTGTTGTTTTTCTTGGTATTTCATTTCACTTGGAATTAATCATGCTTCTGCTTTCAGATTTACCGAGATTAAAAGTACATCTAAATTAATGTCAACTTTAGATACCTATTATAATGTCAGTAGCTTGCAATCTGCTATATTAATGTCAAATACGTTTAGTAAAGTAGGAAGATGAGTCTAGAAATAGGGAGTTTTGGTGATCTGACTCTTTTTTCGACTGCTGTAACTTCTTGGATGACAATAAACGAACATCTGCTGGTCCACATTCTCTGAAACGTGTAAGTGACAAATTCCCATTGAAATCAGTTTTATATATATATATATATAGATATAAGCGCTATATAAACATATTTAAAATATATTTATAAAGATAAACGTATTTTTAAAAGATAAACATATTTAAAACCATTAGTTTTCTATCTATAAGATAGGTTATTCACAACAGGAGACATATTTAGATATCTTAACCTATGTCTCTTTACAGCAATGAAGGACAAAAGCCTCCTGGGCTGCACAGGTAGTAGTGCTACCAGCTGGTCAAGGGAGATCACCCTTCTCCTCTGCTAAGCACTGCTGAGACACATTTGAAGTGCTTTCTCCATTTCTGTACTCCCTTTTATAAGAGAGAAATGGACATCCTGGAACAATTCCAGCAAAGGGCCACAGAGATGAATATGGAATGAGAGTCTCTGTTATATGAGGAAAGGCTAAGAGACATGGGACTGTTCAGCCAGGAGAAGAGAATGCCCTGGGAGGATATTATCAGTGTGTATATATTCCTGTTTGAATGGTATAAATATGAGCTAGACTAGTCTCAGTGCTAGCCAATGAAAGGACAAGAGACAATGGGCACAAACTGAGATACAGAAAATTTCATTTAAAAATCAGAAAAATACTTTTACTGTGAGAGTGGTCAGACACTGATACAGGTTGACCAGAAAGGCTGCAAACTCTTCATTCTTGAAGATACTCAAAATCCAGCTGAACACAGTTCTGATCAGCCTGATGTAGCTGACCCTGGCCTAAACTCGGACCTGGACTAGACGATCTCCAGAGGTGCCTTCCCACTTCAACCATTCTGTGGTTTTGTGGTGCTGTGCTGAAACTCTTCCCCTATTTGAGTAAGCTGAAAATAAAAGGAAGTGAAGAACAAAAAAATTCGTTAAGAGCATACATCATATGCAGAATTAATTTAAAATACAAGATATACACCTCTCTGAGTACGCTCATGAACTGTTCAACATGATTTGATACCTGGAGAAGGCTGTTAGACCTTGACAGTTCCTCATGATTCTCATTAATTAAAAAATCTGGGGATATTTTTTTGCTCGTTTTCATTTCCTCTTGTTCTCAAAATGTTGTCATGCATCATTCTGAAGAGGTTATACATACCGTATAAAACTTTCCGTCAGATTAATGTTTGACTTAGAGGCAGAATAGAAATAGTGGAACAAGGAATTACATATGTATCTTTGAAAATGTTGAGAAAAACATGAAGGTGGTCTAGGTCTCTTTAGATTTTCCTAAAGTGTAGATCACATCTAGATGATTACATCAGAATCTGCTAGATTTAGTAGATTAAAAATTATCTTCTTTGAAATGAGAGCAGTTTGATGTTCATGCAAAGGGAATATAATGATTGATTTAACTTTAGAACAGATATTATGTTGGACTGTGTATCATTATCAACTCCTTTTACCTATTATCTGGAGAAAAAGAAAAATTATCTCAAAATACAGGAGTTATTGGTAGAAAATTAGAAAATATGTATGCTCAGAAACAAAAAAATCAGCACAGCATTGCTTATCATGTAAAGCAATTGTGTAATTTCAGAAAGAAAAAAAAATAGAAGCAGCAAGAGGGGAAGCAGAACATTTTCACTGAGAGCAAAAAAACCTGATGACACTTGTCTACTGAAATTATAAATTTATTGTTATGTAAATATGAAGATAAGCTGGAATGTACTGAACCCTTAAAGTAGGTGAATACTATCTTTTAAAGGGATTTTAAATAAATCTCACGGAGTCTATATAGACCTGGAATTACAACTGCAACCTATGGGAAGCTCAGTCACATTTTGAAAAGCAAAGCTATTAGCATAAAGTGAAATGAAACAGCTGCAGGCATTGGTCCTCAGCATCTTACTTTATGCTTTTGAGACACGAATGCCAAAGGAAACAAGACATTAAAAAGATTTTTGCCAAACGGAATTATTACAGATGATTGCTGTGAGTCAGCTATGCCTTTTTTATGACTGAAAAGAATAGAAGAATGTTTTCCAGGGATATAAGACATCATTTGCATTGATATTTATACCACCAAGATGATCAGGCAAAGAAAATTCAAGTTTGCAAGACCCGTATGGGCAAGATACAATAACCATAGTTAATCTCATAGCAAGTAATGAGGTCAATCTCGTCATAAGGACGTGGCAGGTGGTACAGGTTTGCAAATATGGTTTGACAATATAAATGAAGTATGTGTATTCAATAGAAAATGATTGGCTAAGACAAAAAACTGTGCTAGGCACCATACTAACAATTAGACAATATTGCACAGTTTAATTTACTAACATAGATACAGGCAGAGGTTCCAGCATCTGTTTGAGTGATAACTAAAGATGTCCTGACTTCAAAGCATTCTGGTATGTGCTACACATACCTAGGTACAGTTCACCCAGAGATATGATTCTGGCCCTGCTCCATATCTTCTAAAAAAGTGTTCTCTCTTCTTTCTCTGGTATCGTATAATTTCTTTTGTTTTCATCCCACAAAGCCCTCATTCTCAGGAGTCAAAAGTGTCCAGTGTGCTGTTACTTGTTATGCAGTATGCTTGTTGGATCCCTTCTTCTGGACTCTTAACAGATCACAGTTCTATAAAAGAGCCTGAACTGCATGAGACAAGGTGGAGGTGTAGTTCAGTCCTAGAGAATCGGGCTTTGTGAACACCTCCTTTTTCTACTTTGCCTTCTGTTGCCCATTCACTACAGAACATAGCTAAAATGATCTTTTATTTTAAAACATATTATTTTTAGTATATCTTAGGGATTCTTGTCTCTTTTCCATACTAAACTACACTGCACTGTATCAGGGAGCAGTAGGAAATTGGATGATCTAAAATAATCCAAGATGGAACCGGTGACCTATTTACCATTCTCCTTCATCTGCATCTACTCTTGGAAGATGGTAGTGTTGTCTAGAACAGTATTCATAGCCACTTTAACAGCTTGCTATTCTTTCATTATCCTTGTGTCTGTGCAAAACATTTTGCCTACTTCTCTCATCTTCGTACCAGGCTTTATCTAGCTACTATACTTTGACCTAGTGAGGACTGGCCTTTAGTGAGGTTATTAAACATTTTTGTATGACAGATTTGTTTGTATTGATTTACAGGCTTTTCAGATTTTAAAAAACCAAAGCAAACCCAAAACAATCTCCTCAGGCCCACCCTGAACAATGCTAAGTTTTAATTATTTAGCATTGGAAATTTCAGTTTTAGCAGTTAAAAAAGTCCAAAAGGCTGTTTTTGGGAGGGGGGGAGGTATAGGGAATTTTATTTACTTTTTAAGTTAAAAAAAATAGTTCTGGTTTGGTTTGGTTTTGTTTGGGTTTTTTTGGTTTTATGTTTGTTTGTTTGTTTGTTTGGGTTTTTGTTTTTCCTAGAGAAAAGCATATTGCTTTTGTCTGCTATAATAAATTCATATGTTCAGTCAGAATTTATCATGCTCCCACACTCTTGACTGGGGCAAGAAATAATCCTGCAGTTAGCAGTGTACTTTGCATTACACCCATGAAAATCTTTGACTGAATTATCAATATACTGCAGCTAAACTTTGCCCAGTAACGTGGACAAAGATGCTAAAAGGTGGCCACCAGCAGTCTCACAGAGCTTGTTGCACTGAACTAAAGCACCAAACTAATGTTGCAGTGAACCCTTCTGCCTTCAGAAAATTGAACACATCACAGTTTCTGAGCTGCACTGTCCATTTGGTAAGCGGTATATAAAACTGGACTAAAGGAGATGCTAGGTAGAGAGACAGTATTTCACACAGTTACCATATTCCTAAGAGTTACTACAGTCAGTAGTTACTTCAATTACTCCAGCCAGAATATTTTCACTTCTGAATGCTTAAATTTTTAATGTGCTCTGTATTTCTAATTTAGAAAGAGAAAAGCAATAATTAAAAAAAAAACCCCAAACCCTTACAATCCACTGCTTTTCTTAGTCAGCCATCATTTATGCCAAAATTAAGCCCCAAGAGAATTCTTTATGGTAATATCATAAATGATATGCCAGGAAAGATTTGTCATGGACAAACTCATATGGGTTCAAAACCATAAAAAAGAAGAACCTAGGAACTGCAGCTATGACAGCATCATTCTCTTAATAAAAAAGTAGACTTCTAGTGTTGAAGAAATGAAAAGTCAATTTCTTAATGATGTTATGTAATAATTAAGAATATCAGTAGCAGCAGGATTTAATGCGATTGGGGTATACTAATAATGGAATACATCCACTAGAACACATGGTGCAAAGAATTCTGCTAGATTGCTTATGGTCTAGATTTTCACAGGTATTTGTGAGATGCTATTGTGAGATTTTGGGATGTTTCTAATTTGTACTTTTGGTTCCTCAAGTATTTTTGCAAATCTTTTCCTTTAGCTTTTCTTGTAGAATCATCATACAGGCCTCAAATGTCTCCTCTAAGTACATGGGCTAAGCACGCTCTAGGCATGATGATCAAGCTCACAGCTCTGACAATTTAACTAAGCCATTGGTACAGTGAGCAAAAGCTACAGCCTAGCAGAGCTTTTAATCGTATAATAAGAAGTATATATCTTTGCTGTACTCCTATCTCATAGGAGTGAATAACCTTCTAGATATTTTTTTAACTGAAAATGGATTCTTTTTCCTTTGTTCACTTCTTAGTTAGTCTGTTTCTTCTAGATTTTGTTTATATTAATAAATTGTACCCGACTCCTTTTTGCCCTACTTAGGCATAGTTGGTAATGTTTCTTTGTTTTTAATGTTAGACATAGATTTTTCTTTTCTCATCTTATTACTTATCATTCATATTTAATGCTGCACACAGAATTATCTTTTAGACTCTTTTTACCTTTTGATTTCTTATATTTAATGACACACCCAATTGTTTGATATCCTTTTTTTCCCCGGGAACCTGTCACTGCTCTCTATTTAGTTTCTTTGAACTAGCTTTCATCTTTTAGTATTTAAATCATCTAAGTTCTCATGTATCATACTGCATTGTTCCTCATTATTTACTCCTTCTGACTATAATACTTTTATCTTCAAACTAGTGCTAGTTTTTTCTTTGTTTCATGCTCTTTGTTTTTAATTTTCCAAGTCAGATTTACGCTTCTTACATGACTCCCACACCTTAGGTATTGTCATTAACCTGAGATGTGAGACTTCATCAAAAAGGCTTTTCAGAAGATTGTCTGAAGTGTCTTACCTAGAGTAGCTCGTTTGTCGTCTGCGACTGAGGAGAGTTATTGAATGACAGAAGGCTTCTCTCCCTGGAAGCTAAGTGCCCAACCTTCCGAGTCCTTTGTTTGAATGTAGGTCTCCAGCATGGCAGTCTACAATAGGAGTACTTGACAAAAGGATTGATTTTACATCCAGCACTGGAAGAATGCATATAATTTCCATGTATTACATGCTGTATATACTACATAATTTGAAACACTTTTTTTCTAGCTACATTCAACAGCTTGTTTGAAGCCTCTGATGTCTATATTGAATGTGATTTCTATTACAAAAAAATGGCATTAACTTTGGAGTTAAACTCTCAACACTGGCAATCATTACTACAGAATTTTACCAGATATTAAGAATTGTTTGCCTGCCAACCAAAATCCAAATCTGAAGTGCAATGAAGTCTATGGAAAGAGCCTTACTAGAAATGGATGAGTTTATCCTGTAGATATTTCAATAAAGAACTTTGCTTAATCTGCATTTACATTTAAAAATACTTTAAATCCTGATGATTCATAAGGAAAAGACTCAGTACATAGGAAACAATGTAATCCCTTCATGAAAGTCAGTGTTATATTTTGATCCTGAATATTTTGGGTAGCACTGTTCATCCCATTTCCAGAAAAGTATTTCATCATTGATGAATAATGAAACTGGAGTACAGGAAAACCTCTCATATGAGTAGAATGGAGAAAAACCTGGAACTTCTGTGTTAGGAAGGAAGTAATAGTTGATATGGCAAAAGCATAAACACAACCCCAAGGAGTAGAAAAACAGGTGATCAGGAACACCTGTTCTCCATGCCATATCCTTCAGAAATAGAAGACATTTGTTTAAATTAGAAGGCAGTAAATTCAAATTGGACTTTAAAACCTGTTGTCACTACATTTCAGTGGGCAGAAAAATACTGGAAAAAAACTCATAGCCTAGTACTTAAGGCTGTATTGAATAACAGAGATCAAGTCATTAATTTTGGGACACAGTAGTCAGAAGGCATTTATTCCAACTCCATCATTATCACACTTATCTAATGCATCTCTTGATTGTTATAATCTTTGACTATGCGTCTCACTGATAACTTGAATGACACCTTCCATTGGTGCTTACTGCAAATTTTTTTAATAGAAAATAAATTAAATCCATTAGAACTACTGTCTTCACAGCTGACTTTAATTCAAAGAAGCTTTGAATCAAGACATAATCAAACTTTTAGCCCTGAGACTTCACGATCATGTTAGACTGATCAAAGGGGGAAGTTTTGTGTTAGGTTTAATCTAATCTAATCGAGGACTGCTACTAACACAGGTGGTTTTGCTCTCCTTGTCATCCCTCCTCATATGATTCTGCCCTTCTTAATTCTTTGTGTCTGTTTGGCTCTCCTTTCTGATCTAGCTCATTCTGCAGCTATTTACACATATATCTAGTACTAAGCATGCACTGGGAAAAATATGTGTAGGAGATCTTGATATCCCACTTTTGAACTGGATTATGCTTACTGGAATATGTGAATTTAGGTCAATTTTTCTTCTCTTACCTATACACATGCTCCCTTTCCAGTTTATGACAGTGGTCATATAGCCCAGGAGAATATTTTATTTTATTTTATTTTATTTTATTTTATTTTATTTTATTTTATTTTATTTTATTTTATTTTATTTTATTTTATTTATTTTTTTCAAATGATTCATACCATAGTGTAAAATAAGTAAAGGTAATGGAAAGGAATAGCAAGGATGACATGGTGAGCAGGTGAAGGTGATTATGGACAGAATTACCATTTCTAATGGCTGCCTAGTTTAGGTTGATTTAAGATGGCTGTGAAGCTATCGAAAACATGCCAAATTCAGGTTCCTCTAATGAATATATTTCACACAACCTTTCAAACCACACTGAAATAGGTGATATAAGAACGATGGTCTTGTACTGAAAATTTTTTTCTCTCCTAGAGAGTTCAATACTGGCTTTGTTTCTGAGAGTTTTAGGTGACCTGAGGCTATATGCAGGATAAACAACACGGTGAATTGTACCCAGAAATAAAAGTGTAACTGCTGCAGAACAGAAAACAAGTGTTAAATGTGTTCCTCACAATGACTCAGCTGACTCCCAAGATGAATTACTTCAGTTAGCACTAGATTAAGTTGCCCTTGCTAGGTGTTTGTCTAACACAGCAGGATAACCTGTTTGGGTAGTGTTTGGGCTGCATGGATGTGGTCCCTGCTTTCAGCTCAGACTCAGAGAAGAATGTTCAAACTATAAATGCCAATAAGATAGTGCCAGTGAGAGAGGAAGAAAGAAAAAGCATATATGCCATTCTGAGGTCTAAATATGCCTCGCAGAACTCTGACAGTGAGATGTATTGACAGAGGTCAGTTAAATTTGCTCAGTAGAAAATACATCACTGACAGAGTTGTGCTGACTGTGTCTTTGCTCATCAGTATCACTTCTATCCTATAGGTACTGAAGAGGAGTCCATTTCTCTGGAAATCTCATCCCTGCCTTGATGGAGTGAAATAACTCTTCTTTTTATAGACTTTTAATCAAGACACCAATATTACCTTGAATATTGATGACACTGCAAATGTAAATGTTTCTGCGTACATGTTTTACTGTTAAAAAACAAACCAACCAACCAAAACAAACAAACCAAAATAGGAGAGAGAGAGAAGAAAACTGCAGAAGAATTTGTTCATGGAGCTCTTGAATAGGAAAAATAAAATGAGTCTTTGTTATTCTCCAAATCTAAAGGAGTAAATCTACTGCGGGATCATCCCAGCCAACTCCACAGAGAAATCACCAAAGTAAAAAATTACTATTTTGCAATATTTGCTGGTGAACCAGTTAAAACATTTTTATGAATTTTGTCTTTATCCAACATTATCAGAAATTTCCCAGATTGTGTTGAATCTGACTGGTCTGCTAAATAAAGATCTATAAAATTTAGGAGTATGAACTTACTTAAACAGGACCTGACTGGGACAGGCAGGGTAGCATTTGAACATGAATTGATGTGAGTGTTAGTTTCAATAGATTATTTTTCTGATTTAGTGGCTTCATCTTCACTTGTTTAGGAGTGTTTAGAATCTACACTTCTGAAGAGCTACACTGATCAATAACAGAGTTAGGCTTTTATCAGCTGTTGAGTGTACTTCTTGACTAGTTAGGTGTAGTCAAGACTATCTAAAAGTGACATGAACATCAACACAGATTCCTTAGAGTTAATTTCCACTAGTTTTGCTCAGTGACTACTTGGAAAAAGATGCAGGAGTTCATTACTTTATTCTCAGGTATCTACCAGTATACATGTCCACCCTCATGGAAAATTTTTAAAATATGAACTTTCATTCCTTATCAGTTTGCTGAAGGGTTGGATACAATATGCCTTAGCAATATCTGTCCACGTTATGTTAATAAAACCATGGCCATATTTACAGTCATCTCATCTTTGTCTCTCTTCTGAGTGTGTGCATGTGTATTACATGTGCCCCTAAAAACACACACAAACCTATATATCCATGCGTTACATACACTCATATCCACATAATAGGTTTAAATATATTTAAATTATTTACTTTAATCATGTAGACATCACAGATATATACAAACATAAAATAGGTTTATAATTGTAAATCACCAATCTACTTAGTAAGTTTTCATAAATTAAACTTTACTAAAAGCATCTTTCAATAGAGTTTTTAATCAAATGGTTCTTTCTCAGATACTAGACAGATGAGTTGCTTAATTCAGTGGACCCATAATAAATAGGTTCAAATCCCACACTGTGGTAACGTTTCATTAATTTGTTTCTGCTTATATTGAGCTCAAGTACCTGAAGTTCTTGTAACATAATGGCACGCTGACAGAGAAGGGACGGTGCAGGAAGAAAAGGAAATTACATGATTATTTTTAGGAAGTTTCATCATTCCCACTGGAGCTGAAGCACATTATAATTGTACTCAAATGCACATAACAATGTAATTCATTTTTCAGAGCATTAATAAGCTGAAAGTATCAATAAGCCTCATAGTAACAGGTTAAAATTCATTGCACTTATTGTCAAATGAAAAATGTATCAACTTTCAGCAGATATACTATTTTTTTTGATGCTTCATACCTATTGCACTGTTCATATTGTATTTCATACAGTAACTTAACACAATATGACTCTTTAAACTGAGTATGGCTCACATTTGAAATACTGACTGGGGGAATAATATGGAGTGACATGGATGGAATGAAAGATTTTGATTCTGTTTGGTTTTGAACTCTGTTACATTTTTGACTTTAAGAGAAATCCTAAAGATAAAATTATATGTACTCATCATCGGTGGCTTGAAAGTTTAAAGGTAATTTGTGCACACATAAACTATTCATTTAATGTGAAGGAAAAGATTAATTGCATTTTGCATTTCTCAATTCAGTTAAAAATCGGTGCTATTAATGATGCTGACAGGCAGGGACCAGGAACCTGAGTCTATAAAGCATTTTCATACTGTAGGCATTCTCTCCCTTGAGGCTTTCTTTAGGGATCTTTTATAGGAGCTGAAAAAGCACCAGATGTCTGAGGTGTTCAAATACTATATTCAGAAGAACGATACAGTGCCCTGATAGACATTTTGAATTGTAAAGCTTTGTATCATATCTCTTGCTGCTACGTACAACCATCTTGATTCCACAACATTTTATTACACTGTTCTGCAGCAGTAGAATTTAACTTTGATGTTTGTTATTTGATTACAGCTGTGATCAGATTGTTCTCTTGGATGATCAAATTGACACACAGAAAGGAAGAAAACCTCAGAAACAAAATAAAACAAGTTTAAAAGTTATAACTGATCTTAAGTATACCATCTCTAAAACATTCTTTATTGTCACCTCAGATATTAACTACATTATAACTTAAGTTAAAATTGAATACATATTACATTGCTTTGTTTTATTTCTATGTACTTTTTTCCTGTGGGGGGGGGGGGGGGGGGGCAGCAGAGGATGATCAATATAACCAGTAATTCCCTTTGGCTGGGTCTCAGAACATGAGTGGAATTTTCTTAATGCCTGAATATTGAACACTGATTTTTTTCCTGTCTTGATTAGTTTCCAGTAAATTGAAGTTTACTATATAGTCTTTGATACTGGAGTTCTATACTATCTGTTCCATAGTCTGTAATCGTGCTTCAGGGAGATGCACTGTTGCTAAAAGAAGTTTTGAGTATGACAATTTATTTTTTAAGTGTATTTTATACTTCATTTATTTTGAGAAGGAAGGCAAAGCTAGTAGTGGTTGACAGTAAATCCAGAGCATACAGAAAAAACTGTAAAACATGCAATAATGGAAGAGAAAGCATCTTTTAAATGTTATATACAAGAAGCAATCAACATGGCCAAATTGTATAAATACACTTACTAAGACAGCATCAGTATCAGAACTATTAAATGCCATTTTTGTGAATTCAGTAGATTGTGTCATTTATAGAATTAGTTTTTACAAGTCTCTTAAGTAAGTACTAGGTATGAGATCACAGAAATACTTCAATGAATCCTTTAGCACCTTGAGGAAAATTGCAGGCAGCGAAAGTTCACAAGCCAGAAATCATAAAAAATTAGCCTGCTATCAAAGAAAATTCAACAATTTACTACAGAAGGTAGGGTTAATGCAGTGGACATAATAGATACTGCTTAATTCCTCTGACTTCAGTAAAGTTCTAACCTATTAAATCAAGGTTAAATTTGAAACATTTTTCAAGAAATCACAAGAAACGTGGTATGTGTAACAGTGAGTAGTAGAATGAGAGCTTGAAACAAAATAAAATAATTAATGGAATTATCTTTGGTTAGGATTGATCTCTGATTAGATCTTGGACAGTAGTGTTACTAACGATCCACAAAAAACAATGCTCATTTAACATCTTAATGAACACAGAACAAGTTCACAAAAGTAGAGCTGAGTAAATTATGTAAGGTGGAGTATCTTTTCTTTTGATGAACATAACTTTGAATACCATCATCCAGATATTATACAGGATATTTTTTGTACAGAACACTTGTTTCTGTCACACCGCAGGAAACAGATTCTGCTCTCTATTATACCAGATTTGAGCAGGGAAAGATGTGATACAGTGTTTTCACTCTAGGTAGTTTCTGGATAAATTTTTGTCTGACCAAAAGGAAGGAGAGACTTACAATACGGTTATTGATTGGAGAACTTCAAGTACTGAATTCTGAAAAAGAAATGATTAAACGTGTTAAATACACATCATCTTGGCCAAATAAAAGTTAGAAGAATTTGTAATGACAAGTCTATGGATATTTGAGGGAGCAATGCCAAACAGGATCATATAAAAGGAGAGAGAGAAGGTTTATTAAAAATTACTGATCAAATCAATAAAATAATAAAATGATTTCCTCAGATAAATTTGTCAAACTAAAGTCAAGTGTGGAGAAAAGATCATAAATATAATATAGAGACAGACTCTGTGCTGGCAGAGAGTTGGACTAATGATGCAGTGTATCTTTCTCAATTTTAGATATTATGATTCTGTGATCCTCTATAGCCTGACAGAGATTGCGCTAAATATCTTCCTCCTGAGACTACTTGAAAGGTTAAAGTGGGGGTACTGTAAATTCCTCAAATTGTGAAAAACTTACTGCTACTGGTATAACTTCTCACAAGAAAAATGATTAGTAATGATTCTGGCTCAGAAAGTTTATTTTACATATACATTTACATATGTATATTATTACTCCTACATATTTCACTTCTTGTGTCTATAATCTCTATAATCAGAAAGATACTTCCAAACTAGAAGCTGTGAAGAATTTTAACTTCTTCTGTGACCTCCAAATTCCAAATAATTTTTGTAAATTTGGGCTCTATGCCTCTGTTTTAGTCACAGAAAATTGGGATTATAGGAGCGGAATGCTAAACTCTCTCCTATTCCAGATTTTTCTAAACAGGAGAATTCAAGAGACTGACCTCATGTCTGTGTGTATCCATTCATTCATCATTTTGCCTGATGTTTTATGGAGAACATGTTATACTTGTTATCTTGCAGGTATCCTTATCAGAGAACTTTATCAGAGATTAGTTGAAGACCTAAACCAGTAGTGACAGTATCACAAGGCCTGTCAATGATGTCAAAAAATAGTGTGTGTTCTTAGCTCCATTATTTCCTCTATATTCTCTACATATACTCATCTCTGAATAAAAAGAGACAGAATTTTTTATCTATAAAGACATAAATTGCTCCAGGAATCCGTTCAAAGAATGTGTACATCTACTTCTAGTGGTCCAAAGTAATAAATATGTAAATAAACAGGTGTGGCATTTCAGTGGAAAGTGGGATGTTTGAGATTAAAGCAGTCAAGGACCATCAGCTACCAGGCTAAATATATGCAAATATTCTTTTCTATACCGGAGACGCATTCACAGAAACATCATCCCAATTTAGTGCTTCATTACAGGCAAGAAGTAATATCACTGTCCACTGGTGTTAAGCTTTCAAAGTAACAAAGTACCACAACAGGAGAAAACTGATGTGAATAAGAGCACACCACTGATCAGAACGCTATTGCAGGTAAGTTTCAATGTCTCTGTCTTCATCGGTGATGCAATTATTAGCTGTGTCCAGAGAGGCTGACACTAGCATAACGAACTGATCTTCAGCCATGAGCTTGCATGTTGGAGTCTGTCTGCTGACTAATCAGGAGTCAGCAGAGGTCATCTGCAGTACCGCCAGGGTTATCAGCTGCTCAGACTCAGTTCTGCAATTGGTAGCTGTCACATTGTTAACACAGTTCAGCTAACACCCAAATAAAGCCAAATCACACATTTGTTTGCATAACTTTAGTCATCTTTGGTCAGCTAGCAAAATGTCAGTGTCACAGCAACAGTTCACACTGCTCCTGGGAGTGACTTTTGGTGTCACTCATGTCACATCTCCTTCACTCTCTAAAAAACTAGGAATCTGGTTCAAATTAGTCTATACAGGCTTCCTCTTGATTCAGAGAAAGAGGGGCTTCTCAGAAATAATCCAACAATAGTGTGTCTACGAAAAAATGAATTGACCTTTGAGAGATGATTCTCTCTTTCTGTTAACTAAAGAGAAAGAAAGCCTAGATAACTTAGAGATGAGGCTACTCACCCAACCTTTTAGAGACCTGTGTTACCTGAGATATTAATTGTAAAGTCCAGAACAAGAGCATCAATATAAAACTAAACTAATAATAAAATCTGTAGGCTTTGATGACTCCTGGGATAGAAAGTACATGTTGTTACATCCCACTGAGATGAGGGAGACAAGTGACTCAGATACAGAAATCCCCAATGGAGTGGACAGTGGTGAGACAAGTCTCAAAGTCCAAACATTTATTAACTTCCTACAATGTACTAATTGGAATCAAGATAATTGGCTAAGTACATGACGAGTTGTGGCAAGCAATAGAGTATGCCTTGCATTTCTTAATGGTAGTGAAGGAAGAGGGGGAAAGGAAAGGAATGAGATGGAGAGAATAGAGAAATAGAGATCACTGGTCTGGGTTCAGTCAATCCTGCCAGTGAGGGTTCCATCATTGCTTCACTTCAATCTCTGCTTCCCCCCACGCCCCCCTTTTGCCCTGTCTCTT
>NW_020799098.1:20205011-20213292 GCF_003259725.1 Athene cunicularia
CCCCCCGATTTATACCCACTTTCCTTGGGTCCATCCCCTAGGTCGACCCACATACCTATGTATCCCATGTATGGGGAGGGGTAAGGTGTTTCATGGGATGATGTAATTAGCATGATCTTGTTAGTCTCGTTAGCATATTGAGGGGTGTTAACTTTAACATACATTTTGTGGATAATGAAGGAAAGGTCATTCACTGGACAGGTGGCCCTTGAAATTTTCCCAGGTGCCCCAGAGCAAAACCCTCCTGTCTCCACAGGGCTCCCCCCTCCAGCTGCATCCTGTGTTATCAGCTTCGACCTCCACACCATCCACCCTGTGACTATAGTTTCACTACTTGCAAGTGTTTGAGACATTCCTTAGCTTGGAGGGCCTCCACTTCCCCCGCTAGCCTTTATCTCTTTCTCTGACTGTTTTTCTCAGTCTTTGTTTCTTGCAGGCCTGTTTCTACAAGTTGTCTCTCACACCTGTCTGAAATGTTCTTCCCTGGAAAATTGTCAGGTCTTATGGATTGATGTGGCTATGCACCCTTTACGGGTTAACTATCCCCTCATTTCTGGTATAATGCTATTTATCAGGCATGCTTTTCAGTTTGCATAGGAATCACTATGAAGTTGTCAATAAACTGCTTTTTAGACAACAAGTTCTGTGCTGTAATAGTGACTGTGACACCCTTTGTCTTTATTTTCCTATCCCAGATTAAATCTAGATACTTTTTTACTGCTAAAACAAGTGAATAGAATATGTTAATTAAAGATAGTAAAAGAGTGATGGACTGATCTATGTAAGAATATTTTGATCATGTTTCCTCATACCTGACTCTATAAATGAGTCAACTCATTGGGTCAAGCTCATAATTGTTATTAAACCAAACATTTGATTTTTTCTTTAAGTGTGCAAACATGGAGTTTCATCTGCTGCACAGCGCTGTGATAAATTCTTTGTACATTGGTTAAGGTCCTAGAGGCTATATGAGTTACAGCGTGAGAACAGAAAACATTTACACTGCTATTTAATGTATGTCTGACTAGCTGGCAAAGGAAGAAAGAAGGATACTCGTGTTCCCTTAGTACAGTGTCATTCTTTCAGCTTTCATGACCAAGGTGACATAATCCATGTGATTAAAGGGATATACTGTAAAAAAATCTTCTTGTTTCTATAAAAATAAACTAAACTAAACTAAACTAAACTAAAATAAAATAAAATAAAATGTGAAGAAGTAAGAATAATTACCAGAACTCAGGAAAACAAGGTTTGATATGATGGCATGATATATAAAGCTTAGGAGGAGAGCATTGCCTGCAGATATTGAAATAAAAAAAATAGGTTACAGACCCACTTCTTAGGAAAGCACAGATGATTCTTCTCCAAAATATCCCTGGTAGTGTTCTCCAACAGAAAAGAGATATCTGCATTTTCAGTATAACTACAGAATTTAAAGAATTTTCTCAATCCAACTATACCATCATTATTCTGTTTATTCTAAACTTGGACTACAGGGGAGACACCAGCGTGCCCTACTATGATCAGGGTCTAAACACAACAAAATTGACCTTTAATCATGATAACTGTGAAGTATGAAAGAACCTAATATGTAACATGGAGAAAGTCTAATTTGGAAATTTCCATGGCTACAGGAACAGACCGGGCTCAGAAAAAACTATATACTTTGCAGAAGAATACAGAGTAATATGCTGCAAAACACCAAATACCATGTTGAGCATGTACAGTATAATGAGAGCAATTAGGTCAGGAGAAGGGGAGCAGGTAATTAATTTTTTATCTCAGTGAAGAATTGGTGAGACTGTATTTGAGTGTTTTATACTGGTTTGGGCTCCATAATGCAAAAAAGATTTTGCTGAATTGGAAAGAATCCAAAAAAAGGGTAACAAAAATGATAAAAAAAGTTTATTAAGAAAAGAGAATTTGCAAAGCCTGGGGAAAGTAGGACTAAGGCACAACATGAAAGCTAATTCTAAATACCTGCAGGGGATTAACAAAAAGAGTGGCTGGGGGTGGAGTAGGGAGAGAAAATATATTTCAGCAATCAGTTCAGGTACAAGAAAAGTAATTACCTCAAATTAACTTTGTGAAAAGGAAAAAAAAAAAAAAAAGGTGTCTACACAGCTTACAGTCAGTCTCACACAAATTAGTTCATTGACCTTCTGAGTAGGAAAATCTGAGGTGAATATAATATAAAAGGATGTGTTCAAAAACCAGTTATTTGTTAATGGTAAGTAGGTATTCGTCAGTGTGAGTAAGGGCATAGTTTTCTTCTGTTTCTGGAACTCTGACTATGGGCTAAAAAAAAATCTGTAGTTCTTGCTTGCTTGCTTTCTTGCTTGTTTGTTTTCTTCCTTTTTTTCTTGCTTTCTTTTTCATATAAGAAACACCCAACTGTTAACACTGAAGTGTTGATGATATGTTCAATATCTGAGCAGACAAATAAAATATGGATAAAATTGTATGGAATTATAAATTGTTCACACATATTTGACCAGGAAGGCAAGGGTTGATTCTAACTTACACTCATTCCAAGTGTTCTTAAAGTTCTGTATAGTATTTCAGTATCAAACTAGTCAATATCTAACTACTGAGTCTTCTTTCACATTATTAAAAAAAAAAAAAAAAAAAAAAAAAAAAAAAAAAACATAGAAACATAATGAGATCTGTACATTTAGGCTTTTGCATACTTACCAAGTTATCATATGCCATATATATTATATACATATGGACAAAGACCACAGTTAGGGCAAGAAGGCTAGAAAACATCGGTAGGAGTCAATTTTTAACTAGATCCTGAATACACACTGCATGTGCCCAAATGCAAAATTGGGAGAAGAAAAAATGTTCTTTTTTCCCATCCCCGTACATTTAATTTATAATTATGTTCTCTGCAGTGGAAATGTATGAGTCTGCTCAACAAATGTTAAAGCAAGCTGAGTCTTCATCAGGCTCTAAGAATTCCTTAAATACACTTCTCTTTGTGATAACAAGACTCTAATACTAGAAAAACATTAGTTGCACTTGATAGCATACACATTATCAAAATACCCCAAAAGAGAATGTTTTCCTATACTAATAAAATGGCAATTTTTAAAAAAATCAGAACTATGGGATCTTTGGTTTGGGGTTTTTGTCTGCCAGGTTTTTACCTTGCATTTATTTTAAGGTAAACTTTGATATTTTTTTTTCTGTTTATCAGTAGAGAACGGTGATGAATCATCTCTTCAAGCTTTGTCGTGGTTTCAGCTGAGACAGAGTTAATTTTCTTCCTAGGTTGAACACTTGATGTCACAATAAATAACTTTTAATTTCTCGTAAAAACATACAAATTGAAACACAAAAATACATAATGAAAAAACATTGATCCATATGAAATCAGAAAGTGAAAATTACTTTCCCATGAGTAAAAATACTTTCAAAGGTGGCTCCTGATCTCCAAAGCAGTGAAAGATTTTTAGCTATGTGATTTCTGTGGACTATAATGGGAACTGTGTGGCTTAATTCCCAGACACTACTTCAGAATTTTGAGGGCTAATTATCAATTTCAGTCTTCTGTTTTACATGTTTAATTATATACAGCAGCTACATGAATACATTGTACACTGCAGATCTGATGAATGGTGAGAGAAATACACTTTAGTTGATGGAAATATGCTGTTGGCACTAAGCAGACGATATTTATAACAATAACATGAAATATACATTTTAGTTTTAAATTTAGCCATGTTTATTAAGGATGAAAGAATTTCTGTGAAATTCTGTGAAAAGGATGAAAGAACTCCCTGCTCTGGAGTGTACATTTAAATTTCACATCACGTCACCTCCAGCTAATTGTTAAACTGGGTCAGAGAATTTTGATCAATTATGTTAACTCTTCATTGAGAATTTAGTACTTTTCTGAGTCACATACCTAACCTCATCTTAGGAATGAATGTACCAATTAATTTGACTAGTTACAATTAAATGACAATCATTTTGCAGTAAGATTATCTGTGGTTGATCTGGACTTTTCCTGGACCTTTCACTTTCCTCTCTTTCCTTAATGAAAGGGAAACCCAAATCTTGTACCTTTCTAAAACCTAGTTCTGAGGAAAAACAATCAAACATAATTTCTTAGGTTTTCTAGCACTCAACAGAAAATTGTCTATGTGAAATGAGTCCAACGGATTTAAGCCAACAAACACATCTGGATAAACCTTTTGTGTGGTAGTATAAGACTGCCACAGCACAGATACAAATCTCTGTTCACCTAGAAAAGCTCGCAGAAGTGCATGCTCTGTGCTGCAGTTGCTCTGTTACTTTCATTTATCATTTCAAGCTGTGTTATTTTGATGGCTTTTCAGTTGCAGGACTACCAGTGCTGATGCAGAGATAATGAAATACTGAAAGCATCAAACAACAGGGATGTCTGTAACTGGTAATGGGCATCCTTCCTCAGTTTATTAACTCCAGCTGTGCTGTTTGACAGTTTTTGTGAAGAGGTACAGCACAATGTGAGAATACTGAATAGAGAGTGAAGAAGCTGGTGTCAAGAAGTAAACTGCATCACACACAATCCTGACAAGCAGACTTGCAGAATGTGTAAATCGTCATCTTTTCAAAACTACAATCTCCATCTTCAGCAGGACACAAAGTGACCAATATAGAGACCTGCAGTGCAAATCTCAGACTATAGAACATCTATCACAGTGCAGTTATTTTTGTGATATGAATTGGGTTGCCAACACCTTGCATATAGTTAGGAAAGAGATGTGAAAGTATCTAGTCTTTGTTAATAGTATGATTAGGTGGAATTTCAGATTAGATATGTAAATGATAACCCTGCTTCTGAGACACTCAACAAAAGATTTGGGAATCATTGTTATTATTAAAACTTTATCCAGAATAAGATATGGAGGTTATTATATAGAGCACTGAGAAGGACTGTGGAAGAGGAAATAGATGTGACCTAATGTTGCAGATCTTGCTTCTTATTGGTGTTTATCCTGGGTTTTTAGTGTTTTTAAGTGTCTGAAGGTGAATATGCTAGGAAGCTTGGGAAAACCTGTGAAAGCTTTATAATAATGTACACTAAGAGTATTGTACAGTGTGTTCTCAGAAGAGTATGTTGACTTAGACAAGTACCTACAGGTGTGGATGGCAAAGTACTTATCAGAAACTAGCAGGTCAATGAGAGTGAAAGAATTTGCCAAGAGGTAGTGCTTGAATGTCTCACCAGAATGAATAAGCTCTGGAGCCTAGCAGCTCTGGTGAATCTACAAGAACTGTTAAACTCAGGACACGAACTGTCTCTCCAAGGCCACCAAGCACAAACAATAGATTGTATAACTCAAGCAACATACAATCCTACAGGATTATATATACATCTGAAACAAAAAATCTTTGAGGAACTTTATCACCACCTACCAAAGAGTCATTGTGTATTGGCTTTGTGTGGCAAGGTTTTGGTAGCGGGGGGTTACAGGGGTGGCTTCTGTGAGAAGCTGCTTGAAGCTTCCCCTGTGTCCGACAGAGCCAGTGCCAGCCGGCTCCAGGATGGACCCACCACTGGCCAAGGCTGAGCCCACCAGCAGTGGTGGTAGCATCTCTGGGACAACATGTTTAATAAGGGGAAAAAAACCTGTGCAACTACAGCTAGAGAGAGGAGTGACAATATGTGAGAGGAATGCTGCTGCAGACACCAGGGTCAGCGAAGTAGAAGGAGGAGGTGCTCCAGGCCCAGAGCAGAGGTTCCCCTGCAGCCCGCAGTGCAGCCCATGGTGAGGCAGCTCTGCGGGGGGTCCATGGGGGAGCAGATCTCCACCTGCAGCCCGGGGAGGGCCCCACGCCGGAGCAGGGGGATGCCCAAAGGAGTCTGTGACTCCATGGAGATCCCGTGCTGGAGCAGGCTCCTGGCAGGATCTGCAGACCCGTGAGAGAAGAGCCCACACTGGAGCAAGTTTGCTGGCAGGACTTGTGACCCCATGAGGGACACACACTGGAGGAGTCTCTTCCTGAAGGACTGCACTCCATGGAAGGGACTCACACTGGTGCAGAGGAAGAGTGTGAGGCATCCTATCCCTGAGGAGGAAGGATCAACAGAAGCAATGTGTGCTGAATTGACCACAACCCCCATTCTCCATCCCCCTGTGCTGCTGATGGGGGGAGGCAGAGAAATTGCAGGTGAAGTTAAGCCTTGGATAAAGGGAGGGGTGGAGGGAAGGTGTTTTTAAGATTTACTTTTTATTTCTCATTACCCTTCTCTGGTAATAACCTAAACTACTTGCCCCAAGTCAAGTCTGTTGTGACCGTAATTGTTGTATGATCTCTCCCTGTCCTTATCTTGACCCACAGCCTTTTGTTATATTTCCTCCTCCAATGTCCAGCTGATGAGGGAAGCGATAGAGTGGCTTGGGTGGGCACCTGGCATCCAACCAGGGTCAGCCCACCACACATTGGCAAGTCAGTATGACCCTCCCCTTCTTGGTAAAGAGCTGAGTTTGGCCTTTCAGCTGTTACTGCAGCTGCATACCTGTGAGTTTGTGTGAGGAAATAATTGAATGAATGAAAGCACCTGGAGGTGCTTTGATGTTAAGGTCAATGTAATTGATAGGCTGGAATCTGCAGTTGTCACAGTACAAGGCTGCTTTCACTCATACCCTGGGGTTTTCTGTTACCAGCTTTCTCTACCAGCAACTTTGTGGACTGACATTTCATTTTCAAGTTAGAGGTTTGAAATTTTTTGCTATTACTGCAGTTTGTCAAAAAAACAAGAGGTGCCCAGCAGCCTGGTTGTAAACCTAAGCAGTGGGTACAGGTGAAGGTTACAAGAGAGGAGATCATGTTCAGAAAAGCACTCAAAAGGCATTGCCAAACCTGCTTGCAAGGCATAAAATAGCACAATTAGTAAAATATGCAGTTTGGCTATACCATATCTGAAATGGAAGTTCAAAATAGGGTCTGTTGGCTGCTTTTTGGAATGCTTTCAATCACAGGCTAATGAATCCCTCCATAAAATGTTCTCTGTGTGTGTATATTGATAAGGTATCAGCATGTCTATATAACTAAATGATAAGAAAAGTATGTGGGGGGTATTGTATATTGATAGAGAGGGTGGCAGAAGCATCAGTGTATGCTTTTATTTCTTTGGAAAGGTGTAAGACTGAGTATGGCAGCATGCCAACTGCAAGACCCCAGGATACAGCAGTCCTGCCTACTTTTGGATGGTGACTGCTGCTGAATCGTATGTACTAGCTGCCAGGATCATTTTAGCTCAATACGCAGACTATGTTTCCTTGAAAATGTCATACAGGGCTAGTGTGTGTTAGCAAGTCATGTCTTTTATTCTTCTGGAAAGCTCATATTCTGCTATGGAAGGATTAAAAAAAAATATATATATATTTTTTTCCCCTGACATTAAAAAAGATCACAAATTACAGTTGATTAGTTTTTACATCTTCCTTGATTGGCTGGAAGGCTTGAGGGAGCCATGAGTCAAAGTGCTGGTGAGCTAGATGTATGCCTACTGCCAAGTGGCAGTTCTACTTTGTTGAAAGGATGCTACTGGCTAATCTCAGTACTCCTTTCCAATACTGGGACTGACATTTGGTAAAGGTGTTGTTAGAAACCAATTTTTAAAAACCAAGATTGGCTTTATGATATATCCTAAATTTTAGGGAAAATAAGACTACCAAAAGACTGGGCTTCAGTCTGTGTCTTAACAGAACTGTAATACTACCAAGGGGTGCAAAACAAATGCTTGGAAAAATCATCCAGCACCAAAATATCATGTTGGGTATAGTTTAGTCCAAGACTGGCATGTATATAAACACACCAGTTACAGCAGAACAGGTTTGTATCATAAAAGTCCAGTATCTAAAACCTGAGAATTTTTCCATTTTTCCTAGTGGTTTGAGAAGCTTCAATTTTCTGGCTGTTTTGCTTTGGTCTTCGTAGTGTCAGAAAGCATATTTTCATTTCCAGTGGTGTCACAGACATCTTGACAAGTCTGGAGCCAAAGGCAGAAATGACTGCACAGTCCCTGATGCACCACTCAGGAGATATCCTTCCAGGGTAGCTCAGAAGTGTATGTTATGCCATGCATCCATCTGATGCACTGGGTAGCCCTGGGCATTTCTCCCGAGACTGGCAGTGTAGAGGTGAATTCAGCCTAAAATTTGTGAAAGACAGCTGCCCAGAGGTAACAGAGATGCTCCAGTTTATATCTGGATCTCAGTCAATTAGTCACTATAGTGGTTAAAAATTAGCTCAGTGGATTGAATCTGTCTCTTATACACAT
>NW_020799098.1:20213342-20386007 GCF_003259725.1 Athene cunicularia
GGGGGGGGGGGGGGGGGGGGGGGCAAAGGTAAGAAAAAAAGTTATTTTCAGAATCATTTAAATTTGGCCTAACACTGCTCTGATATGAATGGTTTTGATCTTACGCTTGCCCCAGTGTCTACTTTTCTTGTGTTCTGTTATCCCCTTTCTCAGTCATTTCTATGGGCTTTTTTTTCACATGTATATGCATGGGACATTTTTTCTAGAAGGTTTTATTTTTTTTCCCATGTTTTACCTGATATCAGTTTAATCTTTTTGATCCATATTACTAAAATACGCTGCAGAAGAAATAACAATACATCGACTATTTTGAAGCTTCTCACTTTGAACCTAGAAAAACTAAATGCCTGAGTTTGATAGAGAAAAAAGTTCTACACAAATGAAATGAAAAACTTTTCTTAACTACCCACACAATGGCTCACTCAAGCCAGTGATATCATGTTTCTTTCTTTCATCACCTCTAAATGCCTGCACAAAGGAGAAAAAAGGAAAGCTAAAAAATATATTACATACTCCTGCTCCACTTGCAAAACACAAGTCTTGATTCAAAGCCTGGCAAGCCTGTTAAGGAATCTTTTGTTGTTTAAGACACTCATACATCATGCAGCATATCACCTTATACTTCAGCAATCACTTTCTCTACTCAAAGCTAGTATTTTGACTATGAAAAATGTATATATTTTTCTTTGTCTTGGATCCTCACTTTTAAATGGTGCATGATAAAGAGTGGCAAATAGTCTTTTACCATTGTAAATCCACTAAACCGAAATATATTGCACTTGTCCTTGAGAAGTCCGTATATACAACTGAGTACACTATAGTGATAATGACCCACCCCAATTTTCAGTGTTCTTCTTAGCATTATATAAATCTTAGCAAAAGCTTACAGTGAATTACTTTGACTTTCAGTACTGTGGAGTCTTTAAGTATGTCACGAACACACAGCAAAACACCTTGCTGCAAATCAGAACTAGTTGTTAACAAGAAAACAAGCATTTTTTTTTTTCTTCTAAGGAGGAGATACTTGAAAAGATTGTTAGGCTTTATTTCCAGCATCTCTTTTCTGATTATCAACTAAATGTGCCTTAGTCCGTCAGGATGGAAATGAAGAAATAATTCACAAGGAAGACTATTTGACTTAACAGTCCTGAAATTCAGGGAGCTAATCCAGTTTAACCAGCTATGTCCTCGTCCTATACATGTAAGGATATAAATACAAAATCATTTAAGTGATGTAGGATTTTGGCACACATTTTCTGAAAGAAACATGCTATGCTGCTATGTAAAATATTTTTCATCATTCCTTCTATTTATGTTGACCCAGTTCTGGGTATCTAAGGTGTTTGGTCCAAACTCTTCAATTCCAGCTTTGCAAAAAGAATCTTTCCAGATAGTAAAGAAAATCAAGACTTTTCTCCTGTATTAATACCGTAAAGTTTTTTTTTGCCATACTAGTTCCAATTAGTTTTTTTCTTCTGATCAGTTATTCTATTTATTAATGAATGTTCAAATGAAAACAGGAAGAATTTGATAAGCAATAGAGATGAAAATGCAGCCAAAGGAAGCTAAAATGTATGCTCTTTTCTCTTCAGGGAAAACAGGCATTTGCATTTCTCTAAATAGGAGACGTGAATCCTATGATTACCAACAGATAATTTTAGTATTTTAGTCAGTGGTCAGCCTGCCTTACATCTTTATGTAATCAAAGGAAATTGGAACTGCAGTAATTGACTTTATCTGTTGCCTAAATATTGTATCAATAGTTATGATGTAATTTAAACAAACCCTACTAATTGAAATGCCATTAACAGTTATACATACTTGTGTGTGGGGAAGGATTATGAGTAGTTCATACTTGGCTGAATTGTAGCTAGGTTTTTGCTGGATTATTTATTTATTTACTGACATGACAATTAATAGTTGAGTTTGATGTAAGCATTCTGTTTCAAAGTTGTAGCCATTTTACAAATGGTATTTTCTGACAATACTTTTAATGAAGTTAACTACTCTTTGTGAATCATTGAAATCTATGCTGCTTCTAACTGACAAGACAGTGACTTGCCTAGAAATTTATTATAACTTTAATAGGGAAAACTGCTCAATAGACTACACTTTTTGGGAGATGTGAAATTCTCAATAAAAAGTAAATAACATTTGGAGACTATGAAAAAATATCTAGCTGGAGTAGCAACAATAATAAAAATATTCTGCATTGCTCTAACTGGAAAAAAAGATAGCTGAAACCAGAAAAATCTTGACAGGTAAAGAAATCCGTTAAAGGTATTCTTTGTCTCCTCCTACCTGATTCTAAGAGGCATACCCTAATTATCTCTAATTATATTGAAAATATTTATCTAATTATCTAGGTATCTAGGCTGTACGTATGTGCAAAGGATGGATGAAGAATTCTAACTATTCATTTTCTTTCTGCAAATGCTACTCATGAAGCTGAACCCAAAACTAATTTTCTGAAGGAATGATGTTAATGAGGAAGAAAAGATGAGATGGGCAGAACAGAAAGGAAAGGGGAAAAAAGGCAACTAAAAAACCCAAACCAAAACAAACCCCAAAGTCATTAACATCCAAAACCCCCATACTTTAGCCCACCCATTATGAAAAAGACAGCAAAAACTAACAGCAAAAATAAAAATGAAATGAGAAAAATGTGAGATAAATGCACAAAGGCGGGTCTATTCCCAGTGCTGAAAGAATTCAAGAATTCAGAAAGAAATGTAAGTGATAAGGAAACGCAGTATCTCTTTTAATTTTCATTCAGAGAACCGTACGGAAAGAAAACCCACTTTTCCTAAAGTTGTTTCCTGATATCAGGCTTTTGGCAGCTCATGTGGACTGGATTATGTAGCTAGGTCTCCATCAAGTATGTCCTATGCTTTTGCAGAGCCTGTTGATTTCACACAGTGTCTTCCTATACCTAGTTAGTAAGAGAGTTTCTCTGCATACCGGATATAATGTGAAATCAGTTTTCCCTTCTTTGCTGTCCTTTCTAGAATTGTTGAAGAAAGTATTACTATTTTCAATACCTCTTTTCACTTATATTTTCTTATTTTAGTGTTACTCATGAAATCTTTACCACAAGTCTTTTTCTGCTTCCTCAAGCTAACTTTCATATGGACAGATAATCCACAGGATGTGGTAACACATTACTGTATAATATTCTTAGTTGCCAGCATCCAAAGTCGACATGTCGATTGTGTGTGAGAGCTGACCATAATAAGTAATGTCCCTATGGTGTTGTGAAAATCACCAGAGCTGAGGAGTTGCATATATTTAATCAAAGATAAATATAGGATATTTTCTCATTATATGAGTGACAGGAACTGAACCTGCAATTTATAACAAGTTAAGTTTTTGTATATAGGAACAGTGAGGCTAGACTTAAAACTGGCAAAATGGGTCTGAGACTTTCTAATAAAAATGCCTTAAGGTTATTATTATCTCTCAGAAGAACATGCAAAAAGGCAAAGCAGCAGTAATCTCTGGTACAGTAGTAATCTGCAGTCAACTCATGGATTTGATTTATAGCCTTTGTCCATGTTGTGCACAAATCTAGTTAAAGCAGCTACACCTACAGACAGCACTTCCTAGTCTTCCACACTAATGTTGTCCTTAATTTTTTGCAAGTAGTAGAAAGCTCTTCTCTTGTGGTATAACATACTGTAAAAAATAAGTAATATTTCGTTTTCAGTGGCTTCACTATTAGTGCAGTTCAAGAAAATTTCCTTAAAATTTAAGTTTTAATTGAACAATCAGAAATTTTTTGAGGTTCTAATTGAGGATAATAGAAAGAAGTGAACAAGAAAACCCATAAAAAAGGGCAACAGTTTGTCCCTAAAAATGTGTTTTGAGAAAAAATTCTTTGGAAAACAAAATCTTTTTGAGAACTTTGATACATAATTTTTGATGGTTTCACAGAATGACAGAATGGTTGAGGTTGGAAGGGACCTCTGGAGGTCACCTCGTGCAAAGCCCTCCCTGTTCGAGCAGGACAACCTAGAGCCAGTTGCCTAGGACCAGATGGCTTTTGAATATCTCCAAGGATGGAGATTCCATGACAACTCTGGGCAACCTGTTCCAGTGCTCAGTAACCATCACAGTGAAAAATGTGTTTCCTGACATTCAGAGGGAACATTCTGTATTTCTGTTTGTACCTATTGTCTCTTGTCCTGTCACTGGGCAACACTGAAAAGAGCCTGGCTCCATCTGCTTTGCACTCTTCCTTCATGTATTTGTATACATTGATAAGATATCCTTGAACCTTCTGTTCTTCAGGCTGAACAGTTCCTGGTCTCTCAACCTTTCCTCATAGGAGAGATGCTCCAGGCCCGTCACTGGACTCTCATCAGTATGTTTGTGTCTCCCTTGTATTGAGGAGCACAAAACTGGACACAGTACTCCAGGTTTGGTCTCACCAGTGCTGAATAAAGGAGAAGAATCACCTTCCTCAACCACCTGGCAATACTTTTTGTCTAATGTAGCTCAGGATATCATTAGCTTTCTTGTTAGCAAGAGCTTGAAACTAAGGCTGCTACTGTATCTTGTCTGGACTGCATGGCTCTTTTGCACACTTTCTTTTGTCAAATGAGCTCAATAGAGGATCTCCACAGGGAGGGGAGATGTCATAGAAGGGAGAAATGAGGTAAAGGAGCATTAACTTTTCACCAGAAAGCAGAGGAAAGGAAAGATCAGGAAAGCCAGGTGACTCACAGCTACCTCTATTAACTCTATTTTGACTTTGCTAACATACGGGCTCCTTTTTCTTGACCTGTTTCTGAGGTACTTTATGACATCCTTAATGAAAACATCCTCCATCTTGTCTAAGTCTTTGTATTCTCAGAGTAAGATTTTACATGGGAATTTTACATGTCTGCTGTACAGACAAACCCCTGAAATTTCATTATACTTAGATCATGCACATAAAGCATCTGTAAGGCTAACATGTTCCACTTCAGAAAATAGAAGGGGAGATCTGGGAAATGTGAAATTTATTTCAAATCCTGTTGTTTCGTTCAGTGAATGACAATGTGGTTTTAAGGTTTAAAACTATTTAATTAATTTCTTCCTTTCCATGTTCCTTGTCTATTCCTTTTTCTACATCTCTCAGCAACACTCCCACTTTTTAATTAGTATAATTTTTCTTATTTTTATTTTTCTATTTTTAATAAGCTCAGAAATGTAGCTGCTACTTCATAGAGAAACTGCAGCTCAGAAGTTCTGTCATCATGCTCTGTTCATCCCTTTTGTAATAGTCATTGAGATTCAGCTGGGAGGTAGACTTCTATATTATCATTTACTTAACAACACTATAATACATCTGGCCTGATGTGTTCAGATGTGAGACATCTACTTCCAGGAGAAAAAGATACTTAGATTAGTTTTGTCTGGGTATCTCTGAAACTGCATCTATGAAAAGTAGGTAGAATAATTATCCTATACAGAAAATATGGTGTGGGGGTTTTTGTTTTCCTTGGGTCTTGATTTAGAAAATTAATTACAAAAGCTAAATTGATTGCAACTGAGAATTTTTCTGTCATTCGGGAGGTTGTTTGGCCCATATTGAAGTTCCGTATTTGTTAATATGTATCATATGGTTCACTGAACTGTACCTCCAAAATTCTTATTTATACCTTGAAATAAATATATCTCTGCTTAAAACATTAATAGTTTTGGTTTTAGTCTTTATTATTTTTTATTTCGCATGCTTTCATTTTATACAGAAGTTAGGAAAAATTAAGAACAACCTTGTAAAGTAAATTAATCTATGTTGTAATGTCAGAGTGTAAGACCTGGAAATTCCACACGTGCTCATTCATCCTTAATTCTTCTTCATGCATTGTCTTTAGCACTGAATAAAATGAGCACTGGGGGGGGGACGACCAAACCCAAACCCTGTAGGTGAGCCTGCATCATAAAGAACATGAGCAAAGGTGACAAACAGAAGATGAAGAAATTTGGGGCTTTGAGACTTTCTGAGCTGAGACAGTTTGAATGCTCAGTTTTGTAACTTAAACAGCAGTAATGTAAGATTTTTTTTTTTTTATTGCAAATTTTAAAAATTATCAAGCATGTTATGGCAAATCCTATTGTCATTCATCAGTGGCAAAAATTGAAGTCTGACTTTCAGAATTGTGAAATATTGCCAGAGTTTGTTACACTAACAGAAGACAAGACAGAATGTAAAACACATTACAGAGCAATGATTCTCTTGGATCAGATGGAAAGTATTAAAGGTTCCTAACAAATTATCAACTGGGAATGAAGTGATGATCCACTACCAGAAATATGGTCTCTCACTGAAGCACTGAATGTATCTATCTTTATTTTAGTTTTCTAAGGCTTGAAATTTTGATGACATGTACATAATACCTATTTGGGAAAGAATTATGAAAAAGTATACTCCCTTGTAATTTCTGAAGTTGGCCAATTTCAAATAACTTTGTCAGAGGAAAGGCTTCAATAATGTTATGCTTTACTAGGCACCTGAGAATCCTAACAGAAAGTAGTATCTGCACAAAGCACAGCAACTAGGCAGTAGATTTCTGTATTCCAGTATCCTTATTTATAATTTCTTGCACAGAGGAGCAAAGGATATAATTCTTTCTTGTACATGGTAGATAAGGTAATTCACAAATGAACTCAGAAAAAGCATTATCTGTAATGCTCCAGTGAATAAGCCAAATACTCATTGCTACAGGTTAGGAATAAACTGTTGCTATCTCAAGTTACTGGAGATGCTCAAGGCAAAAATTTTCCTTAGAGCTTAAATTCACAAAGTTTACTATCAATGCAACTTAGGTTTCTAAATGGCTTTGGCAGTGTGGGCATAAATATGAGGTGCTGGTTTTGATCATCTTTTGGAACATCTGACATAGGTCACTGTTAGAAATATGATATTGAATGAGATGGGCCAGTGGTCTTGAATGCAAGGTTAATTCCTATGTACCTTTCTGTTACTTTAGCATAGTCTGGAAATCTGACAAGACTACCAGTGGGAAGAAATAAAATAACAAATAGAGTGCCAGGAACTTTCAAAACCATCTGTCTGTGCCATAAAGCTACTAATAGCAGAGAGGACCTTTACTTCTAAGCATTTATTAGATTGTGAAACATTATTTTGAGTAATGAACTGTTTGAAATAATTAGTCACCATATGAATCATTTAATACTTTTCAAGCCTGTTGATCACCATTCTTGCCCCTCTGAATTTCACTTTTATCTCACAATACTGTTATGAGCTATCTTTAAATAGTATTTTGTTTCAGTTATGCACATAAAAAAGACAGAAGTAATTTTCTTACTGTCTTACTAGATACTAACTAGTAGGATGTGTAACTCTTTGTACCAAACAATATTTTATTGAAGTCAGGTGTACTTTAAACTCTCTTTTTCGATCTGTTGGTTTTGGTTTTTTAGGTTTGTGGTGGTTTTTTTTTTTGTTTGTTTTTTTTTGTTTTGTTTTGTTTTTAACAGAAAAGATAGATTATCCTAAACTAAGAAAGCTACGGTTTATCTCAAAATTAGCGATACATATAGCACTATCATATGCAGAATATATATGCATGTGCAGAAGAACATTAGGCATCATGAACAAGAAGTAATGATCTGAGTAACACCGGGATTATGGGTGTGTTAACATGCTTCCCCTGTCTTTTACCAGATGCTGGCATTCAACACATTCCTAATGAATATGTTGAATCCATGTCTCTATTTTTTTAATCCCATATGAAAGATGTAAGGAACAAGAGAAAATCTGTGACACTTGGCAGATATATGTCTCCTTAAGTTTAAACTGGTGTCCATTCATCACATTAGCAAACATTTGGCCACACACCCACTACATTACCCAAAGGACCGAGCTTCCTTACTCTCCTTCCACAGTTCTGGCATTTCTTATGGCTTGGTACATGGACTTCAGATTCAAAAAGCAAAGGGCAAACAAAGGCAGCCCAGTAGGTTCCTTACTCTTGCCTGAGCCAGGTATAGACATACAGTGGTAGCAAAGACCAACTGACAATGACCAACTACCTTCAGCAGTGTTGGGAAGACCAGGCAGTGTGCTGTAACTCAAAGATGAGAGCAGAGCAGGAGTAGCAGTTCAAAGGTGGAGAAGTCCCTGTGGGAAAACCCGAAGGATTTTAGCAATGTTAGTATTTTTTTCTGTATGGAGAAAGATTTATCTGTAGGAGACCTATGCAGATAGTCACTGGATACCTTCAGATAATGGTGCTGCATCTGCAATACAAATATTTTGTGGTGCTTAGAACAAATCTCTTTCGTATAGTTGCATCTCATGTGCTGCTTACCACCCACGTCCTAATGCCACACAGATGTATAGGTGACTACTGGGCTATTTGTCTCACCATCAGGAATGTGGACAGGCTGGTGTTTAGAAAAAGATAAAAAAAATTCTTCATGTGGGAATATCAGCTTGTAATAGTTATGATACAAACAACAGTGAAAAAGACGATATAGAGAAGTTGGAAGATGGTAAGAGTTTTAAGCACTAATAGTAAATACATCATAATCACTGCATGTAAATGTGAAATGCATCCACAGATTTGTCTCACATGTGTTTTTCTCTGTGTGAGTGCAGAGAACAGCTGTTAGTCACCTGTGCTTTATAATCAGAGGATTATAATTTTCAGTGTGGTCTAGGTGGACAGAAGTGTGCAGAAGAGAGCATACAGTGGGGAAAAACCAAAATGCACTGATGAAGAGAAGAAAATTAAGACATCTGAGATAAATCTCATCATACTGTGACTTTGGAAGTTTCACTTTCAAACTCTTGACAGGAATCCTTTATTCCAACAGGAGTATTTAGGGGTTGATTACTTAAAAAAAACCCCAGCACAGCACCCAAAGGGTCAGAGTCTCTAGTGAATCTTTTTTAGTTGAGATTAACAGCCTTCTTTCCATCATGGGTGAATTTTGTGCTGGAAGTAATTGTCACATGTACAGGTTTGTGTATCTGTTCCCCATCTTCAACTTCTGAGCAGGGGATAGTGTCTTGGAGAAAAGGAAGCTAAATACTGCTTCTGTTTCCTTAGCAGCTCACCCAAATATCTCTTCTAACACAAAATACATTGATTATATTCTAAAGAACAGTTTTAATATGACCTTTTGCTCCCCAGACTCAGTAGAGATGCTTTGGATCCACAATGTTACCATAGTGCTGCCTCCAACATTTATTTAAATTCAATCAACACTCATGGTTTACCACAATGTAATAAAGTCTTTGCCACATACTAGTTAGATGTCAGTAACAGATTTGTGCATGCTCTGTCAAGCTGTTGTAATTAGGAAGTAAAATGTACTAACTCAGAACTTCTTTCATTAACTGTTTATGATAGGGATCAACTAAGGAATAGTAATTCATTAAAGCACGTTAACTCGGTGCTGTGTTTGAGCCCTGAAAAAAATTCCCCTTGAATGTATTGCTGTAGTTCACTCTGTGCTAAATTTGAAGAACTCCTCAGAGGGTTTTGAGGAGTAGCTGCAATGAGATACAGTTGTCACTTTAGTGTTTCTTGGCAATGAGACCTCATCAAACAGTATGTGATTCTAATTGTAAAGAGTCAAAAAAATTTGCAGAATAGCAAAGGAATGCTGAGTCAGAGCCAAAGCTGAAAATCACTGCTTTCCCATGCTTAACTATGAGTATAGGCTTGGTAGGTTTAGGATCAAATTCAGTGTGATTAAATGGAAAAAAAAGAGTCAAAAAGAATTGCAAAATAACCGTTAATTATCTAATACAGAATTTTAATGTTTCTAATGGAATAAATCTTCTCATCTGAACTCAGATTTTGTTTAAAGGAAATTTTGAGTCCATCTAGTTACTCTGGTTTTCAGATTTTAATGTGACCTGTTTGTAATCAAACCAGAACAGAAAAAACCTGAAAACTTCTCGGTACACAGCAGAGCCAAATGAAATTCAAATATTTACTGTTCGTAAGCAAAACATTAATGCAAATTAAACCATGTTTTTCCTAGGATAAAGACAAATCAAAAAGGTACTAATTGCTACAATTAAATTAAACGCTATTATTATTTTATAATAATAGAGAAAACATTTCCAGTAAGAAGCAGGTAAATTTAAGCATTGTTTTTTCAGTTGATATTATTGTTTGCACAAGCATATGGAACATCTGTTTTCCATTAATTTACCATATTTACCAGGAAGAACAAATATTGCTTCTTTTTCATTTGTCTTACACTTCTCCCCAGTTTGGAGGTCACCTTTTTCAAAGGTGCTGGAAGTCAAAGAGCAATGAAGGCTGCTTAGTACCTTACCAGTACATTCACCTCTTATATTACTCCTTTTCTAGCTGTCACTACATTTAGCTAAGAGCTAATTTAGCTAGGAAACCAGTGTTCATGCCAGGACTGATCTGTCAAAACAGGCATGTAAGTGAGCCGATTCCACAGGCCGCCTTGTGCCAGCTTTGCTCCTGAAGCCAGTTCTTCACTGTCTCCCTTGGAGTGTTGTGTGAAACACTGTCTGCATGTGTATGAGGAGTTCACTTAGGAAGACCTCATACGCTGTGCATAAATCTGACATGTAGGCCTGGGGGTCAGAGGGCATGTTACAAGGATTTCTGCAAGGTGTACAACTTGTCATATGAAATAAAACTTCCTGTTTGCTAATGTCTAGAAAAATACTCCCAGTAAACACAGGTAAAATATCTAGGTCAGTATGAAAACTGTCTCTGCTGTTAAAAATTAACATTTCCTCATTTTAGTTTGTTATCTATTAAAAGAGTTGAAATATTTTAGCTGCTTGAATAATAGTTTTAAACCAACAATAAAAGAAAATATCATGGTTTGAGCTCAGAGGGAAACTGAGCACTATGCAGCTGCTCACTCCCCACTCCCCCCCCACCCCGCCCCGAGCTGGGAAGGAGGGAAGTAAAACTCCCTGGAACTTGAGATAAGGTGGGGAGGGATGATCCAGGCAAAAACCAGACTCATTAGGGGAAGAAAAAAGATCATAAAATTTAATATAGAGACTAACAACAACATGTAACAGAGTAGGACTGTGAGAAACATTACCACATTCTGGAACCACTTCTCCTTGTCCCTCCTATTTTCCCAGGCTCTGCTTTGCTCCCAGTATCTCTGCCTCCTCCCCTCCAGAGGTAAAGGGGGCAGGGAACGGGGGGTGCAGTCAGTCCTGCCGCTTCTTCCACCTTGGGTGGGGCAGAACTTCTGGCTTTCTTCCCGTGTTCCAGCACAGTCACCATCTCACAGAAGACAGTCCTCCACAAACTAACTCTTGTGTGAGTCACTCTCACAAGCATGTGGATCACCCCCGCATGCTGCAGTCCTCCCAGAATCAAACTACAACAGCTGGGCCTTCTTCCCACAGAGTCCTGGGTGCCTCCTTTAGCACAATCACCTGGCATGGCATGGGGTCCTTACAGACTGCGGATCTGCATTTGCTCCACCAGACCTCCATGTATGGCAGGTGGGGGTGGCCCTGCCATCCCATCATGGGATGCAGGGGAGTCTCTTCTCCAGCACACATCCTCCCCCTTCTCCTCCTTTCTTCCACTGACCTCAGTGTTCACACAGATGTTCTCCTCACAACTCCCACTCCTCCTCCCAGGTTCTCCTTAAATATGTTATCGCATAGGTGCAGCTAATTGGCCTGACCATGGTGCAGAGATGCATCTGACTTGGAGTTGGAGGAGCTTAGAGAAGCTTCTCACACGGGGCCACTGCTGTAGTCCCCTCCTCTGCTACCAAAAAAAGACCCTGTCACTCATTCAAACCAGGACAGAAAATATTCAGTACTACTGAAATACAATTGTTTTGCCAACTTACTGGACTATATAAGGTCTCAAAATAAATTGTTTGGGGTTTGTTTCACAGTCATAAATAGTTTTATTGAACTTAATATCCAGAAGGTTTTGGGAAGAAGGGAAGAAAATAACCTCATTAAAAAACCCCGAAACATAACACAACACTTTTTGTATTCATATATTCTGATTTCAGAGTTCAAAAATACCCCAAATTTAATTGGTGACGGGGAAGAATGATGCATATATACTTTGAAAACCAGGATTATCAACCATTAGGTAAAATTCTTAGTACCTATTGTTCCTCAGTGTTCTTCCCACTTAATTTAGTCTTTCTCTCCTAGCTGTAAGTGAACAAACTGATGAACGAATAACACTTCCTTACATTCAGTTATCATGGTACGCTAAAATGCCAGCACTCTGGTTCTCATTAGCAGAAGAGAATAGGATCTCTGGACTACGGCATGTAAAGAGCTGTTTCGTCAGAGCTGCCTTAAGTGAAGCTTTCTCCAGACAGTTTCAGATAGGCTGTTTGCAGATTTAACCCAGCAAAACCTCAGGGCTCACTACTGCCCACAAAGAGGTATACAGGTACTCTTCCAGGAACCCAGCATGACTACAACCTCCCAAAAAATAAAGAAGCTACTTCACCGTCTTTTTTTTTAATTGCTTGACTGAACCCATTTTTCCTCCTTCAAATTGAAGTCGTCTTTTAGATGTCTGCAGGCTTGTGGGGTATGTATGCCTTACAAATCTTTACCAAAAAAAAAAAAAAAAAAAAGAATTGTATCTTTTCCTCTGAAATTGAAGGTTTAACTCTGTTTGATTCAGAACACTCTGCCAAGCATATCAGTAAAATGCAGGTAAAATCTGGATAAAAGGTATTTTCTCTTTCAGTGTACTGCTTCCACATTGAGAGGTAATGGTGTTTATTTTAGGGAGCAAGTGAAGCCTTCACAAGGGAATGCAAGGTGGGAGAGAAGGGAGACAACAAGGCTGGAGCACAGTACCAATCATGAAGAAGAGAGCAGGTCTGGTGACAGTAAACTGGTTCAGTCAAAAGTCCACTGGTTACCAGGTTAGTCAGTAGTTCTGAGTCTGACAGTCAAACATCAAGACAAGATCAAGATTCTCAAGGTCAGACACAGCATACATAGTGTAGCTCAACAAGGGCCATGGGCCAGGACCTGAGCTTGAATGCAGCTATGGGCCCAGAGGGAAGAGGGTGTGTGAGTGGGGAGACTGAGGGTGATACTGGTGCAGACAGGGCCCTAACCTTCCCCTCCCAGAGAGCTCTGTAATTTCTGCATCAGTGTGTCACTCTTAACCCCATTCAATAAGAAGAGTCAACAGCAAGCTCTTCTCAAGTTGACTTTCCACAGGATTTGTCTGTCTTAAGCAAATCTCATTCATAAAGAAATCTGTGGAGATGTTCTAGTTCTGCACAGTCACAGTCAGGAGTGCCTGAATGTGTAATCAGATCTGACCTCATTTTTGGATTTAGTTTTCAGCAGTGCATTTCAGAGGAGTTTAAAACACATTGATCTTTTAGTTTTAGTATTCCAATTACATAAATGCAGTGTCTGGAAAGCTAGTGAGAACTGAAATGGATATATTTGAGTTCATGGAGCCATGCCAATTCATGCATGCAATTTTAACATTTTGCAATGGATGCTGCCGAGCACTTTAACTTGTCTGACAGTTTAAGAACTCTTTTAGAGCAGTGTATAAAACGAGGCATGTAAAATATACTATCTGGATAATCAATGGGACTGACTCTTCATATTGCAAACTTATGCTTCTTCTGCAGGACTGTTCATCTTTCAGAGACTTAGAGCACTGTCTATAAAACAGATTTGAAGGGAATTCAAATTTACTCAAAATTTTCTCTTTTCTTGCACTGCTTATTTACTTAGACATTCTCAGTGTATTTTGCTATCACTGTATATTTCCTGTGTCTTAATTTCACTTAAGAGCATTATCATGAGTGTTTTCTTCAAACTCCATCATGATGTCACCAGCATATCAGGAATTATTTTGGTTTATTCCCAGTTTCTGTTTCTTTTTACTTTTCTATCCTTCATGGCAAGATTGTAATTTCATTTCCTTTCAATACTAAGGAAGGCTTACTATATCCATCACTACCTATGAGATTGACAGTTCTTCTATGAACGCATGTATGCATCACTTCAGTCGAAAGAGCGGTTGTGAGTCCTAGTAGACTGTTATGATGATGGCTCCAGTTGAAAAAGAAGAAGAATGGGTACATACATAGGTAGCCTTGTTTTAAAAACTACTAAGAAACACTGTTGCTGAAATCAACAGGAAAAACAAGTGCCATATTGCCTTTGAAATTTTGTCTATCTTTGGATTTTTTGATATGAAACCTTAATTTTGAGCTATCTGTCCATACAAGGCCAGAAAATTATTTAAACCAAATGGTATCAGTTTAAAGGATAGGTTCCTCTGTCATTCCTCATGAGATGTTGCTTGCAGTGTTCCATTTTCAATGAGTACAATGGAAAAGAAACAAAGTATCAAGGACCATGGTTACCGCCTTTCACTGAAGCAGTTTAACATAATCTGCATAAACTGGAAATGGTTTCTGAAGGTGGAATTCTTATGCTAAATGCAGTGCTCTACATCTGAGCTAGTGACTGTACTGTTAAGTACATGTTTAGTCAAAAGAATCTCATATCCCACAAGTCATTTAAGGTAACTAGACTGTACACATTCCAAGTTAGGGAAAATGAATCCTACCTAAAAGTTTATTATGCCCATCTGGATATGATTAGAGTGGTAAGTGAACTATGTAGCTTTTTCTTTTTCCTTATAAGTTCCTTGTCTAGGATTTACGGGCATTACCTGTTCTAAGAGACTGAAGGATTTAAACAGGAGCTGTTATGAAGTGAACTGAAATACCTGTTCTAGGGCATTTTTTTTTTTTCCCCAAATCTTCACATATTTTGTATTAACTATGCAAATTTCCTACAAAGGCACAAGCAAAGTTTTCATTTATATCAGAAGGAAGTTTGCCTGAGTATATGTTGATGACAGCGGTTGTCTAGAGAGGCATATATTTAAAGGTACAGAAAACTAGAGAGATATTAAAATAGTTTAGTTACAAGTGTAATATTTATATAAGCAACAAGAAGTCATAAGAAAGAAGTTAATTTCAAAATCCACGGAACGACCAATATCTCTATGCTTTTCTGCTATATCCATAATAGAGGTCATAGTGTTTACACAGGTATTAAAACTAGGAACCTGACTCTCATATTTAGCAAATGTATGTAAAAATTCAACAGTTAAAAAAAGCCAAGTATCTAAGGCTTAACTTTCCTCTCTGGTGTATTGTATATCAGAAGTTCTTTGCTAAAAATAAGAGGGAACATAGTTTGAAAACTTATGCCTAAGCTTTGGAAGAAAAGATGATCTGCCTTTCATCCAGCCTTCACTAGCATGTTTCTCATAGGTATTATTGTCAAGATTGTAAATGCAATTCTTGATTTCAAACCAATTTGCCAGCAGGAAGCCTCCTCGGGAATGACATGAAGCAACACCTGCTGGGCCGATCGGCCCAGTAAGGTAATAAGCCAGTCAAAAAAATAAAATAAAAAAAGATATCAACTAAAACTATTCACTGTTTCTTGCATCTGCTATTTTAAGCATCTCTCATAATGTTTCCAACTAGGAGGGGTGCTCTATGCTGGAAACTTTGAAACTATTTGAAGGAAGAAGCAAACCATTTGAAGGAATAAGCTGTTTCTTACTGAACACTCTGGAGAAAAAATAGACTTCTGGATACAAGCAGTTTGAAGCAGTCTTCTGGACTGTATGTCAATTTAACAAACAATGTGTTTTGCATAGGACATCACACACCGTGTTAGTTTTGGCCGAACCTAGAAAGCATTAGTTTCCATTTAGCTGGCCAAAATTATGTATAATCTAAAATGTGGAGTACTCTGGAAAACATACATATGAAATTAAAGCTGTAATTTTCAGATTTTTGCTTTGTTTCCTATTCTAACCTTCAGTGTTTATAGTGATTTGGTGTCTTCATGTTCCGTGAAATGAAAGCCTACTTACTGATTGAATGTTCTGGATAGCACAGTAGATCGTCTGGAAAGATAAACTTTAGGAAACAGAAATCCATGTTTTTATATCACACTCAAAGAACCTGTGTAGTTTCTCCACTTTTATTAAGATGACCATTAACAAAGTATATTGCCGTTTTAAGCCTTGGAATATTTTAAGTCATTCTAGAGTGTTAAAAAGGCTTTGCTGTAATAGCAGGTCTCTCCTATATGACCAGAAAGCCATAGTCAATGTCTTAAGGAGATTTTTGCTTTTATACTGACTTTTTATTACCATTTTTCAGCTACCTGTTGGTGTCAGAGCTTTTTGTTTCTCTTTAAATGATTAGCCAGGCACCTCTAAAGTAAGCTTTTACACTTTGTTGTGATTTTCATCAAGCTTAAGGCCAGAAGGGTCTAGCCTGACCCCACTGTATACCACAGGTTATTGATCAGTTCAGTTGCTCCATAGCAAGGGCAGTGACTTGCACTTTTCTGAAACATGCTTTCCAGCAGGTGTTCTTCTGTAATTTAAAGACTGTGAACATCCATACCTTCTCTTGATATTCCGTTCCAAAGGCAAATCACTTAAAGATCACTTAAATCACTATCTCTTTAAGATAGAAGCCCGTTTTTCAATTACAATTTATCAGACTTCAGTTTATTGGTTATTGCTAGGTCTTTCTTTATGAAAAGGTTAACAAAATAACTAACAAGTTGCTATTTTTTCCTTGTGAAAGTATTTATATCAAATAAGCTCTCAATTTCCTTTTGACCGACTCTTTCCATCTCTATTAGTTCTTGTGGCACTTGTCTACCTGATTTTCTGCCCCCCTCCCCATATCTTTAAAATATGTGCACAGCAGAAATAAGTGGACTGGTCCAATATCAATTTCTGTAATAAATATTGAGAGATAGAACTTCTTAATAAGCGCTATTTAATTTTTCACAGTCATGGTCCTCATTAGTTCTTTTGCCACCACAGTCTTATGAGAGATTAGGAGGTATTTCTTTGTATAAGTGTTTCTTTGTATAAATATTCTCTAGACTTCTACTTTGTGATTGTGGGCTCCATTCCACGGTCCTATATGAAGAACTTTGTATTATTTTTGTTAAAACACATCTTATTTTAATACATTTCAGTTTACCAGTCTAGCTAGTCCTCATGGATTTCAACTACACCCTGAAGAGTCATCTACAGAGCCGTCTTTGTATTCAAGGGAGTTAGGCATTTTTAGGGAATGATTGTCTGAAATCAGATTAAGTCATAACCTAGAAGTGCCTAATTCCTTTTACAGAATGTAAATATAGCTAGTCTATGACTGAGATGAACGAATGTAGACATCTACCTGTTGTAAAATATACTCTCAGTTTTTATACAGGAATGACTTTATGCTTGTGGCTATAATTTTCATTGAAAATAGAGTACTGTAAGGTACATGGAAGAAGAGACCATCTACTCCTTAAATGATATCTAGTCAAGGACCTATTCAGTGCAGAAAAGTGGTAATGAGAAAAGAATGAAGCCATGAGCAAGAACATACGGAGACACAAACCTGACCAACAAATGATAAGGGAGGCAGTAAGGAGGACCAAACCTGGTCAGTCCCATTAATTGGTGAGGGTATGTGGAATATGGGAATGCTTATGTCGGTGAGATTATCTGATCTAGGACATTGTCAAATGTGATGAAAAGGAGAAGGGGGGAACAACAAAACATACAGAAACACAAACATGACAGACAAACCTAATGGGACAAAGACAAGATACAGACCTGGCCACACGTGCTAACTGATGGGCTATCAGGAAACTGCAGGCAAACTGGGACTTTGCATCTGACAAAGTTGCAAACCTCAGTGTTCAGGATGTTGCAGGGTGTTGGTGGTGCCACACAGACTGGTGGGGGAAGGGGGTCAGGGAGGAACAAAGCGGGAATAGACAGAAAAGGGTACAAAAGTTGTTGGTTACTTGTAAAACAGCTGGTTGGTATGCTTGTCTGACTGAGCTCTGCACCTTATCACCATAGTCTACCTGATTTCCTGATTAAATTATTTCTTAACAACCTCTCTGTGTAATCTCACTGTATGTGAGTGCTGCAAGGACTAGGTGGCAGCTTCTGGGGGGACCAGGGTGGGTGGATTTGGGGCCAGCAGCTGGAGGCAGACGGAGGGTGTGGGCACCCTGCCCTATGGAGTCAGCTACTGGAGCCAGTGGGGTCTCTGTGCCACCCACTGGGGTGAGTGGGGGTCTTGGTCCCAGCCACTGTGAAAGAAATGGTGTCTCCCCTGAAAACCAGCTTCTCTTTGGTGCTGGCTGCCGAAGAGTATGTGCGTGTGTGTGTGTGTGTGTGTGTGTGTGTGCATCATTCACTAGAAAATCTCAGGCTGGACCATTCAGCAAGTAGGAGGTCCTGGGTCCAGGCAGGGGTATCAGGCAGGGAGAGGGCTAGGACTGCTGCCTGGGGAAGCTGTGAATGTGGGTGCCTGTGGGATGAGCGTATAAGTGCATGTGCCTAATAGTGAGCACCAAACCAGCCAGTGAGTGGGAGACTTGTGCAGCAGATCAGAAGACTGAGGACCTGGGCAGGAGTGTTGGATGGACAGAGGGTCTGTACCAGTACTTGGGAATCCATAGATGTGCATCGTTGTGAACCTAGTGGGTATAGTGTGCTTTCACTTGTCACCTGTCACTGCCAGCTGAACAGGAGGAGGGCACTTTGTTGTCTGGGCTTGTGTTTCATGCGAGTCCTATATTTAGGTGCAGCTGAAAACAGAACCTTGTCTGTAGCAGCCAGTGTGACCAGCCATGTCAGTATTTGTGTCCATGTGTGTCTCTGGGACATGTGCACAGGTTTGCTACAGGTTAAACATGCAAACAGGAAAACAGCAGCCATGTCACTCACTCTAGACAGAGACCGCAGGTCCCTGGGCACCAGGCTGGGCTCCAGTGGCCAGTCACGAGGGTCCTGGGCTGGAGCTGCAGGAAGTGGTGTCTGCTCCTAATATCTCTTAACAAACACTGGAACACTACATTCAAACAGGGTTTCTAATGTTTTCTGTGGAACCCTCTGAAGAACAATTCTATTTTACAATGAGGTCTCGCTCTCAATTTCTTTCTCAGATGTCATTTGCTAGTACTTGACAGATTTAGTTTGCTTTCTACAGATATATTTTTCCACTCCTGCTTTTCACATTTCCTGTTCAAACCAGGAAATGGCATAATGAGAGGAAAAAAATCCAAGAAAATGAAAGATGTGTATATTTAAAAATATTTTAATTTTGAAGAGGACTCACCTATTTCTAACATATTTGTCCCTGGATTTGCCCTGTGACCACAAGACAAAAGGAAAACTAATCTTTATTTTACTGGTTTCGTGTATAATATAGCTATTCCAAAAGGAAGACAGGATGGCATATGAAACAGTGAGTGACCCAGTGTATATAATCCCTGGGTATACTTGTGAGCTCTAGGGAAGACCAGCAGGATGCTGGTGACACTGTATAGATGCCCTCTGTATGAAAGGTCATGTGGGATGGGTGGTGTACACCTCATTTACCCTTCAAACAAGTGGATTACTTTGGGAGAAACATTTTCTTTCCAGATAAACTTGCTGCATCAGAGGAGATTCTCATGACATGTTAGCATAGAATGAAGATTTGACAGAAGAGGTCCTGCTTGAGTAGAATGAAGCTTTGACAGAATAGGTCCTGCTTGAGTCAGGAAAAAGGGAAACAGTATTTCCTGTGAGGTGTCTGCTCTGTGGTTTTCAAACTTTTTATTTATCTTGGGAGAAGTTCTTTAACTTGTCAGATTCAGATTCCTAGAACAAGAAACTGAGGAGCCAGAGCTGCCCCAGCCTATCCAAGGCTGCCTCAAAGACCATTTTTGACTATGCCAGGAAACTTTTAACCCCTTAGAGACTCAACCTATATACAACAGAGATCTTTTTCTCAAAAATGGGTCCATTTTGCTGACTGAAAATAATTTCTTCTCACAACTCTCAAAGTGACAAAGATTACTCTTCCAATATGTATCAGCTTATCATAGTACAGACTGGAATGATAATTTTCCAGAGATACCACATATAGTGGGGCTTGGCTGCAGAGCCAAAGATGAATCTTGACTCTGTTAACACCAACTAGAAAACAGATATGACCAAAGATAAATAAAAAAAAAAAAAAAAAAAAAAAAAAAAAAATGGTTTTACCATTATAAAAGTAACTGAAGAGGCAGAGAAAAGACGTTTTAATTTAGATGGGTTGTATCACAGTTGCTTTTTTTATAGCAGTAATTTGATAGAGAAATAAAATGAAATTAATTCTGATTTTGTACTGATTGAGATCCTCCACTTGTAGTATAAATATACATAAAATTTGCGCATATAAATAAGATTGTAACAGCCATTTCTTTTATGAACACAACAGCAAACTAAACACCACTTTATAAGCTCAGCTAATGGTTGAAAGTGGTAAGTGCTTGGAAAGGAAAAAAAAGAAAAACCCTGAGTATTTAAACCCTATGTCACTTGCATAGTTTACACATTAGTGGAAAATTGCTTGTCATTTTTTTGAGTTCAGAATTATGCTTCTGACATTTAAATATGTGGTGCAAATCTGTAAACCAATACCCTTATTCTAACAATTCAGGAAAGCTTTCAGAGCTAATTGAAGTGTCTGTGTCACTTCTGTGTGCGTTTTCAATATCAAGGGCTGTAACATGGCAAAGGAAATGCTTTTGTTGTACAAAGCAATTTTTAAGTGCTTTTAATTAACATTCATTTCCTGGTTGAGTTTGAGTGCTTAAAGACACTTTTGTTAAGCATTCCTGAGGATTCTTCAGTAACAGTCAAGTGACAAGTGGCTCTCACAAATATAAAAGAAATTTTGGTGAAGGCAAACAAAAATATCCTTCCACTGCTGACAAAAGTCCTTGTTTTGTTTGATATTGGGCATATCCATTCTTTTCCATCTTCTTCATAGTTGTCACAGGTAGCAGTTCTATGGTATACACAAGCACAAAACATACCCTGGGACTTGGAAGCCTGATGTTGAGATTAATGTGGTATTAGCAGAAATGTTAAGAAAAAACCAAGCAAACAAGCACATGTAGGTGGTGCCCGATGCCTTCCTGCTTGTGCATACATTGTGCATTTTCAATTCCAGATTAAACTCATGTAAAGATGATCAATATTACTCTCCTGTGCCAGCAAAGGTCCGCATCAGTTACATTTGAACTGTTTATATGTCCATGACTGAAAGTGATCCCTGCCCTGCAGGCTGAGTGGTCCAGTGTGGTTTACCTCTACGCAGCTCATGGATAGTTGCATCAGAAAGAGCAGAGTGCATCCATGTGGTCTAGCATTTGATCAGGTCTTTTCTGAGTCATGTGTATTGGATCTGTGGTCATAATATTCAGAATAATGTATTTATTCTTATATAATGTAATTATAGTTAATGTAATTCGCTAATTTATAGCATGATGCTATAAATATGGGCTGCATGACATAGGGTGTGGCATGTGAGGATGTGGGTTTTTTGAGAGTGAAGACTGGGCTGAAAGAGGAGTAGAAATTCTTGGGAAGGTAGGAAGGAAAAAAAGGGTGTGATCCTACTAGAGGCAATTACGGCCTTAGTTTACCCCTCAAAATCCACAACTATTATTCCCCTTGTAGGAAGGATAATCAGCTCGTTTATTCTGAAAGTGAGACCAGAAACTAACTGGGAATAATCAGATGATCAGTACCCAGTAGTGAAACACAGAATGTAATGGTTTCACAGTTATATGACTGTTTTGCTGTACCCCAACTCAATATCATGTCTCCAACAGTCACCAGTAACGGAAAATTAGGGAAGAGTACAAAACCAGAATAAATACACAATGATGTTTTGCCTCCTGAGCTTTCAGCAGTCTGTGGTTTAGGCACAAACTACTTTAACAATAATATTATTGTGTAAAATAACCTGTGATAGCTTTCCAGAAATTTGTCCAGTTTCTGTCTCATACACACAATATCCTATATCCTGTGGTGAGAATATCAACAGCTCAGCTGTTAATGCAGTGTCTTCTACATTCTCAATGTCTCTAACAGTATTTGACAAGAAACCTTGATAAATAATTCTAGAAATTCAGATAAACTATTAGCTGTTTTTCCATTATTCACATGACAATTGCAGTTTATATTAATATGAATCATCAGGTAAGAATATGAGATAAATTGGATGAGAAATGAAAAGAGAGGAGTTCAGACTGGATGCAAGGAGAATTTTTTTTCTCCCCTAGGAGACATTTCAGCAGTGGAAGAGGCTTTCCAGAGAGGTTGTACAGTCTCTATCCTTGGGGGTTCTCAAGATCCAACTAGAATAAGCCCTGAGCAACCTGATCTGACCTCAGAACTGGTCCTGCTCTGACCAGCAGACCAACTTCCTCTGAGCAGAGGTTGGTCTAGAGACCTCCTGAGGTCCCCTCCAAACTGAATTATCTTGTGATCCTGTTTTTCTCAAGTACCTGCTCCTAGCTATTGGCTATTGTTAGCACATATGTATTCCAATGTAGCTTTATAACACCACAGACCTCAGTGTTGGCACAAATGTTCAGAGACAACACTGATAACCTTACTCCATTAAACATGACTACAGGTTAAGTTTGGTGTCAAACACTTATTGAGGTTTAGTATTCAATGTGATAGACCTTTATATGATCATTTCAACAAGGTATTAATGTATGCAAATGCATGAGAAGGCATTGTTAATTTTACTCTTGAGATTTAGCCATGAAACATTAAGGAAAAAACTTACACTGGGCAACTGAAAAGTCTTGACAACTTCTGCTATTCTGTTACTTGAAAAAAAATATTTTCTGATAATAATTATCCTACTAGAAAATAAAAAGCTAAATGTTACCTTTTCTGAAAACTGAAAAAAACTGAATACTGCTCAGCTGTGCCTAACAGGGTCCAGAATTCTTGCATCTTCCATGTTTATAAATTTTATATTTCAGCCAATATTGGAAAACAGCCTGTTTAAACCTGTATTTTTATGTGTATTATGTTTTATGTCTCAGCTATCTTTTCTTTCTTCCTGATATTCCACTGATGCATCAGTAGAAAGCAATTGTATCCATTTTCATTTTCAGTCCCTTTCAATCTCATGCAGGGAAAGTTTTTCCCATCCAAGCAGCCTCATACAATATCTCTAACAGCCTTACTAGCTGTTTTGATCGTGGGGTGAACTTTATGCAAGATTGGGTCTCCCTCAATACCTTGTTTCATTTTTATTACCTACTGTCATGTCCCACCTGTGGGGAGAGGTTAGTGACTAAGATTCTCAAATCCCCTTGGTGTGGATTAAGGTGAGCTAACGCTCAAGGTCCATACATAAACATCAACTTTAATGGGAACAAATATTCTGTAAATATTGGCACTCTCACAAATATGTCTACCTAAGCCATACAGCTTTATGGGAAACCAAGGTAGGCCTTCAACACTTTAACACTCCAACAACTTTAAGAGATAGAGAGGGAAAAGAAGAGAGAGAGAAAGATCACCAGTCCCAGATCTAGTGTTGGACCTGCCAATGGGGTTGTTCAGTGTAGCGAGCTCCCCTCTAGACTCAGTTCCTAATGGCTCCAGCTCCTGGGATTCTGGAACCTTCTCTTGCCCCAGTTCCAGGAGTGGTTGGGACACCAGTCAAATCAAGAGAAGTGACACCAGGCTCCTCCTCTTGAGGTGTTGCCTGGGTTTACGGTACAGTTACTTGGGGTGCATTCCTTACACCTACTAAGAAGAAATTAATAGTAATGATAGATTCTGTAGATATTCTATGGAAATGTGCAATATTTATCAATTAAAATCTTTCAGAACAAGTTAGACAAACAGCTTCCAGAAATTATTTCGTTTTTGTTGGTGACAAGAGATGAAATAAAATTTGTCATGTGATTTTCTAGACCTGTGTTATTATTCTTCTATGTATCAACACTTTTCCAAACTCTACCACACACTTGGACAGATACCTGGAAACCTTAAATACTTAAATGAGAAAGGGCTGAACACAATCAGAAACCTGTAACCAATATCTAAAATCAATATTCAAGTTATTGAAACTGCTTTATATAGTCAAAATGAATTAAAGCCTGTGCAACAAGAGTATAACAGGAGTAATAGTACTGAGTTTTCCAGTGCTGGATTGAGTGTAATATTTGAAAATAAACACAGCTAAACAAAATGAAGGCACTGAAGGAATATCTAAGGCAGTATGGAACACAGCAGCAATAAGAAAGTGTTTGAGAACAAATATAAAAACAGAGTAATGTCTTTCAGTCAGTTTTTCCTGACTGAGAGGTTGTATCTGCTTCCTTGTATTTGATAGAGCTTGATAGACTTTTCACTAAATTAATCACATAATCACATATTGAACCTACTTACATATTGAACCTACTTACACTTTTGGTCTCCACAGCATTTGACAGTAATGAGATTCACAATTTAATTTTACTCTGTGTGGAAATGATCTTCCTTTTGCCTGATAATTTCATTGGTTGCTCTTATTTCCTGGACACCAAAAGAGAGTGAATAATTGTTCCCTAATCAATTTCTTCGTACTCTTCACAATGCTGTGCAGCTCTACCACATCTATCCCCTGCTATCTGTTCTGCAGGCTAGAGTCCCAGTTTATTAAGCTTTCCTCTTCCATGTCTTTGATCATCCTTGTCATCTTCCTTTGTACTTTTGCAGGCTGCACCTTTCTGAGATAGGATGATTAGAACAGCATGAGGCACTCAAAAGGTGGATGTACCATGGGTTTATACAACAGTGTAATTAAATATTGTGGGATTTCTAAATTATTTTGCTAATAATACTTTACATTCTTCCTCTGCATTGCTGAATCTGATGAGTCTGATACTTTTATATAGCAGCTCATAATAATGTAAGATGTATTTGTTGAGTAGAATCAGATCATTTACCTCACAGGGTAGGTATAGCAGTTATCTTTTTGACTATGCACATTGTTTTCAATCTACTGATATTATTCACTTGCTGCCTTACTGAATAACAATTGTTATACAACAACTTTGTGCTATTATTTGCAGCCAATGTTTGTTTGTTTTGGTTTTTTTGTTTGTTTGTGGTTTTTTTTTTTTTTTAATCTCTGTTTTGACTCAGTAGCAAAATTTTCCATGTCACTATTTACTCCCTTCTTCAGTATGAATATGTTTGCATGGCAGAGCTCCCAGAAGAGACAATAATGTACCTTCACTGGTAATCTATGTTGAAAACGTCTTACCTTGACTCCTTATATTAAAAGAAACTTCATATAAACATCTTTTGTATAGCAATGGGAAAAATAATAGAAAGGGGTTAAAAAATACATAAAATATTAGCATGATATAATAAAATTACATTACAGTCCACTTTATATCATTTACGAGCAGTCCTGGCTGACCGGGGATGTCCCAACTGATTGGAAATTGGCCAATGTGACGCCCATCTATAAGAAGGGTTGAAGGATGATCCGGGAAATTACAGGCCTGTGAGTTTGACTTTGGTGCCCTGGAAGGTGATGGAGCAGCTCATCCTAAACACCATCATGCAACACATGAGGGACAACCAGATGCTCAGGCCCAGTCAGCATGGGGTTATGAAAGGCAGGTCCTGCTGGACAAACCTGATCTCCTTCTACGACAGGGCGACCTGCTTATTGGATGAGGGAAAGGCTGTGGATGTTGTTTACCTTGACTTTAGCAAGGCTTTAACACCATTTCCGACAGTATTCTCCTGGAAAAACTGGCTGCTCGAGGACAATCGCACACTTCACTGGGTAAAAAACTGTCTGGATGTTTGGGCCCAGAGAGTTGTGGTAAACGGAGTTAAATCCATCTGGCGGCCGGTCATGAGTGGTGTCCCCCAGGGCTCTGTTTTGGGGCCACTCCTGTTTAACATCTTTATTGATGATCTAGACGAGGGGATCAAGTGCACCCTCAGTCAGTTTGCAGATGACCCCCAGTTGGGTGGGAGTGTTGATCTGCTCGAGGGTAGGGAGGCTCTGCAGAGAGACCTGGACAGGCTGGAGCCATGGGCTGAGCCCAACTGGAGGAGTTCCAATGAGGCCAAATGCCGGGGGCTGCCCTTGGGCCACAACAACCCCCAGCAACGCTACAGGCTTGGGGAGGAGTGGCTGGAGAGCTGCCAGTCAGAGAGGGACCTGGGGGGGTTGATTGACAGCCGGCTGAACAGGAGCCAGCAGTGTGCCCAGGGGGCCAAGAAGGCCAATGGCATCCTGGCTTGTGTCAGCAATAGCATGGCCAGCAGGGACAGGGAAGGGATCTGACCCCTGTACTCGGCACTGGTGAGGCCGCCCCTCGATTCCTGTGTTCAGTTTTGGGCCCCTCACTACAAGAAGGACATAGAGTTACTCGAACATGTCCAGAGAAGGACTACAAAGCTGGTCAAGGATCTGGAGCACAGGTCGTATGAGGAGCGTCTGAGGGAACTGGTGGTGTTTAGTCTGGAGAAGAGGAGGCTGAGGGGAGACCTCATGACCTTCTACAACTACCTGAAAGGAGGGTGAAGAGAGCTGGATTTGAGCCTCTTTAGCCTAGTAGAAAGCATCAGGACAAGAGGGAATGGCCTCAAGTTGCACCAGGGAAAGTTCAGACTAGATATTAGGAAACATTTCTTTACAGGACAGGTTGTTAGGCATTGGAATGGGCTGCCCAGGGAGCTGGTGGAATCTCCATCCCTGGAGGTGTTCAAGAGTTGGGTCGATTTAGAGCTTAAGGATGTGCTGTAGGTGGGAACTGTGGTAGGCGAACGGTTGGACTAGATGATCTCCAGGGTCCTTTCCAACCTAGATGATTCTGTGATTCTGTAAAGCTTGGTAATCTGTTAATACACTATGAAAAAGGTGATCTAAAATACCTACATACAATGAGAAGATGAGAAGACATTTAATTTCCTTGTAAGATCTGCTAAAAGAGAAGAGAATGATCTACCACTTTACCACTTACATACTGTATATGAGTTTGATTAAAAAACCCTAGATTTTGAGTTGCACTGGTAGGTGCATCCAGTTATGGAGCAGAAAGTTTTAATATACATGACCTTGAGAGGTCTCTAATTCAATGCTCTGCTCAAAGCAGCATCAAATGAGTTCAGCCCAGGTTTCACACATCTTTATCCATGCCTTGAAAACCTCCAAAAAGAGAAGCCAGCACTGGTTGGAAATCAGTTCCAATATTAAATATCTTCACAGCACATTTTTCTACTATCCTGCCTGTTGCATTTAAGGTAATGAATTAATCTGGTAAGAGATTAATCCCTTTGTATTCTAGCTGGTCCTCAGAGATTAGATGGCTAGGGCAGCTGGATTTATCCCTTAATAGCTATGCCAATTATGGCCATACCTATAGGCCTGACACCAGATGCACAAACAGCCCGTATGCTGTAGGTCCGGTTGCATTCAAAAGAAGCAGTCAGGTTCACAAATAGTACATCTTATTCTTATGTAACATCTACAGATTCTTTCAGAGAGCCTACAATAAATGCACAAACTGCAGGTTGGCTATATATTTAGAACTACACACAAAACCCCAATTGCAGTCACACACACTTAGTTCTAGGTTAATCACTTGGCATAGCCAGAGGTCCAAATCTTACAAAAGGCATCCCTCTGGTGGAGGTGGGGGGGGTGTGTGTGTGTGTGGGGTGGTGGAGAGCTCAAACCTGTCAATCTGTCTCTCCGATTTGGTATCAGATTATCATCCCTCTGAGTTAGGTACAAACTCAGGGTAGCATTTATCTAAGTGTGTATGTGTGAGTGGGTGGGATTGTGGTCAAGCCATTGTTTCTTGAGTAATGACACAGAACATTCCTTGGTGCAATATGTGCTCTGTTTTTGTGGGAAAAGAGGAAGAATAAGAGATTAAGTCCACAGAGTACTGCAAAGCAGTCCTTGAGAGAAGGGGAGGAGCAGGAGATAAATCTGCATAGTCATGTCAAATGTTCCTTGAGAAAAGTGGAAGAACGGGACCGCGCAGCCTCCACCCAATTTAGCATTCCTCCTTGGTGCCACAGCAACACAAATCACTGGATCTCCATCCTGTACTGTGTTTTTTCTGGGCACCATGTGTTAAGGAAATCTGTGTTTTGCAGATTTTTTACTGGTTTGCTTTTCCCACACTTTCAACACTGCCTGAACCACTCTTATTTTTACTCCTGTTGCCTCTTCCTGTTAAGCACCACTGTTAAAATCCTGTCTTTATCTTCCCACTCACCTTGCCATAGGTGCTGGGGGGCTGCTCTTAAGTCCCCCCCAAGCTGTCTCTTCTCCAGGCTGAACAAACCTGGCTCCCTCAGCCTCTTCTCATGGGGCAAGTGGTCCAGCCTCCATCTGTCTTGGTGGTTCCCTGCAGGACTAGGTCAAGTTTATCAAATTGACAATTTCCATCATTTTATGTATCTTTTAATACCTCGGGGATTTTAGTATGGTTATCTAATAACTATTATAATGGATCTAAGATTTATGTAGGAATAAAATTCTATGTGACATAAAAACGTTAAGCATTTCAGAGATACTGTGATTATTAATAATAGTTTCTAACAAAAGGAAACAAACTTCTAGGAAAATCTTCCTTAAAGATAATATGACAACTGTCACGTGTTCTTAAATTAATTCTTTGCTGTATTAATTACTGTAATATATTTTCACTGAGTTTTCTAAAATGAATTACCCTAATGCCTTTAAAGTACTCCACAAATTTCCAGATAATCTATGGGCAGCATTTGTTATGCAAGTATATACAGACACACACATATGTGTATATGCAAGTTCATACGGCATCGAATCCTCACTCGTTACTTTGAATTAGTGTGTGAAATTAGTATGCTCATTCACAATGTGCATAACAAATATAAAAAGCAGAATATTTTAAAACTGTCATAGGATATATAATTTAAAACGTTGTGGTTTTGGTGTTTTTTTTTTTTTTTGTGTGTGTGTGTTTTTGTTGTTGTTGTTGTTTTTTGTTTCCCCCCCCCAAAAAAAAAAAAAAATATTGCAGAGGATTTCTCATTTATGGAAAATAAGGTGCTTCAAACTTCAGTCAAATATAACTGCAGACTGTCAGTAATTAGTGGTTAAAGTACAACTTTCCTGAAATGTAAGCTCTTCTTTAATGTAATTGTCATGAAACCATCCTTCAGAATGTGTGCAGCCTTCAGGCCTGTAAAACACAGATTTCAAAAGACCTTATTCTCTAAGGAAAAAATATCTGTGTTCCTATTTAAATGTATACACACAAGTAGTCAACAAACCTACAGATTCCTTAGATACATCATTAATTTATGTAGGCTTGGAAACCACAATTTAGGCCTGATTTAAATTTATGGTGTTCAGCAAAGTGTTTATTTTGATTAGTTTTTTAATAGAAAAGTTTAGGACTGAAATCAGATTGTCTGATTATTATTGTATCAAAGTGATGAAATGTATTGAAAGACACGCAGTGTATTTCAGATACTGAAATTAAAGTTCCAGTTATCTACCATAGGTAAAACTTTATAGAACACAGAAAAATGTTGAATTGTCACTTTCTGAAAGCTTTTATTTATGTAGGTATTTGCTTATTTATTCTTCTTTCTGACTTTGAGTCATCACTGTTTCTTTTGTAAGTGGAAGTAATGGCAACACTGAAACAGTTTTGAGAGACTATTCTCTGGTTCAGTGAACTGAAAATTACACAACCTCTCTTGACGTTCTGTTTAAATTTTTGAAGTGGTTATACAAAGTCTTCGAAGATGTTTGCATTAAAATAAGTCAGAGAAGAAAATAAATTGGGGACAAATATAGCTTACCTTACCCATTTATGTTTTCCTATGGATGTTAATGACACTATTACATGAAAAAGATGGGGAAAGAAATTTTTATTATATTAGATGTATAGTCAGCAGCACATAACATACTTTCAATCCATGAAAGAAATATATATTTTTAACAAGGTCATATTTAAATCTATTGTTCTGCAGTAATTTCTGTAACAGTCTTTATTTTCTGTGGATCGTTATTAGAATTCACAGTAATTTTGCATGTTGAGGAGGTGACCTAGAATGTACATTTCCAAAGAGGTTTTCAGAGCAGGAAGGTGGGAGGGAATATGGGCTTGCGAATGTTTATGACTATTTCCTAAGCAGTTCTTCAATGCTTTCTTGTGCTTTTGATATTTTGGCTAATCTCAAAGTGGATGTAAAAATATATGTGTTAAGAATGAAGGTAAATCTCCTATTTCATGCTGACTATTCCTCCTTGCAAAGAGAAGGGAAAAAGTGAACCAAAAGCTGGCTGAATGCTCTTTCTACATGAACTATAAGGATTAGGAAAGAGCTTGTTTCACCATACACATGCTTCTCTGAGTTTCTAATGAGATGATATAACATAGATTTTCTTATAATGTCATTTCAGTGGATAAAAAATCGACTTCCCAGATTTTCAGGAGTTCTGATCATTAAAATAAGAAACATTACCTGAGAATTCAAAGTTTCCCAGTAACACCTATCTTGTCTGTCAGTTCTAGAAATGTCACTTCTTACAAAGATTCAGTCAAGAATTCATACAAAAGGACATAGATTAATTCTCTACTTCATGTTATCAGTGTTTTTCTTATGTAGAGAAGAAATATGAATCTGAATACCTCCTTGGCAGAATATATAGCTGGGACCTGAAAAATATAGAGGAAAAGATGCCCCAACCATTGAAGCAATCACTAGACCAATTAGAGTGGCACCAGAGTGCTCAGGAGCATCTGGCACGGCTAGAGGCCCTAGCAGATCTAGAAGAGCCAATTTACAACCCAGAAGAAGAAAAGTTAAAACAACCATGGGCTATGGGAAAGCCTGTTCCAAATCCAGAGATAGAACCCGTTCACGCGTGGGATCCCTGGTCCCACATTCTGAGCCGTCTACCTCTGGATCCTCTCATTCTTCACAAAGATATTGATGGCTCTGCTTCTCATGATCTCGGTATGTTACAAGGGTTATACAAAATTTCTGGGTGTGTATTTAACCCTGATTGGAAAATACACCTCCTTGGCCTTGGGGATCTTATATATAGAGGAAAAAAAATTAATAGAACTGTGATTATTTTCTATAAATACACTATGATGAAACAGAACATGTTAATCTAATCTGAAAATATGAATATACATGCCTCTGTCTCTAAAAAAAGTGATAAATATTTAAAACATATAACATGAAATTTTTACTAAATATAGTGTTGAATCACTCAGTAATGTGCAGTATTTTTCAATTAGCATATACAATTCACCTGCGAATAATTAGTGCATTTTTTTTCTTTTCTTGTTATATGAGTAAATGACCATTAAAAGAATATATTTTAATCTTGTCTTTAAATAGTGGTGGTTTTTTTTTTTTTTTTTTTTTTTTTTTTTTTTTTTTTTTTTTTTTATGGTGCCTTGAAATGTTATGTATTAAAAACTGAGTACTCACCATTATTCAGAAATAATACACCAATACATGTGGTATCTGAAATAACTGTAACATGTTTAGATTATTGGTATTTTTTAAAAAAAGTGTATTCAAATCACCACTGCATCCTTCAGAGCTATCAAAGACTATGGCTCTATGTATGATTTCACTAATGATAATTCTAAGGTGTGGTGAATTGCTTCACTGGGTTTGTATATAGCCTGTAGATACATCCTGATATATTGCCATAAATATGAGGAAAATAGGGAAAAGAAAGAGAATGTCTGTTGTCTACAGCTGTACACAGTTTCTACTCAAATGAACAAATACAATCTTCAGACTTACACTGATGTCACACCATGAATTGCAAGGATTCTAAACAGAGCTTTATTGTTGATCATTAGTAAAAATTTTGATCAAAATAGTAATCTATTCAGTGGGTATTCATTGGGTATGAAGTAGATAAATCCTGAAATGATTATATTTTTATTTTCCATCTGAAATTTTTCCTTAGGCATTTAATTTGCTTGGCAATAAGCTAAGACTGCTTACTACCTGTTTATGGGGCACTAACTTTATTCTTTGCTAAGTAAAGCCTGAAGCAAAATTCCAGAAGGCTTGTCAGCTGATAGTATAATTATTATAGAGACAAAACCATTAATTCTCAAATCATTAGTTAATATTATACTTATTTTTACCGTTTTATTGCTTCTTATCTTTTACTCTGCTTAGTTACTATAAATTTATTCAGATTAGCTGTTGCCTTTAGAGATATTTAATGAAAATGTTGGTCAGAAGTTTTGTCTCTTTTCTGTCATGTCCCTTGTTAAAAATTTGATCTCACCATGAGCAGGTCCCAATGTTATTAATGATATTGCATATTTGAGGTGAAATATTTTGACATGATGAAGAGATGACATTGAAGATGACACGATCATATCTGTAATGATAATATAAATAACAAATGCATAGGTTAGTTATTGAATTGGTGCATCAGAGTTAAGTGTCTCCGACACTAACCTGTGGTGATCAAATCTAGGAAGTGTTGGTGATCAGTACATTTCTTTACCTTACACATTAAAGCAATGACTAGTGAAAATCTGCTGGTAGAAAACAAGGTCATCCTTTGATTTGTGAATTTTAATTTACATTAGTAAGCCTGAAAGTGATAAATAGACATGATCATGAAATTTTATTTTGAGTGACATGCGATATAGACAAATATAATTAATTAAACTGTCTGTCTTAAATGTAAGGGAAAATATGTAACAAAATATTCCTGTAAATAATTGCTATGCTGCCATTGATTAGGTCAATGACCACATATGATGGTTGAGCCACTGTCAGATCTAATTTATTCACACATGCATGCCTGGACAGTAACCTTATCTTCCCCTGCAGACCCTGTTTATTCAATGGTTGTGTTTTGTCAATTATTTAGACTATGAACCATCTGGGACAGTCTCTATCCTTGTGTTATTTCTTTTTGCTACACCCAGTACAGGGAGATTTTAATCCCTGGCAGAAAACATCAAGCACTATGCAAATGCAAATGGATATATTTTTTGTCGTGCTTGTGCTTTATCCCATCTACTTTATTTATTTTTGTGTTGACTTTTTTTTTTTTTTTTTTTTTTACTTTCTTTACGATGCTGTGGCAATTTTTGGATGCTCTTCCTGGCTGTATATATATGTATTTATGGTATCATCTTGTCTGACCTTTAAATTAAGACAGGTCCTTGAATATTACTCCATTACACTGTAATGAGACTAATAAATCGTGTTGAACTTCAGATTACATGATGCACAAATATATGGAAACTTCAAGTGACAGAAAATTCAGTACCTTAGTAAATTTTTCCAGAGTAAAATACTGTCAGTGTTAAAGAATTCTGCCAAGTTTCTTATTTGAATGTTTCTGGCTTTTATATTTGGTGTATTCATCTCTTACGTTAAGAGTCCCTTAGCAGTTACTATTTTTCCCACATGGAAATGCTTATGCACCACAATGAAATGAATTCTCATCCTTCTCTTCAATAAACCAAAATAAAAGTATGGACACATTTTGTTCTTATCCTATTTTTTTTCCCCACGTTCTTAATTTTGCATTCTTCTCCCACTTCACTGTATTGTTAAGCTATACTAAGGTCTCAATTTCATTAATTTACACATTTATTTCCATTTTAATGTCTTTCTCAAGTGTACATCTCAGGTTTTTTTTTCTGTAATTGTATGTTTCTACATTTGCATTTTTAGTGAGGATTAAGCATTCAGAAATTACTTAAAGCTATACATCTTACTTAACCCATTTGGTGGGATGTCTGCCTAATTAATTTTCAGCTTGGTCCCTGAAGACCATTTATGCTTTTGAACCTTTTCTTCAGCGTTTTGTGTCTCTTAACTCAGGGCCAAATCATCTCAGAGAACTCAAGACCAACTCACCTTAGAGAAAACTGTCCATTAACTCCACTTAACTGATCAAATTTATCCTTTTTTAACAACCTTTTTTCCTCACTCTATTGTCTTTCTTATGTTTATTATTGTATGTTGTGAACAGTGTTATTGTGAAAATACCAATATAAAGGTTGTTTCTGGTTTAAATACGGTACCTTCTGTCCCTCTGTAGTCAATTAAAATTGGCCAGATTTGATTTTGTCTTTGTGGCTTCCTGTTGATTTCATCCAGTCTTCAATACAACCCCTTATATATTGGCAATATTTATTCCTCTTTTCTCCGGTCATATACTAGTAGGAAAGATTACTAATTAAACAATATTTTTAATTATGTACGCAGTAAACTGGATGTTTCAGTAATATTTCAAAAGTCCTTAAGTGGACTAGGCAAGAACAGAAGACAAAGAACTAGGGAAAAAATAGTTATCTTTGAAGTGAAGGGTCTGGGTGAAAAAACAGACATGAGGCCCACTTATCATTTATTCTAAAAGGCTAATTTATTTTGCTGTACCAACATAATTGGCCTTAATATGTGTTTATTTTATAGTTCTTTTTTACTGACAGGGTTATGAAACAAGGATTTAGCCTAAATGAGAGGACAGACCTAAGCAAAATGTGTTTGAACTTTTTCTCATTGAAAACAATAACAAATATCTAAAAGTAAGACCAGGAGCAATTAACAGTCCACAGAAACAGTATGAAGATGATATATTTTTTAAAAAAATATTTTTACTTTGACCTAAAAGTCAGAGTCAAATGTAAATTTAAAAAAAAATATATATATTTTCTGCAAACAGACTGTTATGATTGCTTTGAGTACAAGTGTAGTGAAGACAGAGTGGAGTGTCTTTACATTTGAATCAGGGGGAAGGCCAACAGGGCAGATGTTGTAGTAGGAGACTACTATAGGCCACCCAACCAGGACAGAGAGGTGGATGAAATATTCTATAGGCAGTTAGGTGAAATCTCACGATCACTTTCCCTTGTTCTTGTGGGGGACACTCAATTCCCAGACATCAGCTGGAAATACAACACAGCAGAGTGGGACCAGTCCCGGAGACTCCTGGAATGTGTGGGAGATAAGTTCCTGACACAGCTGGTGAGTGAACCGACCAGAGAAGGTGCCCTGCTGGACCCCCTCTTTGTGAGCAGGGAAGGACTGGTGGATGATGTGGTGGTTGGAGGCTGACTAGGGCACAGTGATCATGCAATAATGAGTATTCTAGTCTTACAGAGACCAGAAGAGGGCTAAGCAGAACTGACATCCTGGACTTCCAAAGAGCTGACTTTGTCTTGTTTGGGAGCCTACTTGACAGAATCCCTTGGGAGAAAATCCTGAAGGGTATAAGGGTCCAGGAAGGCTGGGCACTCTTTAAGAAGGAAGTGTTAATGGCTCAGGAGTAGGCACTCCCCAGGTGCTATAAGAGAAGCTGGCGCCAGAGAAGACCACGCTGGCTGAACAGGGAGCTTTGGCTGGAACTCAGGGAGAAAAGGAGAGTTTGCAGCTTTTGGAGGAAGGGGGTAGACACAGTGATTACAGATATTGTGAGGCTATGTAGGGTGGAGATCAGGAGGTCTAAAGCCCAGATGGAAATTAAATTGGCTTCAGAAATCAAGGACAACAAGAAATATTTGTATAAGTTTGTGAGCAGCACAAGAAAGACCAGAGAGAGCCTCCATCCCCTGCTAGATGCAGAAGGAAACATGGTAACAAGTGAGAAGGAAAAGACTGAGGTGGTTAATGAGTTCTTTGCCTCAGTCTTTAACAGCAAGATGAGTTGTATTGATGAAATCCAGCCTCCTCAGCTAGAAGACAGAGACTAGGAGAATGACCCACCCACATTCCAGGAAGAGACAGTCAGTGACCTGCTGCATCACACAGACACACACCAGTCTATGGGACTGGATGGGATACACCCGAGAGTGCTGAAGGAGCGGGCTGGGGGGCTCACCAGGCCACTTTCCATTAGTTAACAGCAGTCCTGGTGACCAGGGAGGTCCCAACAGATTGGAAATTGGTCAATGTGACACCCATCTATAAGAAGGGTTGAAGGATGATCCAGGAAAGTACAGGCCTGTCAGCTTGATGTCGGTGCCCGGGAAGGTGATGGAACAGCTCATCCTGAGTACCATCACACAACACATGCGGGACAACCAGATGCTCAGGCCCAGTCAGTATGGGTTTATGAAAGGCAGGTCCTGCTGGACAAACCTGATCTCTTTCTATGACAGGGCGACCTGCTTATTGGATGAGGGAAAGGCTGTGGATGTTGTTTACTTTGACTTTAGCAAGGCCTTTGACGCTGTTTCCCAGAGCATTCTCCTGGAAAAACTGACTGCTCTAGGCTTGGATGGGCACACGCTTTGCTGGGTAAAAAACTCTCTGGATGGCCGGGTCCAGAGAGTTGTGCTGAACGGAGTTAAATCCAGTTGGCGGCTGGTCATGAGTGGTGTCCTCCAGGGCTTGGTGTTGGGGCCACTCCTGTTTAACATCTTTATGGATTATCTAGATGAGGGGATCGAGTGCACCCTCAGTCAGTTTGCAGATGAAACCCAGTTGGGTGGGAGTGTTGATCTGCTTGAGGGCAGGGAGGCTCTGCAGAGAGACCTGGACAGGCTGGAGCCATGGGCTGAGCCCAGCTGGAGGAGTTCCAATGAGGCCAAATGCCGGGGGCTGCCCTTGGGCCACAACAACCCCCAGCAGCGCTACAGGCTTGGGGAGGAGTGGCTGGAGAGCTGCCAGTCAGAGAGGGACCTGGGGGTGCTGACTGACAGCCGGCTGAACAGGAGCCAGCAGTGTGCCCAGGGGGCCAAGAAGGCCAATGGCATCCTGGCTTGTGTCAGCAATAGCGTGGCCAGCAGGGACAGGGAAGGGATCTGACCCCTGTGCTCGGCACTGGTGAGGCCGCCCCTCGATTCCTGTGTTCAGTTTTGGGCCCCTCACTCCAAAAAGGACATTGAATGACTCGAGCGTGTCCAGAGAAGGGCAACGAAGCTGGTGCAGGGTCTGGAGCACAGGTCGTACGAGGAGCGGCTGAGGGAACTGGGGGTGTTTAGTCTGGAGAAGAGGAGGCTGAGGGGAGACCTCATCGCCCTCTAGAGCTCCCTGAAAGGAGGTTGCAGAGAGCTGGGGATGGGTCTCTTGATCCAATTAACAAGCAATAGGACAAGAGATAATGGCCTCAAATTGCTCCAGAGAAGGTTTAGATGGATGATGTAGCTAAGCTTCTTCATTTTATGTACTGGGATCAGTATATTTGAAATAAAACTTTATTCCCAGACCCATGTCTTTTGCAATTAGAGTTAAATATCAGAGTAAAGAAACAGAATTGTCTGTGATACCATCATGGAGCCATTTGTACCTTTGCATTGTTTACATTCATTTCTTCCAACCAACTAATTACATAACTGGAAGCAAAGTGGATTGGATACAAACTCCTTTCAGATATATTAGAAATAATACAAGCTATATTCTATATTAGAGAATGAATTCAGCTACAGACAAATCATATTTTGATAGCAGCAGTGAAACTTTTGAGAGATTTTCATTTAAGAAGGTCATAAAAAATCAGAAAAGAAGTATTAGTCTTTTCAGACTAACTACTTTGCAAAACCTACACTGACAGTTTGCATGCCTTGGATTCAAATATTTCAAAGCTTATTTTAGAATCCAATTTTGAGTTTGAGGTTTCTGAGTGCAGCTGAGTCTCATCTTCTTGGCCATGACATTTCTGCAAGACAAAAAAGGTAGCACTAGTTAAGCTGCCCCAATTAAAATGAAAATAGATGAAACTTTTTTCATGATGGATTTGAGCTAATGGTCCCAGACTATGAATGACTGCTTTGGAAACAGTTATTCCACAAATAACCCTTCAGTTACAAATACTTGAGATAGGAAATGAAAGACTTGATCAATTATATTAGGTAGCTCTGGCAAGTATAGGCACTACTGCAACCTTTGTTAGTGGAAAATATGCTGGAAAACGTATAAGACAAATTTCTGCAAATTTTGGTCTCCTAATCTCTTTTTGTCTTTAAAAGATCCATTTTTCTAATGGTAGAAAGCATTATTTACATCATATTACATATTTATACTCCCCTTTCTATGTGATCTTCCCTGAAGAGCAGGTAAGTGGCAGGAAAAAAGTGACAAAGTGAGTGACAAAAAGGTTCAGGGAAGAAACAGCCAAGGAATTCCTGATGATGACAGAAATGATAAGGAATATGCTGAACAAGTACCTTTTAAAAGTTAATATAGCATAACAGCTAACATAAAGGATAAAGACCATGAAATGTTACTGTAGTGTTAGGTTTTATTCATGAAATCAATCACAAGGAATCAACAGATAAAATTGTTAATTACAGAGGATGAAATGAGCTAAGAGTAATAGACATTGTAAAATGTATATAGCTTTCACTATTAATTGATTGAAGTTTAGTCAACATTTCCAAATATAGAAATCATAGAAAAATCATTATTCACTCAATTTTTATTTAGCTTATCTAAGTACATGCAATATTTCCATTCAGATTTGTTTCTGCTAAAAATCTTGATTTAAGACAGTTATCTCTCTTCCTAATTACAGAACAATCCAGAAAATAAAATGACTATGACTTTATGTAGACAGTCTCATAACAACTACCATAGTAAACTTACATATACAGTCATGGTACTGTATTTCACAAAGGAACATGTGCAAGATCATGCACTAGTTAATTAGCATCATGAACTTAATTTTAGTTGGAGGTACATTAAGCAGCAAAGTGAGTTAAGGCGTGTGATTAACGTAGGACAGTCATATAACCCAGTACAGACTCATACTTTCAGTCCTTGATTGCTACTTCATGATTACTAAATAGCTTGCTTAGATGTGCCTTGTTCTCTCCTAACAGTTCTAAACTGAAAAAAAGATATGTCAAACTGTTGGAAAAAGATGAGGTTAGCAGTTTGAAATACTGAACAGTGCAGAACCATGTACTTCATAGAAATTAATCCATCCCTTAGTAATAAGCAGCCAATCAGAATTCTCCCTTAATCCAAATAGTTTTATAATGTACTTTAAATCATCCAGGTTCAGGTGCCTTACACTATTTAAATGAAAAGTAACAAGGAAATTTAATCTTAAGATTATTAAGTATTTATAGCAGTGGCTAGGGGATATCACCTAGCAACAACATGGCCCACAGAGTAAATCTAATAAACTGTAGCTCATCCTTTCTGTCATCAATGATCAAATAATCAAGACTAGAAAAGCACAAGTGGTGATGACATTGAAAGAATCTAATGATAAAGTACAGGAGCATTTTAAAAGACAAAGAGTGTGTTTAGATAATGGAATATAGACTGCACAATAATTAGGATAAGGCAAAGATGGACTTGAGCCACAGTAAACGGAATGGAAAGAAAAGATTGCAGAGAGGGGGAGGAAACCTGGAGGAAGAAGATAAATGATTAAACATGGCAGAGATAGGGATTCAGGAAAAGTAAATAAAATAAGATGCTGTCAAAGCATCTTTCCTGGGCAGACTTCTAAAAGAGAAAGGCAGAGAGATTAAAATTTTATCAGATAGCTTAAGAGATTATGGTAGTTGTACCTTAAAACATAAAAGCTACTTTGCAGGGCCTCATGCAATTCAGCAGGATGCTGTTGGGTCAGAACTGATATCAGCAAGGCACTGAGGATAAGTTTGAAGTTATCACACTGTAGAAAGCAGAAAAGTTCAGCCCAAGATTTACAATAAGTAAAAAAATAAAAACCTTGCACCAGGGTTTGCAGTAGATAAAAAATGCATTAGAAATATATGTAATTACAGTTAAGCACTTGTCATCATTTTGGAAAGGTGGTATTTACTCAGGCTTACACTATACAGAGACATCTCTGATTTTTCCTTTAGACTCCATGGTGCTGAATTCCACATGCAGGTTCACTAAAAACAGGGGGAACTTTCTGTCTGAGAGTTTTTCCTATTCCACACTACAGATATCTACAGGACCTCAATGGATCAAATAATGGAAAAGCACATATTCATGACACAAAACTTTATATGCTTCATAGCTCTCCAAAGCAATGAATTTCCTCTTTGTTATATTCAGCACAAACCAGTTGAAAGACAGACAGTAACTCTGGCTAATAATAACTTGAATCATTGGTCCCTGACAACATGCTTCTGAAACTCCTATATTGTTGGACTTTTCCTAAAATGCTTTCTGCAACAGGTAGATTCATGTTAGTGTCAATGCCATTTTTTGAGCTAGTTGGACAGAGGTTGCTGGAGAGCCTTGTGGAGAACACTTTTCTCCCTGTAGTCATGGAAGAAGTGGATGTAAACATTTCAAAATGAAATGAAGGCATCCCTAGGTAGAAAGGAAGTGAGAACGGAAGTGCCATCTTATCTTTAATCACACTTTCCTCAGCACAAGCATATCTGCAATTATTTAAAACACTGTCAGTTTATTTCATCTAATTAATCAGCCAGAAACAGTAAGTGACACTTTCAAGGCTCAACAGTTTTCACATATTCACCCAAGGTAACAATATTTAAGACTGTAAGAAAAAAATACATGTATCAGACATCATACAGGGAATAGTTTATTCATGTTATAAATTGGAGCTAAAATAACAACTGTTCATCATGAACTACATTCCTCCTTAAAACAGAGACTTATTCTAAATTAGCTCTTTGGAATAATAGGAACTGTAAACAATTGTTCTGCATAGGATGAAAGAGTATTAAGATGTTATTTAACAGGACTTGTGTCAGTTGGTCATATATAGATGTTTAATACAATTTGACAATATGAAAACTCTCTGGTCCCCAGATCCAACCCTAGAAGCATATAAGTTTCCTACAGGCATTGTATTATCTGCCACTCCATGAAGATACCTTGTTTAAGATAGAGTATTTAAAAAAATGTGTGGATAAATTAGTTAAGCCTCAATTTCAGCATATTCAAAATTAATATTTAATCCCCAAAACAGAGACCAATAATTTTTTGGAAGCTAATTTACCATACAGAAATGGAACAAAATATTACTTAGAGCCAGAAGTTACCTTTAATCTTTAAAAATAAAAACTTATATTGCCATGCACAGTAGCAAAATTTCTCTCTGCAGGAGGCACTGCAATGAAAGAATTAGGTAACAAAAAGAATTCTGTATATCTATAGTGATAATTGTGAAACCTGAATCTGAAGTAATGATTCTGGCTCCCCCATAATCCTCTTAGCTGCTGTGTAGACACATTAGGAACTTTGAATGTAAAGTTCTGCTCATTTTCATAGCTCTTCTGTGCAGATCCAGAACTGCCTTAGTCTGTTTAGCTCATTATCTCACTACCATAAAAATACAGAATGAAAACTTTTTCCTGCAAAAGTAGCCTACTGGAAAAACAAGCCAGTGCATACCAACAGGATCTGGTCCCACCACAAAATCCTTCCAAAGCTACATGTTTGGAGAGTCATGACATTTACAGAAAATAGCCTCATGAGATACAGGTGATCAAGAAGTAAGAGCATAAATTCAATTCCCTCCTCATCCCGAGTGGGGTAAACTCCATAATTATGATGTCTGTGAAAATTTCTGGTGGACTCCAGAATGGGCATGCAGAGAGAAGAAGCATTCATAACCTCTGAAGCTGGCACAGGATACAGGAATTTGGGCTCGTTTAATGGGCCAAAGTCTAGGTACAAAAAAAAGGAAAGGAATAACAAATCAGGTCTCAGAATAACTGTGGTCATAGTGATTGTGCGAGATGAGACCAGTCAGAAAGTAATTATTAAGTTTACAACACTGTATGGCTAGGAGGGCGCATCGCCATCTTCTGTTATCTGATGAAGAGAAAGCTGTCAGTACAAAATGGAATTTTTTCAAATATACAATAGTAGTAACCTTGTAAGTGTTACATAAATACTGTAAGAATAGGACATGTCAGACAGCTCGGATATAGATTCAGTTTCTAAATACTGGTTTTGAACCAACCCTACTAATTCAGCCTGCAACTTTGAGATATTATACAAGGCAGTAATAGATATTTTTCTGCTGCTTCTGTCCCTTCCCCCTTTCCCTGCTATTAGTAGAGTGAAAAGTTTATAGTGAATATAAGAAAATCAAAGAGAGAAGTAGATTCATGTAAAATTCTGTATAAAATACAAACCTATTTACTGATACTAATCTGAAAAAACAGTGTTGCTTCTTTTGTGTGAATGTTTGAACATCTAACAGCTATTTATAGTACCTAAAGCTAATGTGACAGAGGTCTTGTATATGAAATCTCTGGGCCCTGGGTATTTAAGGTTTTCTGAGAAAACAAAAAAGGACAATGTGTTTCATAAAACTTAAGAAGCTGATATGGAGGAAAAAGGCAACAGTATAAATTATGCATAATTTGCATCAATTGAGAAGGAGACTGTGCTGCTTATTTTAGGAGAATATCCACTAAGATATATTAAAGTCCCTTAAGCTCTAGATTAAGATAAGATTTCAGTACCATACTTGATAAAATTGACCCAGGATAAGAAAAGCCCATTAATGCCTTTCTAAATGATGGTAATAATATTTTAAAATGACTCTTGCATTTGGGGGAAGACGTTTTCCCCCCACAACAAAATAGCTATAATGAATTCAGTCAAGTTTCAAAGTCACAACTGAACTTTACTCTGAAGGTATATCTTTACTTGCTTTTGAATAGTCACTCTGGTTTCCTCTCATACTCCCTCTCTTTCTTCATCTTTGATTTTGTAATGGGACAGTTTATTGTGTTCAACCTAATGCAGCATGATTGTATTTTATTTTAGAATTTATTTCACTACATTCCTTTTATTATAAATAATTAAAAATGTACTTTTGATCAAGGTTTGCAGAGTTATAGTAAGGAACCCCAGAAATGTTAATGATTATGAGATTTAGAAAACATAATGGAAAAAAAAAAAATCATACTTTGACACTAACATTGGTCCGTAACCACCTTTTGGTTTATTCCACAAAAATTAAGGTCAAAATTCCCCTGCATTTGTTATTGTCCTTTCCTAATGCCACAGTGTGCCAAACTGTCTAATCAACATCCAGATTAGGTATTTATCCTGACTGGTCATGTTTGTAGAAATTGGGTGCTTAAAATTGTGATAAACTGAATAGGGAACAACTAAAAAAGTGAATAACACCCAAAACCAACAGAGCACTGCTTAATTTTTTTTCTTCCTCTTCAAGACATGAATCCTGTATGCTTTGTGAAAAGACTGAACCTGCATCTCCTAAAGAAATACGCTAAGCTATATAATTTGAGTAACTCTCACTCTTTAATCTATTTTAGGTTTTACAGTTGGACATACTGAAAAACTGGACATAATTCTTTGAACCGCCTCAGATGCAGAGACTGAATTCATGTCTTTTAGACTCTACAGAAATATTCTGAAGCTAAAATACTGATTAGAAACTGGAATTATAACATGTTTAAAGAAGGTGCTATATTTCAGAAACCCTATGTTGATATATTCTCAGAGCACTTTTATCAGATCAGACCCTGTCAGTTGAAGACAGGTAGAAAAATGTCTTTTTTATGACTTCTGATGGTTCTCAGGGTGAATTACATCCTAAACACCAGAAAATATATACTGGGGGTGGGGAATTTTAGGGGTCTAAGAACCTTTAGTGTCAGAAGCTAGAGCCACTGCAGTGTTCAATTTTTTTCGGAAATCAGCTGTCATGTGAAGGATATGAGACAATTCTGCATTCAGATATCTAATCCTTCTGAGGTACCATCACACATGAGGAAGATATTAGATGAATCTGGACTAGTTAGTGAGAAAGAATCTGTACCCCAAACACATGCAGCTGCTATACAGATTTCCTGAAAGTGCTCTATAATTTTTGTTTCTTGAAAGGAAAAATAAAAGTTTATCCATACTTCCGGGTTTCTACTTATGCTCAACCTGAACTTTATGTATGTAAAGGCAGGGAAGAGCATGGAGGATAGTCCTGACAAAAGGAGGAAAATTCTGACAATAAGCCTCTGCTAAAGATAGTGCACAGAAAGAAGTGAGCTGATCCGCAAATCATATTAAAATATGCCAGGTAGCCTGTTAGTGTATTGCAACAGCATTAGTGTGCCCACAGTTGAACTGATCTCCAGGTTTGGAGTTAAAAGAGGGATTTTCCCTCTTGTCTTTCTGACAGGGACTTATATTTTATTGATATTGGATATTTTGCATGTGCTTTCATAGTATGGGAGATTAACTGCTTCAGTGATTGACCTGGCTGTCTTATAAAATTTCTGCTAAAGCATGAATTTAGGATACTAGGAATGCTCCTCGTCTCTTCTGCTGTTTGCTAATGGCAAATTAGAATTCTGAGCTTGTGCATATATAATTGAGGGATCTAAGTTCACTACAGAGCATGGAGTGCTGGATGGTACATGAGGGCATGTGGACTTGATGTTAGAGACAAAGGTCAAAACTGAAATGTGTTGTGAGGCTTATGATTGAGAAGAATTGGACTCAGATGATCTAGAAGATCCCTGCCAGGCAAATATTCCTAAATTCCACTTTCTGGCTGCTTCTGAATCCTTCCCAGGGACTCAAAGACATGGAAAGAAGAGAAATAAAGAATTTAAAAGTAAGTACAGTAAGTAACCCACAGCCTTAAACAGTTTCTTCTGCTCTGTTTTCAAAGGCAGTAGCTTTTCCATCACTAGAACAAAGGACTCTAACACACCTGTATCTTTTTTCTTTACATGTTACTATAATAAACACTTTTTAATGAGCAATAACTTCTTAAAAATAGTAATAAAATTTAATGACAGTGTCATTATTTACAGCAAAATTCCAGAGGCAGTACAGAAATAGTGATGAGGATCTAGTATCAGGATTTTGATGTGGAGCAGACTGTTAAAATAAGTTTCAGCATATTGGAAAAACTGCCAAATTTGACCCCAAATAATTAAAAATAACCCAAATACCAATAAACACTTATTTCATGCCAAATTAACTGTCTCCTTTTCTAAAAATTTTAGTTTCTGAAGAAGGAGGCAAAAAACTTGTTGAGTACCTCAGCCTTCTCCTTGTCTGTTGTTGCCAGTTTGTCAGTCTTGTTCATCGGGGGGTACACTTTCTTTGACCTTCATTTTCTGGCTGACATACCTGTAGAAGCCCTTCTTCTTATTCTAACATCTCTTGCCAAATTCATCTCCAGCTGCACCTTGGTCTTCCTGACCCTACGCAACTGGGCAGCGTCCCTATACTCTTCCCAGGATACCTGTCCCTGCTTCCACTGCCTGTGCATTTTCTTCTTGCCCTATAGTTTGACCAGCAGGTCTTGACCCATCCATGCTGTCTCTTGCCTTCCTTTCTTAATTTCTTACACATGGGGATCAAGAGCTCTTGCAGTCTATGGAAAGGGTCTTTAAAGGTCTGCCAGCTCTGTTCTGCTCCCTTGTCTCTGAGGGCAGTTTCCTGAGGGGTCCTATTGACTAACTTTGAACAGCTGGAATTTTGCTTTCCTAAAATTCAGGATTCTGTCTTTACTCTTTGCCTGTCCCCTATTCCTCAGCATTGCGAAATCCACCAGTGCATGATCACTGCAGCCCAATGCTGCCTCCAATCTTGATGTCTCTGATTAGTTCACTTGAATTGGTGACCAACAGGTCCAGTATCATATCCCCTCTGGTAGGGCTGTCTATTACCTTAAGAAGTTATCCTCCACACACTCTAGCAGTCTCCTGAATTACCTACAACTCACTGTGTTACTTTTCCTGATGTTGGTGTGGTTGAAGTCTCTCAGCAGGATGAGAGTCTACAAATGCAATGTCTCCTGTAGCTGGAGTAAGAAGACTTCATCAATAGACTCCCCTTAACCAGGAGACCTGTAGTAAACACTAACCACAAGGTTCCTTTTGTTGCCTCAGTCACTAATTCTTACCCCTAAGCTTTCTACCTGCTCATGGATATTCTTCAGAGACAGCTCTTCACAATCTATCAATTTCTTGACATAGAGAGCAACTCTTCCATCCCTACTTCCTCACATGTCCCTTCTGAACAGCTTGTAGCCATCAATAGCTGCACTCTAGTAATGGGATTCATCCCACCATGTTTCAGTAATGGCAACTAGGTCATAGCTTTCTATAAGCACAGTGGCTTCCAACTCCTTCTGTTTGTTGCCCATACTACATATATTGGTGAAGAGGCACTTTTGCTGGACTGTCAGCTGTGACACCATTTTAGAACAGACCTTAAATCCTTTGAGGCATTTCAGTGGTGTTCCCCTGTTGGCTCCTATTATCTCTGGAGCCCCTGACTCATCTTGGTAAGACTTCCAAGTGTGCTCCAACGTACCCAAGTTTCAGAGCAACAGACCTAGGTTCCTTGCTAACACCCTATTCCTCTAACCTTAGTGTGTTGTCCCACAGCTTGTCACAGATAAGCCTGATATTGTCCCCTTCCTCCTTCAAGTCTAGTTTAAAGTTCTGTCAATAAATCCCACTAGCTCATGAATGAAGACCCTCTTCTTCATTTGAGAAAGAGGAATCCCATCTGAAGGCCTGATGGTGTGTAAACATTCCAGTATCAAAAAATCAATAATTCTGCTGGTGACACCAGCCACAGAGCCATGTGTTAATAGACTGGGTCTATCTGTTTCTTCCAACATTGCTGCTCACAACTGAAAGGATAGAGGAAAAAATTACTTGTGCTCTGGATTCCCTTAGCCACCATCCCAAGATCTTGAAGTTTCTTTTTATTGCCCTTGGACTACATGCAGCAGCTTTAGCACTACTCACACTGAAGAGAAAAATGGGTAATAGTCTGAGGTCCATACAAGGCTAGGAAGTTTCCTAAGGATGTCATTAACCACTGCCCCAAGGAGACAGCAGATTTCCCTAAGAGGAATGTTTGTCCTGCATATTGAACCCTCTGTTCCCCTCAGAAGGGAGTGACCTAGAACTATAACCTGTCTTTTCCTCTTCGGGGAGATAGTCATTGTGTAGTTGAGAATGGTCAGTGTTAGGTTAATGGTTGGACTAGATGATCTTCAAGGTCTTTTCCAACCTTTGGAAAAGGTTATTCTATGATACAGGGGATAGGCCTTTCTGACCTTGACAACACCTCTGGTGTAGACAGACATCATCCATATCAGCTGACTGACCTTCCACATCCAAAGCCTCATACCTGTCGTACAGAGGCACCTGGAAAAGTGAGGTAGGCAAGAGAGGGTTTGCCTGCCACCCTGAGCATCAACTTGCCTCCACTGACTCCTCTTGAAGCTACTGCCTTTTATTTAGTGGGGGGAGGATACAGGATCTCCTTGATCTTGTGTTGTTTCTGTTTCTGTCTCAGGGAGGGCACAGCACGATTCCACCAGTCTATCAACAGAAGGTCACATTGTGCTACTGCCAGAAAAGATGGTTTACTCAGATTTCTATTAGAGGTGAACTTTAGGTGCATTACTGAAGCAACTAGTGTTTATCTTCTCTGAAAAGGAAAATTATGGATCTGATAGAACTACAGGTAACTACAGCTTATATCCAGAAATTCAGAGCAAGTATTCACATGTTCTAAAGACTATAGAAAACTATATTTGTTTTCAATTCCAGGAATCATATCCTTCCCCAAATCATACAAATTAATTCAGAGCATATTATTTGCCATGCCATATTTCACAGTATAATGGAAATAAGTGAAACTGTCAATTTTTTTTTTTTTTTTTTTAAATTACATATAGAATAGTCCATATCAGAAGACCAAGGCCTAGAAATTCTTCACATCAGAAATAAGACATCTCTTTAGAAAAAATCTGTGTTTTCAGTTGTAATTGATGGATTGAAATTTAGGGGTTTAAGGATAAAAGATCTGTGAGAAGAAATCTGAAAAAAAGTGTTTTTATTTGAGTGAGGCATGTCTATTTATTATTCTTTAAAATAAAAGGCAGGAACAAATGTTATGCTTTTTTAGACAACAGTAATATTCTCAGGACATGTTTGTTCACAGGAAAATTCTGAGAGTCCTTATGCAGTTATTGTATCTAATAATTTATGTAACAATACAAGACTAGTTGCAAGAAACTATTGTTACAACTATTGAAATAATTAGATTTTTGTGTGGGATGAATTTTTGGATCTGTAGGAAAAAAAAAATATTTCTGTAAGCATCAAATCTGTCACAAAACAGTACAATCTGCCACTCCAGCCACCATCAAGTATAATTTCTTCTTAAAGAGATGGTAACACAATCAACTAGGGAATTTGAGAAGAGTTAAACACACTTTTGTTTGTAATTACAGTGCTGAAGATTCTTCTGTATAATTTTACTGTCTGGAACTTTTGTGTCACATCTAAATGTACTTTAAGTTCTCAATTTTGGAACAAAGATTACATTTACCATTGAAATGGTAATATATGTATCACACCATGGAACAGTGATTACTTTTGAGTGAATGTAAGGTGTAGTTAAAATCATAAAATATTTAGAACTATTGTCCCAGGAGCAGCAAAATATTTTTAACCTGTCAAGCAATATTCAGGGAGAAGATCAAGGCCTGTTAGACACTAGGCTTATTATGATTGCTGTAAAGTGTTTTTTGGCTTTCAAACTGCTAGTTTCTTCTTGGCCTTAAATAGCAAAACAAGAAGTGTCCTTCCTGCATCATAGAGAAACACCCATGGAACTCCTTTAAAAGAGAGCACATTCTCTCATCCTCTCTTTTAAAAATAATTCTCTGGTTAAAAAAAAACCAAAAAAACAAACAACAAAACCTTCACATTATAGTTGATATAAATGACAATTCAAAAAATTTGTACAAATTAGCTCATGTCCTTATTCTTAATTAGTCTTTTCATTATTGAGCTTTTTCAGATTTCTGTTCAGCAGCAATTGATATTTTGAGAAGAAAGAAATTGCACTGAGTTTTACTGATATTAAATGAATACCCAGGTAGAAATTTATCTACATAATGCTTTGACACACATGTCACTCTTTGGTTCTGTTATTTCTTCTTTTACTTGTGCCTTTCAAGTGTCTGCTAGAAACTACAGAATATGTTGGAAGGCACTTGAGTAATAAGTATAATATTAAAAAGAAACTACATGATACACATTATTCAGCCATGGTGTAAATTAATACATTCTTGAATGTTATTGCTCATTATTTTTTAGTTGCATATTAAATATTGAAATTTCATTTTCTGTGTATCAGATCAGTGGATATGCTGTATAAAATGCTGGGAATGCTCAGTGGTATTGCTCCTGTTTTATTCCAGTGATCCCTGGGGTTTGTTCCTTGAATCATGCAGAAAATCATAGGGACTGAATAATATTCTGCAATTATATACAATTAGTGAAACAAACTGCAAGCACTGTAGTTAACATTTTTTTCTTTATTTCAGCATGCATCTGGTGTTGATCTTTCATTAAAGGATAAAATCCTAATGAACACCAATAAAAATAAATACAAGCAAATGCCAAAGAATTTTTATATAGTCCAAGTGAAAGCAAGTATTTTATGTGTAAAAAAACAACAGTAATTAATCTTATCTGCTGACTTGGATAGTTTAGAGTCTCTCTAATACAACAGCAATGTCCTTTTGCTGCATTTGCTGATAATTTATTACCAGTAAGTTACACCATGATTAATCAATGTAAGTTCAATACTGTGAGTACTGTTATTCCTATATGTTATTTGTATGCACTGTGACTTTCTGAAGCATGCTATGTCAGATATAATCAGTAGGTAAAGAAAATTAGTCACATGATGGCAGCATTTATACCTCTAAATTAGGCTGTCAAATACTTTTTGGATGTTGTATAGTTGTACAAACGTAATGAAAAAAGTTTATTGATGGATATCAGACAAGAAATGTGTTGTGTTGAATTCTCAGAGTTTTCCTAAACCTCTGAAATACTCTTCTCAACATTACATACTATCCTGAATGATTAAGGTCAAATTTAATCTGTTCTCTTTAGCTCACAATATTAAATGTAACTCCATTAGCATTTTCATAATGTAGAACACTGAGATTAAGTTAATTTGTGTATTTTGTCAAAACAGCTTTTCCTATACATCCTTCCAATTCCATCACCAACAAAAAACCCAAGCAAGCAAGCAAAGAAACAAACCAATCGACAAATCTAAATACCAGATTTTATGCCTGGCAAGACAGAATGCATTACATTAAAGGACAAGGAATCATAGGCTATAATTTCAAAGTGCTAACAGGTGAAATAAATATGGATGCACATAAATAGCAAATAGCAGTACAACTGTTCACATCAGTTTCATATCAGATGCCTTTTGAAGTGCAGTAGCTTTTACAGGAAGTACCTTCCACAGACTCATGTCCTTCCACTACAGAATGATTTTGGAGATAAGCAGGCATAGAAATGATTGAAATTATTTTGAGAATAAAACTTGAAAACCTATCCAAGAGTAAGTTATTTTCTCATTCAATAAGTTTTTCCTAGAAAGACCATTAATATGACTTTGTAATGGTTCTCATTTGTACCAGAACAAGAAAGCAAGTAGGCATGCAGAGATGGAAGATAGAGTTACACACTGGCCAATCTTTGTCCATAACAATTTATAATGTAACTCACATGGGTCAAAATCCTACTTCTAGCATGCATGGTCTGAGAGATAGGGAGAAAGAAGTCATCTGAACAAAAACCAAATTAAAGTTCCTAGTCACCAAAAGAAAGCATCAGCCATTTACCTTTCTTAAATATCTATCATCTTTTCCATTAGTTTTGATCACAGGTAACCTACACCCAAATATTGCTCAAAAGTCTTCTCTGAGAATATTAAAAAGCAACTGTACTTTACTTTTAAATGTAATTGAGAGGACTACACAGTATCAAATACATATGTCCCAATCCAATGTCAGGGAAGGTTTCAATATCATCTCAAGAGTAAGATTAAGACACAAAGGATGTCAAATGTCATAGCTCAAAACAGGTTTTTATTATTAAAAGTGAAGAGAGCTAGCAATAGGACAGAATACAAGGAAAAGACAGAAATCAAGTAATCATCCAGAATAACATCACAAGAATAGTCACCACCATGGATCCAGCAGCATCACATCTTTCCTCAGTCTTCCACTCTTCAGTGGTAGATGCACACTGAGCAAAGTGCTTGGTTCTCTTTTAAATTTGTCTTATCAGCTGATTAGCATTTCTGCCCACCTTTAGTTTTCCTCTATTCACACAGGTTTTTGCTGACTTCATGATTCTTGGGCAATCATCCAGCTTCTGGGGCAGAAACACTCACCTCTTATCATTTCAATGGTGAAAGGGAAAAGTAATTAACAATATGATAGAGCCACGAAGTATCAGGTTTATACAATGGCTGGTGATCAGTCATCTTTGTGCTTGGTGAGAAACACCTGGTTTCACTCAGTCCCCCTCCTTGAGGCTTATCTAAGGAGTTTTGCACGGGAATGGGAGGGTGCATCCTTTGACATACTCCTGCTTCCTTGGGTGATATTCCTTCACTAATTACAAAGGATGAATGCTCCACACATTACTGACACGACCCCAAAACTCAAAGCACACGCAGAAGCAAGCTTTGAGACAATCATTTGACATTTCGGCCTCTCACAACACATCACACTGTAAGGATCAACAGTTTACAAGAAAACTTTGAGCTGCAGTGTCTACCTGATATTTTACAGCTGTGTACTATTGATTTTTTTACAAATACGTATTTAAGGAAGAATAAATGAGAAAAAAAGGAGTGGTGAGTAGACTAACTTTCAATATTTGGCAGAAAATTGAATCTTTACAAACATCTATTATGTACAACTTTAATTTGGTGATTTCATTCCTTTTCTACAGTTGTCATGGGTCTGACATCCTAATGGACCAAATTCCATGTTTGTTCAAATTTTGCATTAATTAATGGGAATGGCTAGGTAAAACATGAAGTCTGTACATCCGAATAACTATGATACCTCCACCTATATAAAAAGGCCATGACAAAATGAAACATTAGAAAATTACATTCTTTTCATAGCTCCAAGGCAAAATCTGGCTTGTAAATTAACATGTTTGCCTGTGCCATCTTCCCATATGAAGTATATAGACAATATATATACATATATATAATCAGAATGAACTTTTATTAAAGGGTCCCAATTGTTCGGGAATAGCTTCAGAAGTCTCAAAATCCAGTCTAAATTGAACCTCTAGTTTTATAACAAGATAGAAATGTAATTTACAGAAATGGAAAATCTGTGTAATATGGTCTTGTAATCATGACACAAAGAAGTAGTAGGGAGCCCAGCACAGGGGGGATATACTATGATGTATCAAGCCTAAGTCAGGAAGAAAAGCAGCCTAGGTGGTCTGAGCAGACCTGCCTGAAAAACCATGCAATAAAACCTAGGAAAGTGCAACAAGCTCTCTAAATGCCATAGTATGAATGATGCCCTAATTCCTCTGTTGGATTAGTTGCTACAGCCATCACAGGGAAGTTCCGCTACAACCCCCTGCCCTAACTTACTTTGAGGAGTGTCTGATTTTTATCTTTTCATCCCATTCACACATTTTTCTCACACAATGATTACTTGGGCTTTCAGGGTGAATTTTATCCTGTAAGAAATAATGTATTGTATTGTATTGATGAAAAGACTCCATTCTGTTCACAGCTGATTCTTCTCTCCTTTTGTCTCTCTATTGTGTGCATATATATTTAAATTACTCTTTAATTGATGTAGTCCTGGCGTCTTTCATTGAAAAAATGCCTAAAGTTATTTGAAAGAGAATGGATCCTGAGAAACTGTGGATGTAAAATAAGGATCAGGCTGTGCATTTTAAAGCAACCTATTTTCGTAAATGAAGAAACTATTAGTCTCTTTGTGAAATTTAACAATGTATATCTGATCTATAGAATTGTCATTAATTATATTTCAACAAGCAAAAAGGCCATAAATTTGCAGTATGAAATACTTCACCAGCACTTGCAGTTGTGAACTATCCACGCAATTTGCTGGTATGACAAATATATTTGAAATGTGGTCTTATCTGGAACCATTACCTTCTGGCTTCTGCATTCCTTATCAAACTCATTTTGTAATTTAAAGTCATATTTTTATTATATGTGACCTTAGCAGTAATTCCAAGGAGAAATTGCCCCACAATAATAATAGTAATAACAACAACAATAATAATAATGATAATATTAAAGTAATTTATTCTAGATGTAAATTTTTAGGACATGTAGATTGAAATTAGGGACATTTTATGGTGTTTGTAAAAGCTATTGGTTATCACCAACTTAATAGTAGAATAACTTTAATTTTCTACCTATCAGGTTTGAATGTATTCCATTACCAGTTGCTCTCTTTTCTCAGAGCAAATTTATAAGCTGTAGCATTATGATGAGTTCTGGAAACACAAATTCAAGATAAATCTTTATAGCACATTATATGGAGTATCTAAATCTTACAGTACGTAGGAAATGCTTTCTTTTTACTATTGCATAATCCATTTTTGCTAGGGGAATCGTTCTGAGACACTAGCGCTAGTATACGGCTAAGACATTTCCTGGTGTATGTAAGTAGAACATTTTGCCTTACAGAAAGAAATTCTCTCCAGAGCAATAACATAAGAAAGTGTACTGTGCCTTCTTTAAATCAGTTTTATTTGGCCATAGTTAAAACAAAACAAGACAAAAAGAAACCTCAAACCTGCACAAAACCCTGTTATTAATATGAGGTTGTCAAATCCCAGTATAAATGGCATAGATCACAGAAATCTGTACTTCATCAATCGCTATTTGGTATTGTCCTGGTTTTGGCAAGGATAGAGTTAGTTTTCCTTGAGCTGAGCTGGACCACAGCTAGAGGGTCAGGCCAGGATCGGTCATTGGAGTATTCCATATCATGTGACATCATGCTCAGTATATAAGGGAATGGTACTCTCTTGTTTCCCATTTGCTTTCAGTTTCCTGGTTGGTTGGTGGTGGGATTTCTGGTGTAGTCAGGATCGCTGCTGGGGGCGGGCTGCTTATCGGTCAGTGAGCAACTACTGTATATTGCCCATTTGTTCTTACTATTGTTACTGTTGTCTTGTTAATATTACTAATTTTTTATTATTCAAGCTAAAAAAATTTCTCTTTGTCCCTCCCCTATTCCACTGGAGGGGGGAGTAAATGACTGGCCATATCATGACTGGCTACCTGCTGAGTTCAAACCATGACAGATATTTTCATGAGAGACTGATATGATGACATTAAGAATAGAAATATAAGCTGTATAGGTGATACAAAACCATGAGGTTTTCCAAACATTTCAGAAGACAGAATGATCTTTATAAATCAGAAAATGTCTGAAATAAAGACTATGAAATGTAATAAAGACAAAGTACACAATCACACTTAGCTTAGAAACGTCACACAATCCAATATAAGTATTAGTCATTAACATTCAAGTGGAAAGATTTTTAAAGAGTCACATGTTGGTGATGCTCTTGTAGAAAGGAAAATGTAATTCTGGGATACTTATAACAACACTATCATGTGGCATACAGAGATTTATTACTGAGTCCTGCCATCTGGTACTATGATAACAGTGGGAATAGTGTGCTTAGTTGTGACCAGCACACTAAGAATTAAGACAAACTAGACAGAAGAGAAAGCACAGTAATAGGAATTATTAAAATTTTATAAAAGTGACCTAGCCATGAAAATTGTAAGAACAAAGTTTTCTTAGTATAGAAAAAAGAAGACTGAAAAGGTGAATTTCCAGTACTTTTGTCATGGGGATAAGTGAACACCAGGACAGTGTGACACCCCTAAACTCAATTTATGAGTGAGCTACAACTCCATTACAGAACACTGGTTTTTGTTAATGTTCTCCTATAATTCTCTGTTTGTAGCTATGGATTTTGGTAATGGTTACTTTACATTATGCCTGCACATAAACTCATAGCATTTATTTCCTCTCTGAGCACACATTTAACGCCCATAATAAAGGCAAATAAAATTCAGATGAAAAATGACATACATATTACGAAGCATCTAATTACTGTAACATTTTGTCAGCTGCTCATTCATGCACACTTTGCTAATCTAACCATTTATCATGCTGATAATATCCAGGTTAGAAGACTGAAAAATAAAATAAATCTGAAGATATTAACAGAGGTTTTAACAAAAAATCTTTTAAATACTACAATAAAGACAAAAGTTCACCCACCCCCCCAATTTCTCACTAGTATTTGAACAGATTTTCAAATGTAAACAATCAAACTATGTGAGGCACTTAAAATATGGCATGTTTTACAGATTGTTGTTTAGTGCATCTCACGATCTGTTTCAAACATGGTAACATTCATTCTCTGTGATCCACTCTCCTTTTATTAAAAATGTTTTAGGAAGTTTCATTACAACTGTTTCTCTTGAATGATCAAAACATTAAATGAGTTTTTTATCAGCTGAGGCAAAAGTCAAAATTTGATAAACTCAAGATTGTATGGAAAACAAAAACTGGGACAAATTTTAGAGAATATTTATTTCACTTGTCTTTATCATCATAACCCTTTCCTCTTCAATGATAACCCACCTCCATTCATTATTTTTTTCAACCAGCCACTGGTTACTTTACCCATGGTGGTTTTGTCTGTCAAGTAAAATTTCTCCTATACATGAAGAAACAAGAAAAGAGGGATCAAAGATGAGAAGAGCTAAAAATAACATTTTCTCATACGCTCCCTTTTTGAGTTACAAGATATACATGTAATTACTGTCAGATGGCATATAATTACATTAGGCATAGTCTCCAGTCTTTCCGAGGCCAAGTTGAAAGTAAGCTCTGTCAGAGGAAGCCCTTTTTTCCCCAGGTAGAATCAGCTGTTACAGAAGCAAATGCTACTGCTTAGTTTGTTTTTTGATTTGAAGCAAAGCCCTGCCTTCATTTACAGTTGGAGAAGATCAAAGGAACCAAAGATAGTTTTGTAAAATTTAAAATAAACTGAAGACCAAATTTCTCCAGATTAAAAATTTGAGTGTTGGAAATTTGTATCATGATGATCCGTTGTTGTTTCTCATATTAAGTATACCATCTTGACATAAAAATCTAATTAGTGTATTTTTGTATTTAAGGTAGTTAAGTTTTCCAAATCACGAAAGGATTTAGAGACTCTGGATTACAACCTGTATATCACTTGCACCATCCAAGGCCTCATTCAAATCAAGCTACTGTGTGTAGAAAAGAGATGAGTACAGCTGATCTGTGCAGCATACCCTGAAGTTGAGCATCAGCCTGGCAATCCCGTGCCCATGCAGTTTGATTTTGGATGAGGCAGCAGTGCTCGGCCCCCACTGGAACAGCAGCCCTGCTGTGTTGCAGCCTGATCCAGGCCCAGGCCCCCAGTTGTGTGCTGATGTCCCAGCCTGGCCTCAGTCCATCCCTGTCCCCAGGTCCCTGCCTGGCCACCCTGAACTATATCTGACCCCAATTCCCTTCACTGGGCCTGACCTTGACAGCCACCTGCAGGCCAACAGACCAGCCCAGGGAAGTGCCTGATGCCCAGGTCTGGGACTGTCCCCAGCTGCCTCGATGCCCGTCCTACTCCCTGGCTGGGTGGTGGGATGGGCCTGACTGGGGAGGCCCATTGCCCCCAGGTAGCCCTGGAAGCTCCTGGCCTCAGAAAGCCACCAGCCCCTGCTGCACTGTGACATGTGGAGAAGATATTAATTATCACAGTTCTCATGGGAACAATAGATGCAGAATGTGGGATGGCTGACTGTCACGGTCCACTCGGTGGACTCGTGATGACTTGTTTACTACGATCTTGAAAGTGCAAAATTAAGGTGACCAACACCAAAGGGGATAGCAGTAATGAAACAGTGAAACTTTATTGTGTTGCTCGTGAAGCGGCACACGATAGTTAGAGATGGGTGAAAGAAAGGAAAAAAGTAAAGTTTTAGAGAGAGGAGAGAGAGGTTATAGCTACCACCGCTGATCTCACGGTGTCCTAACAGTCCCGGGTCCAGCTGATGCTGCGTCGTTGAGCATCGTGGTCCTTGCTGAGGAAGCTTCCAACTTTTGTTGTCCAGAAGTCATCCTTTCATGCTCAGTAACATACCTTGATCCACGTCTGCCTCAGGGGGCTCCACCCTTCTCGAGCGAGGCCATTGCACAGTCTTGGAGGCAGGTAGCCTTGCACTAGCAAGTGTGTTTTGGTATTATAATGAAGGTCCATCTAAGGTTCACAATTTCTTCATCGATGTTATGGCAACAGTTGTGATCCATCTTTTTTTGACAGTGGCTATGCGATTATCTCTAACAGCTCCGGCTAGGCCCAGGTACCGAACAATAGCGCAGCACTCTTTGTCCTGCATGGCTCAGGCACGGCAGAACAGCCCAGCACTGCCTGCACCGCACGAGTCAGCGCTCAGGAGAACAGCACTGCACTTGCTGTGCCACACAGCTCTGCATTCTGGAGCCTTCGCACCACATTGCACTCTAGGGATTGGCAAGGCCACGTAGGCCGTTGTTGGGTACCTCACTGTTCATGTCCCTGATGAAAATGTTGAGACAATGCTGATCTTCTGACTGACTCTTACACTGACCAAGAGCTGTATAAGTAAATCTATCCTCACGTGTCTCTGTTCTGGTGTGTTAGATATGAAATGCAGTTATTACACTTAATGTGTTTGTCAGAGATACAACTTTGAGATTGGTTCTTGGGTGTCTACTTTTTTCTTTCTTCCAGTACTCCAATGACATTACATGGCAGCAAACTTCTCCTTTGTCCTAATATTTCTTCATTGTCTCCCTCAGTCTGTATTGATTTGGACCTGAGACAATGGGCTGACTAACGAATCTCTGGTGATAGAAAACACATATTAATGACTTCCCTTTAGCTTTTTTCTTTCTGTTGTGAAAATGGATGATATAAGAATCCATTAATATGCTATACTTTAAGGTGAAGGATCTCCAGCAGGATGAAACTGTTGGCGTGGAATTTTAGGGACTGATTGGTTTTCATATTAAAGAATGTCCTGGGGAATCAGTCAAAAAAATAATTGTCTTGTGCAAAACAGACACTCAAATCCTTCAAGGAGTTTGGGAAGGTATTTTTTTGTGATTTCAATGCTAGAGTAGCCAGTGTCCTAAATAATCCTGAAGGTACAGATTATAATATCTAAATTCTCTAATCGTAAAGCAAGTAAAGATAGTTCATTTGGTTGCCCAATACATACATACATACATAGATCTACATATATATGTGTGTGTATGTATACATGCGTGTGTGCATCTCTGAATGAATATATTTATATAATATATCTTTTTGATAAATACATATATATACATATATAGGTACAGGTATATACAATATGTAATTTATGTTTTGTGGTAAATGATGCCCATCTAGTTAAAATATGGATGATAATACATGTTTGACTTGGTTCAGAACATAATACCTTTGGCTGGAATAACAGTGGAAATATTCTCAAGGATGAGACTTCAAATAATTTTGGAGGTATGACGCGGAAGGCTCGGACACAATGTACATGATCAACGTGATCAGGTTAATGCCAGTTTACTACGGGATACAAAGCAATTTATACCCTAGTACAAAGTACATGTGCTAGCTTCTAGCTGCTGATGGGTTGAGGCTGTGTGTTCACATGCCCTTCTAACTTCTATGATTGGTCTCAGCACCATGTCCACGCGCCTGGTTCCATGACGTCGACATCCTGTTTTCCTTGCTGCTTCAGTCCAAAGTCCTTATCTTTCTGCTGCATATGCAATTTCTTTCTGCTGCATATGCAGTTTCTCCATCTAGCTTGACCTTTGTTATGTCCTTTACCACAGCTACGGCCTACATTTACAAACAAGCCACTCGGTCTGGATTGCTCATAATATGTCCGTTATTTTCTAATCACTCCACAGAGGTAAGGCTTTTGTAAAAAATATTTATTTATTTTAATATGTATTCATCATCTTTTTTTGTGCTTGGTAAGAGAAGACAACTATGCATTCTGTCATGTCTCTGTCATGCTTTCATTTGAAGAGTTAAGTTCTTCAGGTAAAAAGCCTGTAAGATATGTTTAGAGGGACAAAGAAATAAGCACATCTTACGAAACTCCACAAAGGACAGGACTGCTGATTTTAGTTAACAGAGTTAAAATTGCAATTGCCATTTAAGCTCACATGGCAGTAGTTTTGATAGTTTGAAGTCCTTTTAAAGTTCCAATTTGACAGAAATAAAGTAAATAAAATTCCTCTAATAGTTGGTTTAGATGTTTCTTTAGCCTAATTGAATGAATTTAATTTAATTTTCAAGGAATTTTTACTTCTGTCCCAAATGAGAATTTAATAAACAGCTGCTATTGTGGAACAGCCTGGAAAGAGATGAGACATATTTCAGTTTATCAGGAAAGCAATTCAAGTGGGGTATTTAAATATACAGCCTTATAGCCCTACTGGAACTAATTGGCTATAATGTTTCTTAGCCGTATTTGAAATTTAACAAATTGGTAAATTAGAGCTGCAAAGAGACATACTCCAGAGATTTAAACTCCAGCACACAAGTTCCCCATTTTTTATCCATTAGGTTAATAGCTCACTTGACTCACTCATTTCTGCTGCTTGTGTTTATCTGTTTCCATGAAGAGCTGGAGAGAAGAAAAGTTGCTGTTTACTATCAAAATTAGACACTCTTCTGCATCCAAGATACAACAGTCAGTTGAATTTGACACAGAAGCAGCAGTGAGGCACACTGAAACCTGGGCTTGTGACAAAAGAAATAGGTGTAAAATATGATTCAAGCTTAGAGATGCAGAATTAGCAACGCTGCAGCTTCACGCCAATGTTTAGATTTTCATTTGCCATATATTTTTAAGATGTGTTTAAGATGAATGATCTTACTTCCTCTATTTTCTTTCAGGAGCATAACTTGTTGATAGTTAGACATGTATTACCTAAAGAATTCCAGTCATACTGGTTACAAATTTTAGTTAAAAGTTCTCAAGAATATCATGACTAACTTTGCAATAAGCAAGTGAACTGTTGCCCTTACCGAGTCAGATTTAATTGTAAGACTTTAATGACTTCTACTGCTAATAAAGCAAGAAGGGTTTCTCCCTAAGTGTAAGTTATCTTACCTGTCTGAAATCTCTGACTTAGATTTCAGTGTCTTAAACATAAGTGGCAATGGTTTCTGTCAAAGTGACAACTATTATGTTTCCTGATTATAGAAAAATTTTTATGAAAGGCTATTAAGGAACAGCCCCACACTAACAGAGGCAAAAGTACATGTCCTATTTTCATTCTTAGATAAATGATTTTATAATGCTTTTATATATTAATGTTTTATCATTAATATTTCATTTTAGAGAATTTAGAAAATTTGACTGCAGGATTCTGAAAAACTTGTTTCCCTTGTTTACACCTAGATGTCACTCTAGCCTAGGTATACCCAACATAAAATAGATGTTTCCTTTCGGTTGACCATCTATTAAAGGTTTGTATGATAATCTCTGATTTATTTTTTTTTTTTCCTGAAAAAGGCAGAAATCCAGAAAATTATCTTGGTTTTTAGTTCTTTGTAGTCTCAGCTGTGGTTTGCATTTTTATTTGGCCTCCCTAACTGCATGTTTCTATGTCCTGCTGAGGATTAGGAGAGCTCTGTTCCTCCTACTCTAGAAATCTACTAAACTGAATACTACATCATGAGAAACTTCAGAAAAAGCAAAATCATGTTGTCAAAAACATTTAAAAGAACCGTAAGAACTGTCTTGGAGTGTTCACAGTGAAGCTGGTAACACGTAGAAATGCAATAAAATATTCACTTGACAGACATATCAAATAACTACAACAGTTTTGTGGGGTTTTTTATAAGGATGGCAATTGGACAATACACAGCTTTATCTTAAATTCTACTGATCAAACACAATCTATCAAATAAGAGAGTCAGAGTTAATAGAACAAGCAGTGTTTGACTGAGTGTATGAGTGGTCATACAACTAATCATTAACAGCTGACACAGCAGTACAAACAAATTAATGGTCAATAACTATAATTCCCCAGTTACACAGACTTACTCTAGAATACTATTTCACTGTTGAAAATCCACTAATGCTAGTGGAGTTATGCTTAGTAGAATCCTGAATATACTGTATTATCCTGTACTGATGGAGTACAGAGGAGAATTGGAGTATCTGTACCAATATCCTTCTGTAGGCTAAATGAATTCTCAGACTTTTCTGCATTATTTTTTCATCATTAACCAAAGTGGAAGGTGAATTTAACTATTAGTTTGAGTGAGAAGTTCTGGAGTCATTTGAAGAACTTCATAGGACTTTTGAGGCTGTGTGCCTTCTAAGGTTGAATGCTAGAAGAAAATGTTTTTGTAGCAACTCTTAATAAGCAAAAGGATTTTGGACACATTGAATAAAAATAGCCTAAAAATATTTTCATTCAGTATATTGTAAGTATGTCGTATTTAAAACACAGGATGGTATAATCTGGATCTCTGCTTAAAAATACACTAATGTTTATGCCAATGAGTTTAATTCTAGAATTTAATATTTAAAATATTAAATGAAGAGCTACTACACTGATTTTTTTTTTTCTTAAAAACTGATTTGAGACTAATTTAAGTAGCAATCACACAATCTGATTTCATTGCATGTTAACACATCCCTTGAAACTTTTTAAAGAGAGACTGCTGTCACAAGCCATTACACAAGTAAGTTTAGAAGCAAACAGTATCATGGATATTGAGTTTGGATTAAAGATTTTGTCTTCAAACTAGTGTTATGACTTGAGAACCATTTCAGCTTCGGAGGGAAAACAAGTAACATTTACCTAGCTCAAGATTGCAACTAGATTTCAAGAAACAAGGAATCATAGTAAAAGTCTCAAAAGTGAAAGCAGTGCAAATCTGTGGCTTCATGTCATTATTTAAAGCCGAAAAAGTCACTGTCAAAAAGTTGAATGAATATGAAGCAAGGAATATGTAATGAAAACAATTCATGCATGTGAAATGCATGCACGTGAAACACAAAAATTTTAAACCTAGATGAACTCCACTGGTTATTTTGCACTCTTAAATATTAGAAACCATATTTATTGGTTAAAGAGGACAAACAGTATGAGTAAAGACACATGTACTGTCTGCACAAGGAAAGTAGATCACATCAACTGGGACTTGAAGAAATGTAGCAAGTGGGACTTGTATCAAAAGACAACAAGAATGATTAAAATATTGAAAAATTTTCCTAATAATGTAGACTTCAAAGCCTCAGAATATTTAGCTTGCCAAGAAAATACCATGACTGGAGTTTAAGTCATGATTTTATCACCATATACAAGGTCTCAGCTGTTTCCTTGAGATATCTGCAGATGTCCAGAAGATCCACACAGTATTGACAGATATGTCACAGGACCTGTGGGATACTACACCCTCAGAAATGACACTGTGTCGTGAATGAGAATGTGTTGAGAATGGTCAGTGTCATTGTTAGGTTAATGATTGGACTAGATGATCTTCAAGGTCTTTTCTAACCTAGATGATACTGTGATTCTGTGAGCTGTAGTCCATAGGGAATACATAAAGCATCCTTTACAGAAAGGTAAGTAGAAGGCTATATCTAGGCAACTGAATTATTTATTTACCATATAGGAAAAGAAATTGGAATAACACGTTATTCAAAATCACTTACAACTGTACAGTGAGCTAGAAAAAGTAAAAATAGGGCACAGAACTTTCAGATACCTTTAGAGCTAGCCAAGGGATTGTGGGTTAATTTTATCATAAGAAATGTCTTAATAAGACAAACTTTGTAAAAGGTATCATTTTAGTTCAACTGAGCAATTTAATTTGAAACAGTCCTATGATTCCAAAGTAGAGGCTGTGAGGTTATTGTGGCAGGTGCACCTGCCCAAGGAGAGCAGAGCTTCTTGGCTGCTGAAGTGCAGCAGCTCAGGGCTGCCTTTGTCCTCGGGGCCTCGCGGCGGTTGGGGCCTTTGCCCAACGGGAGCCGCTATTGACCACAGGTCAGGTCGGGCCTGGGGATCAATGGAGTCCCCTGGGGGAGCCATCGGGAGCTCGTCCCCTGGAGCAGCAGCTGCGGGCGAGGACTCTCCCCTTGGGTCAGGACGCTGCCCAAGGAGCCTCCTCGAGGGGCCTTGGGTCGGGACCCTGCCCTGAGCAGGTCCTCCAGGTTGAGAGCCCTCACTGGTCAGGTGAGTGACAGAGCGTCTTGGGTTGTCGTTAAGCCCTCAAAAGTTGTTCTGTTCTCCTCTCACAGACATTTGAATCTGTAATTTATGGAGAATTAGTTAATTTTGTTAATATTTTTTTTATTTTATTTTGGAGGGTTGGTTGTTTATTTGACAGGCTCTGTAACAGTTATTTGAGAGTAGTCCTTTTTGAATACGAAATCTACTGATTAGTCTAGTAAGGACTGTGATTCGTGAGGCCTCCATTTTTTGTTCCTCCTAAAAAGCCAGTATGTTTTAAGTGATTTGGCTCCCTACTAATGGATAGCATGTATTTGATACAAAGACTACCTCATCCTGAACCAGATGTAAAACTGTGAGCTGCTCAGAAGATAAATTATGATGATGAAAAAGCAAACTTATTCTGATCTAAAAAGAAGAATACACATTATCAATTTTCCTATACAATGAGGTGTGGGGTTTTTGTTTGTTTGTTTGTTTTTTTTTTTAAAAGGTTTCTTATCTTCTAAGTGTTATATATTCTTCATATTATCTTGAGTGGCAATTTTGATTAAATTAGAATCTTGAATACGGTATATACATTTTTAAAATATTAAGAATTATTATTGACTGTGTCTAACAGGATTTTTAATGCAAAATATTATGCTCCTGAGAAATTGTTTTGATCATTTTTAGACTTAAAATTGCAAAGGTTACAGCTAAATCTTGGAGCACTAAAACTCTATCTAATTTATTGCCAATTCCAGAGCCCCAGGTTTCATAGAGTTCTGCCAGCAGAACACAGAAGACAGCTCGATATTAATCTGACAATATTAGGTGTGAGTTTTAAGGATATCTAAGTGTGGGAAAAAATAGTGGTAAGGCTACTGCTGTGGATAGTCTTGTCAAAATAATCAACCAGGCAAATCATCATCTATGAAACTTGGCAGTTTTCAGGGCACTATCATACATTCTTGGCACATCATGTTTGCATATTCTCCTGTTAAGAAAATGGTGTCTACATAATATGGCATCTTGTCAGGAGATAATTTTGGAATGAATTAAAGTGAAAGTGAGAACTAAAGAATATGTTCAGTAAGTTAAGAATGAAGTTAAAACTAATTGGGACTCTCATAGGAGAGTTGGAGCTGATTATTCATCAGTGAGCAGAAAATGGCTAGGAAAAATTTTATAGTGGTTGGCAATTTTATAGGCAACCATTCTCTGCTAGTTCCTATACTTGCTGATGTACAAGAACATCACATCAGGAAACACTGAAACGAGTGAAATTCAACAGGATTTTTGGATCAAACTGACTTGACATCAAAGTGAGTTTAAATCAAAATGTGTTATCATCAATGAGCTAAAATTGGGTCATACAAATAGAATGAAGACACTGAGGCAAACTGATAAAACTTGGCAAGGTTCATCAATATAAACATTCTCTGCTAAGATCTATGCTAAATCTGACAATAACTCTGTATTGCTGGGTTTCTGTTGTGAAAAGATGATCATACCATATGAGCAGAAATAGGAACAATGACAATCCATTTTGTCTGCAGAAGTACAAAATGATTGTTATATATTTTGATGTTTACTAGCAAATTAGTGTACTTTCATTAAAGTATGATTTGGAGTGTACAGGACAGAATTTATGTATGACAGAAAAGTTGAAAAATTGTGTGTGTACATGCTCCCAAAATGCAGGAGCATTTTTATCCATGTGTTACTCAAGTAAACTCTTTAGGATTTTCTCAGATTAAGTATATTCACGTGGGTGGAAGTCCATATTTACTATATTATGTTCTTGTCTGCCTATGGAATTGAATTAGAAATAATTAAATTGTGAATTTTGAGTTCATATTTTTCTAGGTGGAGAGGCAGAAGATAGCCCTAGTAGAAGATAAAACATAAGCAAAATGAGTGAACTTTCTTAGTACCTCTTGGATTTGCCCAGTAATGTAAAGATTGTCTGCACAATAAGAAAGCCAGTTTGGGGTCCTCTAATTCAGTACAGAAACTGGTTTAAACCAAGTCAGAATAAAATCCTAGCAGTGACAATAATATTTCATCACTGTCTAGAGAAGAACATGGTAATGCATACAGAATGACGCTTTATTGTGCTCTGTGCATCTTCCGTTTCTGTTTTACATCATGTAAATTCCTGTCTATATCTCTATCTCTCAAGTAGGGTAGGGTATAGAAATATCCTACACTTCCTCTTGACATCCATTGCTAATTGGCTCCTGCTTTATTATGGTATATACCTACAAAAGAAATGCTGTTAGAAATACAGATCTATGCTTCTGATAGACCAGATTCAGCATTTATGCTAAAGCTGATTTAATCTTCTTCAGTGATGAAAAGCAGAACAATTTGCAGAGCAAGTTGCTAGTAGTATACTTGCTTCCTATGAACAGAAAACCAAAAAAAGTAACTATGCACACTGATCAATCCACTTCTGTACGTTTTCTACTTATTAGAGCTCTGGGTTGTAGCGGAAACAGAAGTAATAATGTACCAAGCATCTCAATACCTGAAATTAGTACCTACAATTATGAGCATGATCCTGCATAACACTGTACATATGTACGATCCTCATATTTGGTGGATTAGCCACTAGAGATAGTTTTACAGAACCAGGACAATAGATTTTGCTGCAAGTTTTATATTACAGCTTTAAGATACAGAAACTTGCTGAAACACTTCATTGGAATATGGCTTAGAATTACTATCAAAGCTGCAGTGTCTGCCAAGAACTAATTAAAAAGAAACTATCTTGAATAAACTGGATTAAAAAGTTGTAGACATGGCAGTCAAGTTAATTATCTCATCTACTTGTGATTATAAAGGTGCAGTAATAGCTTATGTAGAATATTATTTATCAAAATTTTTTGTAACTGTATTGTGCATATTTCACCAAGACAGACCAGAATGAGACCCACTGTGCTGAATCCTCAGTAAATGGGGGAAAACTCACAGAAATTTTGTTTATACCTAGTACATACCAGTGTATTCAGTGTTGTGTATGGACTGTCTCCTTTCTGCCTCCTTATTCTTTCAGGTAATATGGAAAATATCAGAGTGAAAATGGGGAGATGTGAAATATACAGAACAAGAAGCTTATGTCTGAATCCAGTCTCAAATATAGTGATTATTCTGCATCCCATAAAGGGGACATCAGCACATATCTTTCTCTGCCTTAGGGTTTTGCAGTATGTGAGAAATACTGCATTGGCTCCCAAAAGACTTACTGAAAAATAATCTCCCTGATTTTATCCATTTTTCATTTGCTCATACATCTACAATTTTAAGGTACTTCTTTGTTCTTGATCACTAGGTTCTATAGCAGTTGTCATTGGCAAAAGAAATGTTCTTCTAAGTACTTTGAGGAAAACTGTCCTCCTGGTTCAACTGGAAAATACTACAAAACATAATGAAACTTTTCTTCTTCACTCTGCAGATCTGCTCCTTTCATGGAACACTACTTGATAATGTAGATATAGTCTCAGTTTCCTAAACACTTATTCCTGTGTGTGATTAATTTTCCCCTTGAAAGCACAAATAGAGAGGAAAAAGGAGAATGTGACTGTAGTGCCATTTTACAGTTGTTAAACTACTTAGCAAAAATCAGTAGCAGAATGTAAATCTTCAAGAAGCCATGAAAAACAGACGTGCTTTTGAACTCCAGCCTACGTAGTGTGTATTGCCAAATCAGTGTATAGACATAATACCTACTCATCAAATACTAAAGCTTTATAACAAATTGTAGAGAGATCGTTTTATCCTTCTAAAAGTTATTGCTTATTAATTTCAGTAAACTGTAAATTATATCATAGAAGAAGCAGAAATATCTACCTGTCCTTTGTATTATGAAACTTCAGCAGTTTCAACAGTATAAATTCTACTTAAATTCAGTCCTACTTGTGAAATGTATGCATTATTTCAATTTTTGGGGTTTACAATTCTTACATGTTTATAGTAAGTGTTTCTTTTAATATTCCTTGAACAGACAAGATAATTTTTTCTCTCAGATTTCCAAATTTTGCATACTGCTACTGAAGTCAAAATAATGTAACGTTACAGTGAGGTCAGAATCAAAGTGTAATGGTCAGATATAAGTCAGCAAATAACAAAGCCTGTATGAAGGTTGCGTGAACTTTTACACTTGCCTTAGGATATTTTTGATAATCTCATGGTCTTCCTCAAAAATATGAATGTGTACAAAAACCATAGGAGTGGGCACACAACAAATAAATATGATTGTTAAAGAAGCAAATAGGCAAGCTGGCAAATAAACAAACAATCAGTGTTCAGCCTTGTGTTTTAATCTTATTTTAAAAAGAGTCTGGTCCTGAAAAAAAAATCTATAGGCAGGTTTCTCTTCCTTCTGCCCAGTGACATTTTATTAGAGGCACACTGCAGTAGAAAATGCAGCCTTTTCAGCAAAAGCCAGAACATTGTCAGCCACAGATATAAAACAAAATTTGCTTTGACATCAGATAATGAGCTTCTGGCAAAATTGTGTCCTCTCCTTGTGGTTGTCTTTGCAAATCATTCACCTCAAAAAGAGCAATGTGATTATATTCGGATTCTGACCAAATTCCATGGATTAATCATGCAATTTTAAGTTTGCTGTGTTCTGTCTGCTGTCTTTAGCTAAGTGGCTGAGAATTAAATTACACTGCCATGGATGGCATTGGAAGTTTGGTTCTTCATGGGGACCATAGGTTGTGCCCACATACGCAAGTGTTTTTACTTAATATTTAAATTAATGTTCCCAAAATATTGTTAAAATTTTAAAGAATGAGAATATTAACCCCACCTTATATTTTCATTTATAACTGTAAAATCTGATCTAGGACAATTGTCTTGACAAAGCACTGGTTTTATGAACCGTAATAATAACTGACTGAAATGTCCACCTGGCCCAAATAAGGTATTGTGCCCAAATGCTTAGCACTGAAAGAAAAAATGAAAAACAAATCTGGAGGAGACATAATGCTTCCCAGGTTTTTCTGTTAGTGCTAAAAAGTGTGTGACTGCAATATACTACACCCCCACCCTTGACAAGTATAGAATACTCCTGTCTAGACAACTTTTTTTGTATTGTGCACATGCGGTAACTGTGCCTTTTTTTTTCCCACCTCAAGATTGGCAGTAGGTTTAATCTAAGGAAAATATCTTACCAATAACTTTGACCCAAATGACACCTGCAGTTCTGGCCGTTTTTACAGGTATTGAGCAAAAGCCTGAGGAGAGAGGTCTTGTGCTGGGATGATAAACAAAATTGTTATTGAAACAATAACACTTATCTTCATATAAAGACCATAAAAGCTGCAAGAACTTAAAGGAAGAGTGCAATATGCTTTATATAGTTGTAAATTCCAGCTTGCTTGTGTTTACAGTACCAAATTCCATGACAAATGATTGAATGTGCTTGTTTTCTTTCTTTCTTTCTTTCTTTCTTTCTTTCTTTCTTTCTTTCTTTCTTTCTTTCTTTCTTTCTTTCTTTCTTTCTTTCTTTCTTTCTTTCCAAAATAAAATGTGCTCCACATCTTAGACAGAATGCACTATATCACCATATTTATTTATTTTTTAAAATCCTAGACATTACCTTAGGGATATGTTCAAAATATTATTCAAGAATGGGTCTATCTTTAAAAAATGGGTAATCTTGAATTTAAAGTAAATATACACATAATTCAGATTAGATATGCCTGTATTCTTTAATGAATTAGAATTTGTAGGAGAAAAGGAACCAGTTGTTTTATTAGAAAATATAGATATTTCTGTTTCAGCCAAATCTTAAGGCTTCTGAAGTGGTAAAAACCTAGCCAAATTATGCTACTTTAAAAATTATTATTATTATTATTATTATTATTATTATTATTATTATTATTATTATTATTATTATTATTAATGCTTCTGCATGAACTCTTCATTTATGTAATTTCTACATTATTTATGAAATTTGATTCCAAATTGTTTGGTGAGAAAAAAAAAGATTCTATGTGAATAAGTTTGCACATAAAAATATGGCTCAGAATCAAACCACCTGCAGAAGAAGCTGATTATACAGACATAAATTTTGGTCATGAAGTTTTGGTCCCCATTACCTTGGGGGATATATTGTAGTGAAAGTAACAGATATTTAACTGTTTACCAGATAATTCTCAGGCCATGAAAGAAAATAATCCATTTCTTCCCCTGAGGAACAGTCTTAAAAATATACACAGTGACATAAATGTGTGCAGTGACATTTTAAAAATATGTTGTGTGTTAAGGATACAGATGCTGAGCAAAACACTAATGCTTCTCTTCTACAATTAGTATCAGTGTTTTTTTGTCACCTAAAGGGTTCATTCTGGATTTGGAGAATGGGTTTAGGACATAAAACCCCCTTTTCTTTCCTCAGATATTTTAGCAAAGTGATTAGAATAAACTATCAAAAGTGTCTCTGAGATATAAAAGCTTAAGTCATATTATAAAAATGTGCTGGTGTGATATAGAATGTAGCACCTCTATGTGGGAATTAGGTATCCAGGTGCTCAAGATGCTTGTGAAACCCTATGTTACTATTTATATCCTTAGATGCTTAAATCCTTTTTTCCCTTCTGGTCCTATACAGTTCTCAGGTTAAAATCACAGCCATAGTTTTAGGTCACATAGGCATGGATATTTTGCCATAACTCCTAATAAAAGAAAGTGAGTCTCATCTAATCTTTTCAGAGTTTGGGGTTTCCTTTCAGAACAGGACTCGGAAGCTTTCAACCTTTCCTCAGTAGGCCACAAACAGGTTTTCACCTGAGCATGCAGGATAAAATCCCTGGTAAGTGTCTAGAATTTTTTTCTTTACTTTTTTTAGCATTGAGTCTTTTCTGCTTGCTGGAAACCTCATCTGACCATCCCAAGGCTTGAGCACATTGGATTTTCCTGTGTTTCTTTGTCAAACACTTCTGCTATGCCACTGAACTCGCTTATTATTTTCAGCCTTGATGCCTTATTATGGTGCTTTAGCCAACAAACCATATGCTAGCAAAGATAAACCAGTAGCCTAAAATTGTTTTGAGTATGGTCGTCACTTCACCAACCAGTCATGCAAATGAAGTTGTTTTAATATGAAAAGTCTTCCAAAAGGTCATTGATATGTATATTTTAAGTGGAAATTCAGAGCAGTATTAAAGTGTTTGGAATTCTCAGAATTGTATGAATGGTTTTTCTGTTCCTGCTGTGCATGACAAAAATGCTGACAGGTAACCCTCAGGCCACCTGCTAGGCATAGCAGCATTCACTATGTGCCATACTAAGGCCTGAATGGCAAGGCTGACACTGAGTTGCTCAATAAAATAGATCTTTCACATCCTGCAAAAAATGAAACCTCAGTGTTTCAGGACAAGCATCTATAACCACCCAAGAGAGCACTGCAATATTTATATTTTTAAATAGGTTTCCAGTCTTCTATCTCCTTCAGCCCCTGGCTGGGAATAAGAAAAGTAAGGACAACTGAGGAGTGAAATCCAAGCAGCATTGAGATATTTGGGTTTTTTACTTCACGTTTATAGTCATACTACATGCCATAGATACGACATTTTGACATTATCTAGGCTCTGCATTTGAATGAAGCAGCAGCTGTTTGTTGGATTACAGGATTTCTATTAAAAAGAGCTGTTGCTTCATATTAGAAAAAAACTTGCAAGCACACTGATTTTAATTTATTAAAAATTTAAAAAAAAAAAATATTGAAATTCACAAGTCTGACCCTGCACTCTGACTTCTCTGCCTGACCACCAGGTCATTATTCTTTTGACCTTGCAGAGAGAGTGTCTGTTTTCATGAAGCTGAGGTTGCAGACTGCATTAAGAGTTGACCTTCCTATTGAAGTTAATAGTGAGTAATTCAGAATCTAGCCAGAGTTACACTAAGTAATATATGTAGATCCATGAAGTAATGCTGATGTAATCACTGATGTAATGTCAGACACTGAAAGAAATTTTTAATATTTCCTTTGAAAACTGTGGCTACTATCCAAAGCCATTCAAATGAAAAGGAAATTGTACATGAGAAATAACTGTTTATTAACTATAATACAAGTAAGTGGTAGATCATATAGCATGAAGGGATTATATGGAGAGAAGATGGTTACAGGACAGAAGCTCTGAATCTTTAAGGTTCCTTTCTCCAGGGAAGGTATTCTGTCATATTGTAATTTAACAAATTGGCAAAAGAGTATGGATCACTTTGCTTCTTTATATCTTCCTTTTCTGTTTAACCTAATCAATTTCTGGTGTGTCAGCACATCAAAATTGAAATAAAATTTACAGCTGGGAAAGAAGATGATACGCCCCATGGTGGTGTCTGATCAACAATTAGAAAGCAAAGCTATCATGAGGGACAGAAAATATATATACAAACAGGGTCCACCTTTGCTGAAACAGAACCTTAACACTACTTGTCAACAGTATCCTTATCTTTGGGGCATAGTCCAAAGATCAAGAATGTAAATTCATGTAAACAAAATATTTTCAATATATAGAAGACAGAAAATGATAATGAAAAATGTTCTGTTTCCTCTAATGTATTCTAAATCAAACAGTCTATGGTATGATATGTTTTAGGTTAATTAGTTTAATCCATTTTTAATTAAGCTGATGTTTCCATGCCAACAAATGGTTTTTAAATTGTGGAAATCTTGATGATGTAGAATGAGAGTAAAAAATTAATTGCCTTAAACATTATTTTGTTGTAATTCTTTTAACTAATATGTGAAGTGCCACATTTGTAGCTCAAGTTCAGCTAATGGCCATAGCTCCAGTTCTGTGAGGAAATCATTTAGCTGAACTTGCTCATACATCAAGATTGATTGTACCACAGTAACAACTTTTGTAAAATTCCTTCTTTAAATAGGGATATGTTGGAAATGAGATATTCACTACTGACAGGTACTGCATATAGGTCTACCACACCTCAGACCACTTTTTTCTATTCAGATTTATTACCTCAAGATTTTTTCATAGACTAGGATCAAATGTTGCATCAATAGTTATAAACATAGCTGTAGTATAATGGAGAAGGTGGTCTTGGAGGAAAATGAAGAAATTTAAGATTGATAGGGTTCTTTTTACATTTGGACTAATTCAATTGTAAAACATGGTATATGAACTGTGCAAAGAGTATGTCACTAACATGGTCAATATTGAATATATTTAAGAGTATAAAAGTAGTTTGTCAGTTAAAATAAAGGACCCCTATGATTTCTTTGGGGAAAAATACTTACTTCCAGGTATGTAGAGACTGCAGTACTGCTAGCTGCCGTAGCAACTCTCCATCCTGTTGACAAGCAATATGTCTTCCTTCTCCCCTTCTTCTTGTTACAAAGGCTCTCAAATAATGAACAGCAACCATAAACTAAAAATTTATCTTCAACACAATTAACTACTCCCCTGCAACCATTCAACATCAGGTTCAAATACACATGAGAGGAGAACAAAACACCACTTTCTAGGGTTTAACAACAACACAGACCACTCTGTTTCTCACGTAACAAATGATGACTCTCAACCTCAAGGAACTTCTCAGAGCAACATCCCAACCCAAGCAACCTCAAGGTATTTCCTCTGGCAACATCCCAACCCAAGGGAAGAGTCCTCAACAGCATGCTGCTCCAGGGGAAACTAACTCCAAATGGTTTCCTCAGGGGACTCCATTTATACCCAGGCCAAATCTGATCTGTAGTCAATAGTGGCTCCCATTGGTCAAAGGCCCCAGCTACCATGAAGCCCTGAGAACAAGGGCACAGAAAAAGGCAATCAATTGCTGCTCCACTTCAGCAGCCAAGAAGCCCTATTTTAATTGGGTGGGTGTACCTGACACACATCCCTCTCCCCCTTCCCCTTCCCCTCTTTTTTCTTTTTTTTTTCTTTTCTTTCTTTTTTTTTTTTTTTTTTTTTTTTTTTTTTTTTTTTTTTTTCTGTCTATATTCACTACTTATATTCTTTGTTCCTGCTAAAAAGTAATGCTGTTATTTTTTTATTTGACCTCCAAGCACTGTGAAAACCCTGTTATGTTTGGAAACTATCCATGAGAACAGGAGTTGCAGATAATGCAACTGACATTAAGCAGTTATTAAAGGAAATACATAAAACAGTCTTGACAGAGCTGAAGCCAGAGGATCCATTCTGCCAGACCGTGTCTCAGATCTCTAGGCTCTTTCATCCCCATTTTTTTCTCCTCCTGATCCCTTAAGCCTTGAAAAATATCCCAGGATGGCACAGTTCAGAAGCACAGGGGAGAAGGCACCATGAGTAGACTAAATCGTCTTCAAGGACTTGAGAACAATGGGTAAAAACCCTCTAAAACTGATGTACACAATACAGGTTTCTTCTTGGTTCACTGGGCTAATCTCTGAGCTGATACATTAAAAGACAATGGCACAGCCACCAACTGTATTAAAAGACTATTCTCATTTTACAAAAAGAGGCTACACATCTGAGAAGAGGATCTCAGACTAGTAATCCAAGCCTGACAACACCCTCTTCTTACAGCTCAGAATTAAGTTCGTAGGCTGTGAAATGTAGAGGGTTTCTGGTCCATTCTGCTATCCCGTTTTCTATTAATCAGTTCAAGACGGAATCTGTTATAAACTCCTACTGTGCTGCTTAAAATTTCCATATAATGTATTCACCCCTGAAGCAACAGAAACAAATGGAGTCTCCAAAAGAGACAGGCAATCCTTCACCCTCTAGCTACCAGGCAGAAGGAGGGGACCTAAGAGATGGGGGAGACTGGAAATGGGTCCCTGCTCAGGGAGGCAGGAAAATCCTCTCCCGACCTGCCTCAACCTCCATGGTGCCCCTTCAGAACAGGGTCCTGGAACTTTTGAATGAAGTAGAGAAGGATGAAGAAAAAGAGTCAAACAAGGAGGAAGATGAAGGCCCCCCAAGGCTGGGTTACTCTAAACTAGGTATTAAAACCAATTCTAAAAAGAACCCCAGAAAAGTCATTGTAGTGGATGACTCCATTCTGAGGTGTGTCAAAGGCCAATATGCAGACCAGATCCACTTCATAGGAAAGTCTGCTGCCATCCTGGGGCCTGGGTAAAGGACCTCACTGTAAAACTCCTTCTCTAGCAAGACCTAAGGACTGCTACCCTCTCTTGGTTTATCAGGTAGGTTGCAATGATATTACCAGGAGAATTCCTAAAGCAATGAAGAGAGATTTCAGGGCCTTGGGGAAACTGATTAAGGGGTCAGGGGCACAATTTGTGTTCTCCTCCATCCCTTCTGTTGAGGGGATGGATGAAGGAGATTACAGGGGTACTCAGAAGATGAACTAATGGCTCTGAGACTGGTGTTACTGGCAGAGTTTTGGATTTTTCAAGCATGGGTTAGTATACATGATGCCAGACCTTTAGATGTTAGATGGGATGCGCCTGTCCCAGAGGGGGAAAAGGATCTTGGGGCAGGAGTTACCTGGTGTTATTGAGAAAGCTGTAAACTAGATTTGAAGGGGGAAGGGGAAAAATCTGGAACTCCCAGACATAAGCCCCAAAGAAGATTACCACAGTCTGTGGGATGTTGTGCCAGCAATGACCCTCATCCTGCTGTACCAGTGGAGGCAAGGGATGGAGACACACAGCACAACAAAGATGCAAGGGATATTGATGGATCAGTAACTGGTAACACCTGTGAAAGGTCAGGCTGGAATTAGGACCTCTAAACAAGAAAAGGTGCTGGGGACATCAGCCCATCTGAAGTGCGTGTATATCAAGCACACAGCAGGAGCTTGAAGCCATAATCAAGTAGGTAAATTATGATGTAGTGGCTATTACAGAAACATGGCGGGATGTCTCCCATGACTGGAGTGTGCCAGTTGATGGCTACAAGCTCTTTAGGAGGGATAGACAAGGAAGGAGAGGTGGTGGGGTGGTGCTGTATGTTAGGGACTGTTATGATTGCTTTGAGTACAAGTGTAGTGAAGACAGGTGGAGTGTCATTCTGTTATAATCAGGGGGAAGACCAACAGGGCAGATGTTGTAGTAGGAGACTACTATAGGCCACCCACACAGTACAGAGGGGTGGATGAAATATTCTATAGGCATTTAGGTGAAATCTCACAATCACTTTCCCTTGTTCTTGTGGGGGACACTCTTTTCCCAGACATCTGCTGGAGATACAACAGAGCAGAGTGGGACCAGTCCTGGAGATTCCTGGAATGTGTGGGAGATAAGTTCCTGACACAGCTGGTGAGTGAACCAACCAGAAAAGTTGCTCTGCTGGACCTCCTCTTTGTGAACAGGGAAGGACTGGTGGATGATGTGGAAGCTGGAGGACGATTAGGGCACAGAGATCATGAAATAGTAGAGTTCTCTAGTCTTACAGAGGCCAGGAGAGGGCTAAGAAGAACTGACATCCTGAACTTCCAAAGAGCTGACTTTGTCTTGTTTGGGAGCCTACTTGACAGAATCCCTTGGGAGATGACCCTGAAGGGTATAGGGATCCAGGAAGGGTGGGCACTCTTTAAGAAGGAAGTGTTAATGGCTCAGGAGCAGGCGGTCCCCAAGTGCTATAAGAGAAGCTGGCGCCAGAGAAGACCACCCTGGCTGAACAGGGAGCTTTGGCTGGAACTCAGGGAGAAAAGGAGAGTTTACGGCTTTTGGAAGAAGGGACTAGTGACTCACAGTGATTACAAAGATGCTGTGAGGCTATGCAGGGTGGAGATCAGGAGGTCTAAAACCCAGCTGGAAATTAATCTGGCTTCATCAATCAAGGATAAAAAAAAAAAATGTTTCTGTAAGTATGTGAGTAGCAAAGCTAGATGCAGGAGGAAACATTGCAACGAGTGATGAGGAAAAGGCTGAGGTCCTTAATGCCTACTTTGCCTCAGTCTTTAATAACAAGACTAGTTGTACTGATGGAATCCAGCCTCCTCAGCCAGAAGACAGAGACTGGGAGAACGACAGCCCCACAATCCAGGAGGAGACAGTCAGTGACCTGCTGCATCACACAGACACACACCAGTCTATGGGACCAGATGGGATACACACGAGAGTGCTGAAGGAGCTGGCTGGGGTGCTCACCAGGCCACTTTCCATCATTTAACAGCAGTCCTGGCTGACCAGGGAGATTCCAACAGATTGGAAATTGGCCAGTGTTACACTGATCTATAAGAAGGGTTGAAGGATGATCCAGGAAATTACAGGCCTGTCAGCTTGATGTCGGTGCCTAGAAAGCTGATGGAGCAGCTCATCCTGAGTACCATCACACAACACATGTGGGACAACCAGATGCTCAGGCCCAGTCAGCATGGGTTTATGAAAGGCAGGTCCTGCCTGACAAACCTGATCTCCTTCTATGACAGGGCGACCTGCTTATTGGATGAGAGAAAGGCTGTGGATGTTGTTTACCTTGACTTTAGTAAGGCCTTTGACGCTGTTTCCCACCGCATTCTTCTGGTGAAATTGGCTGCTCGAGGCTTGGATGGGCACACGATTTGCTGGGTGAACGATTTTCTGAATGTTTGGGCCCAAAGAGTTGTGGTGAACGGAGTTAAATGAGGTTGCTGGCCCGTCATGAGTAGTGTCCCCCAGGGCTCTGTTTTGGGGCCACTCCTGTTTAACATCTTTATTGATGATCTAGACGAGGTGATCAAGTGCACCCTCAGTCAGTTTGCAGATGACCCCAAGTTGGGTGGGAGTGTTGATCTGCTCGAGGGTAGGGAGGCTCTGCAGAGAGACCTGGACAGGCTGGAGCCATGGGCTGAGCCCAACTGGAGGAGTTTCAATGAGGGCAAATGCCGGGGGCTGCCCTTGGGCCACAACAACCCCCAGCAGCACTACAGGCTTGGGGAGGAGTGGCTGGAGAGCTGCCAGTCAGAGAGGGACCTGGGGGTGTTGATTGACGGCCGGCTGAACAGGAGCCAGCAGTGTGCCCAGGGGGCCAAGAAGGCCAATGGCATCCAGCTTGTGTCAGGGACAGGGAAGGGATCTTACCCCTGTACTCGGCACTGGTGAGGCTGCCCCTCGATTCCTGTGTTCAGTTTTGGGCCCCTCACTACAAGAAGGACATTGAATGACTCGAGAGTGTCCAGAGAAGGGCAATGAAGCTTTTGCAGGGTCTGGAGCACAGGTCATACGAGGAGCGTCTGAGGGAACTGGGGGTGTTTAGTCTGGAGAAGAGGAGGCTGAGGGGAGACCTCATCGCCCTCTACAGCTCCCTGAAAGGAGGGTGCAGAGAGCTGGGGATGAGTCTCTTGAACCAAGTAACAAGCGATAAGACAAGAGGTAATGGCCTCAAGTTGCACCAGGGAAGGTTTAGACTGGATATTAGAAAGCATTTCTTTACAGAACTGGTTCTTGGGCGTTGTAATGGGCTGCCCAGGGCAGTGGTGGAGTCCCCATCCCTGGAGGTGTTTAAGAGTTGGGTTGACACAGCGCTGAGGGTTATGGTGTAGTTGGGAACTGTCAGTGTTAGGTCAGTGGTTGGACTGGATGATCTACAGGATCTTTTCCAACCTTGATGATTTTTTGATTCTCAGATTCTATGATATTGGGCCCTTCAACATAGAGGATGTTCTGCATAAATTCCAACACCACCATGTCAACACCTTTTTGGATATAATTCTGTAATTTCAATTTTCTTAATACCAGTATAGTCAACACATCTAAATCTGTTCTTATGAGGACATAATAAGCACACTGAAAGTACCAGCTTTTATATTTTCCTAATTAATTTATTAAAGGCTCTTAAATTATATATCACATTAAATCTATAAGTTATAGATACTCATGCCAGTTTTGACTGCTTTTTTTTTTTTTTTCTTTGTCAAATTTTAATGAGCACTTCTCTTGATGCCTATGCCGTGTTCTGTTTCTGGCTCCTTCAATTAAGGAGATGATCATTACCATGTTTAATGTCTAACTTCTCTAACAAATCTGATTAAAAATGAGTATGGCACTGAATGTGCCTCTTTTGCCACTGATTTAAAAGATACAGCGATAATTATGCCAGATTGCTAGAACACAACAGTTTAAGAACTGTGTGTGTCACAAATTGTCTTCATTTTTCACTAGGTTCCTCTGATCAAACTACATTTTCCCAACAGGATATAAAAATAGTCTCTTCAAAAACAAATTAAAGAACTAAGGAATTCTAAATACTGACCCTTTCTATCAAGTAAACTCAAATGCAAAATGATGAATAGCTCCCAGAATATTCTCTGGGATGTCAACTAATCCATATTGTTGTCATGGCAACCAGAATGAATGTAAACTTATATTTATACTAGAAATTGAAAACATTACTGTCAGTTACTAAAACTAACTATTTTAAATTACAAATATATCTTGAAAATTTGGAAATTTCCAGACATAAGTAATATTAGATTTATACAAAATATTAGAATCAGGAGAAATAGTAAATATTATTCTTTGTATTCATAACAAGAATTGAAATAATAAGGCACTTATATTTCATTAGAATAAAAATTATTCCTTTCTGCCATTTTTGCTATTTTAGAAAACATTACACTAAAACCAAAACCCCAAAACTTGAACATATTGCAGGATTCTGGCATTAAAATAAAAATTTTATGTTTTTCTTTTTTAGAGGGGTATTGCAAAATTTATTAGAAATACTAGAAAAATCATAGCTTGTTGAGCAGATGGGTTAAGTGAAAAATCTGTAAAAATGGCTAGCACTCTAGATGATTTCTCAAGTAATGCAGTTCTAAATAGTAATCATCAACAGTGGAGCTGTATAGCAGAGAAACGCTAAGCAAAGATCTGTTTTAGTGGGAATTTTACAGGAAAACAATTTTCATAACAGTTTGAAAAAAAAAAAAAAGAAAAGAAAAGAAACTCACAATCTTTTTCTTGCAGAAAAAATGCTTTGCAGTCAGACATCTTTTCTTCCATTCATGTTATACAAACTGCTAATGACAAAACTTGTTTAACCTGAATTAAGCAGTTCTTAAACAATTTTGTGTTCTCTACTAAGCAAGGTACATAACATTGTTCTACAGTTAGTTCACAACCATAGCCCTTGAGAGCTTAATTTAAGGCCAGTGCCTGCAAAGCATTCACTCTTGAAGTCTTACTCAGATACTGATGTTTGTGGTAATGGTGTTGTAATCTGCTCAAGTGGAGATTTTGCAGTGAATTCCATCACTGTAGGGATTAATTACTCAAATCAAGGGTCATCAATGGTATTATTCCCTTTTGATTATTTGGTGACACGAGTAAATTTTGTATTTGCAAGATATTGAATCCCATATTGTTAGTACATACACTTTGTAAAGAGATGGGTACAAGAACATCCATACACACAAACATGTTTGAACAAAACCATAAATTTTCTGAGGGTGGAAGAGTGCAGGTTCTAAAGGCTCAGTGTTTCCAGGTCACATAATATCTACTTCTGCCTTCTGTATCGAGACATGAAAATCCAAATTTAAAGTATGTTTTTGCTCCAAGAATAATATTTTAATGTCTTAGGGGCTCTAGGTTTTTTGCTCTAAGATATTTCCAGTGACTCAGAACATAAAAGGCGATACATATCTTTTACACAGTAGATGTACAGTGTCTACCTCAACTCTTGAACTACCTAGATCTGTCAGACATCTTTCTTGCTATCAACTTTTTAACAGGATAATGGAGTTTGACTAATAATGATGAAATGTGGACTATACTGACATAAAGTTAAGGGGATTTGATCCAAACTTTTCAGATCATGCATCGCTGACACGTAAGAATGTGCCCTCTGTATCCACATATGCACATTAAAGGGACTGAGGCACCAGACGGAATAAATTCCAGTACTAGCTCTCATCTGATTTGGTGTTGTAATTGAGGCAATAAGTAATTAACTTTAATTATTGTCACGAAGATAAGCAAGCATGACCTTGATCTGATATGGCTAGGGAATTAGTGGGATATATTAGAATGTACAATCACTGAGTAGTGACTTTTCATAGAAAATCTATTCTTTAACATGTGAATCGTATTAGAAGAATATGTTGGTTGGTAATGAGAACTTGGAAGAAATAGACATTCCAATTGTCTTCTGAGGGCATTGAATAATCAACTGGGGTTTTAATCAGACTTAAATTTGCAAAAGCTATTTCTGTACAGATGTTACCTTTAGGTGTTTTGAAAATTGATGTGCAGTTTATATCACAAAGAATTACTTTGGTGTTCTGTTTTTTCCTTTCACATTCCGAGAAGTTTAAAGATAAAGGGTAATCCAATAATAAGGTTTGGAGAGGGAAAATTAACGTAAGGACTTCTTTAAGTGGCACTAAGATTGCTAATTCAACCTGCTATTTCTGTTTAGGAATGTAAGATTAGGATTTATTTCTATTTGAAAGAAGCAGAATTTTAAAAATAGCATAAGATCCATTACAATGAAGAAGAAAAATGGTAACAGACTAGTAAGATTTTTTAAATTAATACTGGGCTAACCCTGGGTAACTGGAAATGTCAGCTGCAACTGGCCATGTCAGGGCACAAAAGTGTTCAGTCTAGTGACTGAAAAGATGATAATCTGAGGAAAACAGAAAGGAAGAACTATAAAGCAAATCACACTAATGCACATGAAAGTTAAAAGAAATTGAAACAACAGTTGTTGTGCTGGACTGAGACAGCCACTGATACTGGCACTAAGCACTAACTTTTGGCAGTGCCAGACTATTTTAATCGAGGGGTTTTCAGCAGAATATGATTGTGAAAGTAATGCATATTTTTCAATGTATAATTTTAATAACCTCGTCTTGGCTCCTCTTTGTGTTGTTTTCTATGCATACAGTGAAAATACATATTAAATTTTTTCCTTCACTGCCTTTTGCGGAGAAGATTGGTGTCTGAAATTCAGCTGTGGCAAGCCATTTTCTGCAAGTAATACTATCACATGTGTACTATTCTTTAGCAGAAAAAAATGCTATTCAAAGTTCTCTGCAGGTTTAAGAAACATTTTATTTATGCTGTAACATTACTGTTTCCACCATCTTCATAGTACAATATAAGGAATGCAGCTGCTGAAAGACAGAATGTTATCTTATAAATAAAGCATTTATCTGCCCCATCTTTTGAATACCATTTATTTGCTAAAAATGGAGTGTGCAGGTAATAAATAATATTACCTAGGAATGTGCTAGATTATAGACTCTTCTACTTAAAGTTCTTCACAAATACATGGTTCTGTTGTCTCTCTCTAGGACTGACAAAGTCCTCTTGTATATTAAATATCACTTTGATGATTTTGTGTTTTGGTCAGAAATGGAATTCTGACTGCAAGGGTACATCAGCTGTCATAAAATAATTAAATAAAACCAAAACCGAAAGCCAGTGGTAAGAAAATATAAATGACTGTTTTCAGTCACTGCTTAAAGCACTGATTGTAATGTAATTATAAATCTTCTGGAATAATATTGGAGAGATTATTTAGTAAAAGTTTCACAGGTGGTTACAGAAAAGCAATGTAGTGTCGTGTAATTTGTTGTGAACATTTTCTTTTTTATCCTGATGTGGAATACTCCTGGGTACAATTATTAGCACTTGAACTAGGATGACAACAAGTACTCAGAATCTCTCAAGTCAAATTAAGGTGTAGATGGAAGTTTTCCATTAAGATAGACAGACAGACAGAGAGACAGACTTGAAACCTTTAAGACTTCATGAGTCATCCAAAGAATCATCTTCAGAATGAAATTTGCATTTAGTTTATTTGTTTTCTAGGTATCCTATTCTACTATTAATCATGGCAGGGTCTGAAAATCTTTCACCGACATACCGAACCAGATTAATAATATCATTCATTGTTTTCTCAGCTTCTGGAGCACTATACCTAGTGGGTTGATTTGGTTTTAGGGTGCTTTTATTAATATTAATAGTTTAATAAGTATGCTAGGGGCAGATCAGAGACAAGCTTCTTGTCCTTGGAATAAAAAATATTGATGTCTGTCTTGGTCTTTCCTCTGCTGTGTTTTCCAGAAATTTGTCCTAGGAGTATTTGTCAAGTTTTCTGATATGTTTGATTGTGTAAATTAGGCATTTTACTGATGCCTAAACGTTTTCTTCTTCAGTTCATCTATAGTGTTTTGCCAGGTGATGAACAAGCCTCTTGTATTCCTTTTGCATCTATGCTTAGTTAATATTTTGTGCACTTATTTCATTTACTGGAGTTTATCAAAATAGTTTATCCTGACTTTAGCTGCTGTTATACTCAATAGAGACTATGGTTAACTGTGTAGCTCTTTATTATTAAATGGCAATTCACTATATTGTATCTTATTTTCAAAATTTGTTGAAGTATTCATTCAACTGGAACAACAGTAATAGTGCAAAATAATGACCAGTTTTCTGTTCCACCTTACGCTTTTAATACAGAAGTCAGATATGCATCCCTTGTTTCTCAGACTTGGATGTTGATGGATGTACATTGCTACTGCATTTCATTTGCACTGGTGCAGTAGAATTACACTTTTCTACCCTGCAGTTTAGAGATCTGGACAATTACTTTCATTGTTCCTCCTTAAAGTAATTTTTGGATAGATACGGATTGATCCTTGCTGGATCACAAAATGCATGTGCAGAAGCAGGAAGGAGGACATGGCTTGAACTGGCCCCGTCTGATGTGTAAACCAAGAACTTAAGTGAGAGTAATGAAGCACTCTCTACTCTAGAAAGTTTAATGATTCTTCTCTACTAGGAAGTAAGATGCCAAAAAAAAGCTTGGATTTTCAAACTGCCTTCTGGAATGAACGTGCAATCTAATGCCTGAATAAACTCACTCCATTCCCATGTAAATGCAAGTGGATGAGATGACATTTATCTTGTGCTGTTTCTGAGAATCTAAAATTCTCAGTATTTTAGATTTAAAGTTAAAATATAATTGTCTATTTTTTGCTATATGATTTTAATGGTAATTTTGCCTACACTTTAGGCTCACCACCACTTTGTATGCACAATGTGAAATAACTTTTAGACCGGTAGTAGACATGTTCTCATTCATTACCAGTCATCTGTACCTTCAAGTCAGTTTGAAATCAACATATTTTATTTTTTTTTTCTCATTTTACTTCAAATTGCTTTTCCGTGCTGCATTAAGTGACCAGATTTTATATCATAGAACATGTTAGTTTGAATTGTAGATACCATATGAACATTTTTAAATGACAGCTACTTAATGTTATGGTGATATTTTACACCAAGTAAAGTGTATTTAAATTCATTAGATTTAGAGGAAGTGCAAATCAGGCAACAATGGATAATCAGTTCATTCCTGTAGTTATTGCTTCGGGCAGATAAGATTATTTAATGACTCACTGTTGAAATGCAGTGACAGAGGATTTTAGCACTGTACCTGCAGAGTGTCTAAGAAAACTCAAAGTGTAAGTGAAGAAACTTCAAAGAAATACTATTCCAGTGTACTTATAACAGAGGCACATTTTCTGTGATTTTTATCTTAAATACTTTTTTTTTCTTATTTACAGAAAAATAAAGACTGAATAAAACCTCTGGTCTGAATACTCAGTAGTTATTAGTGATGATTTCCTACAACTCATTTTTCGTTCAGCTCAGGACAGTTACCAAGCAAGATTCACAGTCCAAAGCCCAGGGTCAATGATAAACTGTTTGAAGTAAGGAGAAAAAAAATAGAACTGGTTTGCTACCTAGAGAAACGGAGGGAATTGGGCAAGTTTTCCTGTCAGCTAAAGCCATTGCATTCCATAAATGTACCATCCAGAAACTATCATATGGGTAGTGGAATATCTTCAACCTCCTGAATAGTCCTTATGTATTTCTAGTGTGTACTAAGATTAGAACCAAAGAAGGGATGGTAAGCTGACTTCCCACTGCTTACTCCTCAGAAAATCAGGACGTAGATACTTAGTACCTTTAAAATGTTATTAGTCAGATTTATACAATATTTTAATAGAATGTAATTAATAAGAAAATTATTTTAAAGTATTATCTGCAGCTGGGAAAGCAATGTGGGTTTTGTGGGGTTTTTTGATAGTGTTTCTGAACTGAAAAAATAGGAAAGATTGGTCAAAATAAAATGGAAATTATGGTATTTTAATTGCTTGGAAATAAAAAAATAAAACAAAAACAAAACCACCAAAAACCAAAAAAATCCCACCAAAAACAGCCAACAGCCGTACAACACTAGCCTGGACAAATTCAAATATTGTGACAAACCTGAGGTGAAATTTTCAGTTTTATTTTCAGATAGCTGTTGTGGTGTGACGATGTGGCCCTGAAACAGCAGCTCTCATGCTCGAGTAGGACAAAGTCATAATTTTCCTAGAAAGAGGAAAGGATTCATAGCTGTGTTAGTTTTACAAATTCCTCTCTGCACGTATATGAGACTGCTGCTATTACAGAAAATGTGTAGCTGTGGTATAAAGACGGTTCTATTGCTTTCCGCTTTTGACTATAGCTTTGTTATATGGTTTGTTATGAACTAAAAACTTCCTGAAAGAATCATGCAGTAAAATAAGGCTGAGATCAGTCTACCCATTTCTAACTGTAAAGGCACACTGTACTCTGGTATGAGCTGAGAAAGCATGGAAACACAGGACTTAACATCTTTGTAGCATACTTGGAATCAGAAACCAGAAGTGATAATAGCTTGGAAAGCAACCACTAACTGGTTTTAGATATAGGGAAAGTCAAAGAAATTGGCCTGGAGCTAAAAGACTAACAAGACCATTGGTGGCTTTTGATGACAGTCTAATTTTAAACTAAATGTATATTTAAGACAGTGGTCCCCTGGAGGTGGGGGGAAAAGGGCTTTGTGCATGGACATCCAGCCCCAGTATGGGCAACATGTAGGGTCCTGGATACGAGCCAGGGCTCAAACATGTTGAACAGTAAAACCGTTTCCCTGGTTCTACATTGGCTGTCTAATCTGGACTAAACTGCAAGTTGTGTGTGAGTGCCATAGAATAAAAATCTTATACTAAAAGCTTTATATAATAGTCATCGCTATCCATCCACTAAACCCATCCTGTTTAGTAAATAAAGTTCAGATTATGTCACTGAGTGATGTGGTTCTTTCTTGCTGTAACCCCACTCTAAATCCCCCGTGACATATCTACAGAGCACTCACAGCCGTTTCACAGCTGTCTCATTTTCATGCTAGTCTAATTTGCATGTCACAGTAGCTGAACTAACTCAGCTGTGTTTATATTAGGACTTTACATGTATATCATATTAGTCACAAGAAAGACTTACAGATAAGTATAATCTTGACTGAAACTCTATATCTTCTTAGCCACAGATTTCTGTACATTCTTGCTTCACAGAACAGTGGCTGGTGCATCATTGTGAGCTGTAAGAAGAGCTCACATCTTGAGAAGTAAGAAGTTTCATGGTTTCAGCAGCAGCAGAGGATGCAAACAATCTTTTAGAATGTATTGAAAATAACCCCTGTAAATGGTAGACATAGATTAATAGATGTCAATTAATATAAAATATACTTTAAAATATGTACCATATTAAAAAAAAAAAAAAAAGGAAGAAAGAGAACACATGGAAAATTTATGTTGTTCATATAAACAAAAGTTTGAGAATTTGTTAACAGAGTGAAGAAAACCTCTGTGAGATTACAATAGTTTTTCACAGGCCTAAGCAAAAATGCCAAGAGAGGTTTTGGAATAACTGTAAAATTTTTTCAGAAATTCTCAGTCCCAGCATTCGACTGTTTCCCACCAGCGCCTTCTGCATTTAGAAAACGTAGCCTCCCCTGTGCTTTCAGTTTTGTGACTGTCTTCTCCCACAGCAGCTTATTTGAGATTTCAATGAGGAAAACACTTACTGGCTTAATTTTACATATATGCTTCCACACCTAAATATATACTTATATTTTTGCTTAGGTTTTTCTGCTCTGAAATAAATTAAAAATGCATGCAAATCTTCTTGCTTTTGGGTTTTGCTTGCATTTTCTGTTCCATTCTATCCAAGGAAGCAGCAAGTCTCCCTGCAATATAGTGTTGCCAGCGAGATTTATAATACTGAAGGACAACAGTTTGGTTGTGTCTGAAAAAAAGCTGTTCATGATTTTAGAAGCTGACTTAAAATATTCAAATATAAAGTCTATTTATTTAACTCATGACTGTTTATAAAGACCAAATTATTTGCCCGTTGAATTAGTATGACACTAATAGTCATGCAAGCAGTGTCTGATGTGTTCAGATTGGGTTTGCATTTAGTTCTAGAGGCAAAAGTTTAGATTGATGAACAATGTAAATGAATCACTCTTGGGCCTTGCACTGGAGTATGTTATAATTGTAGCATAAAGAGATAATGAAGAGACTGACTTTTTTTTTTTTTTTTTTTTTTTTTTTTTTTTTTTTTTTTGGGGATACAAACAGTTGAAAACAGAGAATACCAATTAACTTCTCCATTTCCCTCTGCTCTTCTGCCCTCTCTTCCCCAGTCCCTTTCCATTATAGAGCTATTTCAGAATTACAGTTAATATATTTTTTGAGATAATAGGAGTCTTTGAATAAGAAACAAAATGTACCACATGTAGGACATTAATTTTGAGCATGCAATACACAAAGGTGGAATTGAAGAGACAAATTCATTCCAGTTTTCAGTGTTTTGAAAATTTTTATTTTAAATTTCAAAAGCAGCAATTACGTGATTGTGTTTGATGTAATCCAAAACTGATAATTCATATATAGCATGTATGATATTTACTGAAAATATCAGAAAAAAACATTCTAACTATCCTAATTTAAATATCTTATTCTTACTCTCTTCAGGATGTTTTAAAATAGGCCTAGAAGGGTCTATTAAATTGCATTTAAACCCAGTACACTTTGCAGGTGTCCAGTATAATGAACACTTTAAATGGCTATGCTCTAAGGTTAATTTGTTCTGTAAAATTGCCCAGACCCCTCTAGAGTATTCATTAGTAGAATAAAACAGAGACCTAATCCAGATAGATGCTAAAGGATTATCATTATTGCTGTAAGGATGACTTTGATAAAATTCTAATTGGTATTGCCGCATGGGGACTGAACAAATGAAACACATTATGATAAATACTGTGTTTCAGACCTCTCTAACTAAATTCTACGACTGGGGTAAAATAAAGTGATCAAACTCATCTGAAAACAGATAGCTACATTAATTTACTCTGGAATTTCTTTGAGTGACATGAAAGATAAAATTATACTCAACTGCAGATAATTACACCAAATGTCAGCACAATACAATTAGAGCTAAAAGACCATTGCAGCACTCATTTTGCTTTTAACAGCATTTTCATTGCAAACAGTGTTTTGTCTCATTAGTGCAGGACTGATAGATTTAAACCTGTAGTTATACAGATTCATCCATAATAATACCAAACATGATCATTATATTTTCTTTTCTCTCTGCATTATATAAAAAGGTGAAATTTTCTTCTGGATCACTTAAACACAAGAGAGAATTTACATTACAGAAAATAAAATTAAAATAAGCTAATTTTTATATTTAGAACTATAACTGGTAAAATTCCTCTCTCATGAAACCAAAATTCATACACCATTAAAACGCATCGTGAGTTAAGTAGTCATTGTATAGGTCCATCAAATAGAAATTTTGATTCTTTGGTTGTCATTATGGTTTTTGCCCTTAGCAAAAATTAAAAATTGGTATGTTTTTATGTGATTAAATATTATCATCCATATTCTATCTACTTTCAACTATACCATTCTTGGAAAAATAGGTCCACTCAACATGAGTTATGGTAGCAGAACACAAACTTTATTTTTATTACTACATAAAACTACATAAACCAATGCCTTCTTTCTACGCTGTGTCCACCTGTAGAATGTTATTCTGGCTATTTTTAGTTTACAACAATGTGCAAAGTCAGATTAGTACTTAGATTGTTTATAATACCAAAGAGACCTTTTTAATTAAAAGAAGTGCACATATTAGTATTGTTTGCATAAAGTTAGATGTCTCATATGTCAGCTAATGTGTATCTATGTTGTTATGTTCTTTTTAAATAATGACAAATTCTGAAGTACATGACATATACATGTACACACATTTGAAGTATCTGTATTTATATCTGCAACCACCTTTCCCCAAGTTTCTGAGTAAATAGGACACAAATTTTAACTCACACTGAAAGAAATTTAAGAAAGCCCCCGTTAACTATTAAAAAAAAAAAAATCATTATTTCTTACTGAACAAAGGTTTTCCCAGTCTAGGATTTAAATTTTAATTTATCTCTGCCTATAAAAAATTATCCAAAATGCCAATGGACTGTAAGAATAATATTCAGGAAGTATGAATTATGTAGAATTTAAAGATACAGTGCCTAAAATTAGGGGAAAACAAAGAAGGTTTATTTTTATATTTTTGAAAAAAATGTTGAGGCAGTTTAGTGAAATTATGTTTAAGTATATATTTTCAGCGGTCTTCAAGCAAATATCATATCTATAGTTTTTCATTACACTGTTTACTTAGAATCCGTAAAAGTTATAGGCTGAATAAAGTGATACCATATAATTCAGAAAGACCAAGATAATGTGATTTTTCTGTGGACCTGATTTGTTTCTATAAAGAAGTTCTAAGATTTAATTCTTTTAAAATTATGTGTTCCTATGACTTCATTTTACTGCTGATAGTCGTCTATTCCTTTATACTGTATTGGAAAATCATAAAAGAATATAATCTCTTCAAGCGTTTTTCCTCATGAGCATTTCCTAATGAAGTCATACGGCTTTATCACCTGTACTCTATCTCATAAACAGGAAGCACTGAGATCATAACCACTTTCACTACAGGCTCCTGTAATGTATAAGAGACATTCCAAGTATACATTTTTAGTCAAAGATGAAATATTTAGGATTCAGGTATATATTTCTTGCTCCTTTTTACTGTATCACATGATTAAATGCAGATTTATGCAGCATGAGTGATGTTTTTAGCATAAAGTATATTGATCAGGAGAGGTGTTGCAATTGTTATTTACCCATGTGTGTCACAAGAGCATTTCAAATGGCTCTGTTGTGCCTGTTTGTTCAAGTGTGCACATTTAAAATGTTATGGCTAACTCCTGTCTTATCAGACAATCGTATTTAAACTAGAGTCTACCTTTTTACTTTCTCTGTTCACAAATCACCATAGATGTACATAAACTATAATTCATAGCTCCCATATCCTTCCAGATCTTTTCCTGTCCCGTACATCTGCCTTCACACTTATTGTCTTCTATTTTTTCCTATACCCTCAGTTATAATTGAGTTAGATGCTTAAATCAATGTACTAAATAATAGTTTTATCTAATTTAGCTTCAGCATGAAAGATATGATTAGGTCTGAGTAGTAATTTCTTTTCTGACAGATAGCTAATAGGAACTAAAAATTTTGTTCCCAAAAGAGGCTTTTAAACTACATCCTATTTAATTCCATATCTGAATACTAGATGTTTAAAGTTTGTGGTTTTAAGAATAGTTATTTTTCACTCACAAACAAAAGTAAGAGTAAAGAAAATATATAGAAAAGAGGAATAACAAACTGTTGAAAAAATGCAGGAAAAAAATAATTTTAATAAATGATCTTTTCCATTCAGCACCTTTATCAGCATCTTTGTCATCTCAGTTCTGTACATCTTGCTGATCATATGTGTCTGAAGTCTCACTTTTTACTTCCCTATACAAGAAGCTTCCAATGAGGTTCAGTATGAAATGGTAGTATAAAGTCCTGAAATGATCTCAGAGAGACACTAGTAATCTTCTTATTGCCCAACATAACATTTATGTTTTTAACTTTATTTATTTGTTGGGTAAATTATTTTACAGATTGCCATTAAATCTAAAAATGTGCTGTCAGATCAAGAAAACACTCTTACATGTCCCTTGGCAAATTCATATTAGTGGCAAAGATCTGTAATAAACATAACATTCTTCATCACAGCAACAAGCAGGCATTCTTTTCTTTCTCTCTTTTTCATTCAGATACCATACAATGAGTTGTTGTACACTAATGGTGGTGCCTAAGAGTATCATCATACTAATTTTGAATAGAAAGTATATGTAGACCAGCTCATGCTTGATATCCATCAAGTAATTGCAATTATACTTGCTGCATCATCATGCCTTGTAAGTGAAATGTTTTCTTGACCATTAGTACAATATATTTTCGCAAAGCCATTTGCACTAGCTGAGTATTTACTACAGGATGAAGTTGAAAATATTTGTTTTGACATAGACAGTACTAAGTGATTTGTGAACTTCAAGACTAAAACATTTTCCTTTCTGCTACAGTTTGGTGGACAGTGGCTATCAGACACAGATTTCCTTCTATTTTGCTTGAAGATTTCTTGTTTGAATTATTCTGTGTATTCAGTCTGGGTGTTCTTTCAAACAAACTGTTAGTCTATCCAGTTTTAATTGTTTAAAAGGGTTAACTTTTAAGTTTAAATCATATTTGTAAATACCTGTGCTAAGAAAAATATATTGAAGGCAAGGTAGAGCCCAAGTGTGGTTTAGAAGAGGGGACCCTTCTCAATGTAGAGGTTACTGTCTGCACTGCATGGCAAAAGCAGAATTCGATGAAAGAGAGGGCTGCTGAAACAGTCAGCATGACTGTTGAGTAGAGTTGCAGCCACACTCTCACTTCCATTCCTCCTATAGTCCAAGCTAAACAGCAAGAAAATGAGAGAGGGACTAATGATGAACCTAAAGGCCTTTTAATACTTTTCTCCCCTGAGTGTATCCAGACTATCCTAATTTAATCTGTTAAACCTACACATCCAATATGAAACCTCTGAGTTATCAGTCTTCAGAATATTTATTCATAAGTACTGTGCTTAAGAGGGAAATATACAATCACATATGGAATGTGTGGAGAGACACTTAGATAAATAGGAGAAAAAAACCTCAATGATTATCTATCAACAGATATCTAAATCTTAGGGTTTAGCATAAATGATAATGAGGACACTGCATGCCAGGTTATACACTTCAGAGCAATTGCAAAGGAATGAGTGAAGAGAGATAAAGAAAAGAAAATATTAAACTGTACTTCAAGTTTTTCAGTACCACCAAGCAATTGAACTTTCAGGCGTATCAGTGGAAGCAGGAAAACAGGTACCTTGACAAGATTATCCTGAGGGGGCTCTTTCTGGGAAATTAATCTGCAGTGGTATGTAGTGTTTACCTGGTTATTTCTGGTCATGTCTGAACATAAAGTTTCCTGCTTCTTCTCCAGGTGTCTAACACTTATGAAGTATTGCAAAAGTTTTAGGAAAAAAAAAAATCAAATATCACATGACAAATCAGTGCCCATAGCACCACGAGCCATTTAAAACTGACAATAAGTCACTCAAGTCCTACCAAAGTACAATATTGAGACATAAAATTAACATTCAATATAGTCTAAAATGCCTAATATGGAATACTTTTGCAAAATACTGTTTTGTTTCTATTACTTTTATTCATTTGAGGATTATCAGTGCAACACAGATCCTCTTAAAATTCTTTACTAGTAAACGGCTAATGTGTTCAGGTGTTAATTGTTCTGTTTCTACTTGAGTTTAAACAAATAAAAAAAAAAGACCATTAGCCACTGAAACACTTGATTGGCAGTTACTCCTTACTTTATGATAACTTTGATGATTTTCAACACTTTTGCTGTGTCAATACAGAATGATGTCCTCTTCCCTTCCAAACAGTGAATCATATTCCCACCAAGGCCAATGACACACTCTAGTCTCAGCTCACCAAGTCTAGGAAAAATTCTTCATTACTGAAAGGACAATAGAAGTTTTCAGTCCCCATTTACAATAGCCTAAGAGGTATTTCCAAAATAATGATCTTAATGTTAATCTGATGATTTTAACACAGTTCCAGTATGAAATATGGAAGCACTACACCGCTTCTCTTATTTTTGAATGCTTTAGCTGTGCCTACTACGCAAGAGAAGCTAATTCTGTTGCAGAATTACCTAAGCAACTGTTACAGAGGGTCTCCAATAAAAAAATCCCACCCAAAATTAAAAATTTATTGTCAACACAATTAACTGGCCCTCTGCAAATTACAGGTGCAGAAGAACAGAGCAACTCCCTCGGGTTTAAAGACAACCCAAGACGCTCTGTCACTCACCTGACAAGCGAGGGCTCTCAACCTGGAGGACCTGCTCAGGGCAGGGTCCCGACCCAAGGCACCTCGAGGAGGCTCCTTGGGCAGCGTCCTGACCCAAGGGGAGAGTCCTCGCCCGCAGCTGCTGCTCCAGGGGACGAGCTCCCGATGGCTCCCCCAGGGGACTCCATTGATCCCCAGGCCCGACCTGACCTGTGGTCAATAGCGGCTCCCGTTGGGCAAAGGCCCCAACCGCCGCGAGGCCCCGAGGACAAAGGCAGCCCCGAGCTGCTGCACTTCAGCAGCCAATAAGCCCTATTTTTTTGGGGTGGGTGCCCCTGCTGCAGCAACATTCCTGAACTTATGCCTCTTCTTCACCTCCTCCTTACACCACTGTCTGAAACAATATTTGCACTATTGTCTAAAAAAGCAATTTCCAAAGATTTTCATTTTTCTCATGCAAAGAATACCATAAGGAGATAAATAGTAAACATTTTGAGGTGCAGGGTTAGTTGAATGCAAAAAGAAATAGAGGTTGTCGTTTGAGTGTTTTTACGTACCGAAGTGAAATGTGCTGAGTGGAAAAAGTTTGTAAAATGGTTACCTTTTGTAAACTGATAGGAAATATCAAAAGAAATAATGGTAGACAGAATCAGAGTATTTGAATGCTTCAGGAAGTAGGTTCCTTGTTTTCACCCAACCATCATCATAATCTAAACTTTTTCATAGGTGTGTTTCTTTTGAGTGGAAATTCTTATTCACTTCACTATAGCATTGGATCAGAGTAAATTATAGTAAGCATACTGTACTGAATAGTGAGTATAAACTTTCTTACACTGAGAGGAAAGTGAAGTATCTGGGTGGATGACTGTGTTGGGTTTCTGTGTGGCAGGTTCTTGGTAGTGGGGGAGGGGGCTACAGCATTTGCTTCTGTGAGAAACTTCTTGAAGCTCACCTGGCTCCAAGTCGGACCCACTTCTGGCCAAGGCCAACCTAATTAGTGATGGTGGCTGTGTGTCTGTGATAACATATTTAAGAAGAGGAATCTGGGAGGAGGAGTTGGAGTTGTGAGCAAGATAACTATGCAAACACCAAGGTCAGTAGAAGAAAGGAGGAGGAGTGGGAGTTGTGCAGGAGCAGAGACTACCCTGCAGACCTTGATGAGAGGACAGGATGTGCTTCTGCAGCCCATGCAGGTCCACGGTGGAGCAAATACACACTTGTAACCCATGGAGGATGCCACATCAGAGCACGGGGCTGTGCAGCTGTCTGTTGCTGGGAGGACTGCAGCCTGTGGAAGGGACCCACGCTGGAGCAGTCCATGAAGAGCTGCAGCCTGAGGGAAAGGATTCAAATAAGAGAAGTTCATGGAGGACTGTCTCCCATAAAAGGGACCCCATGCTAGGAGCAGGGGAGCATCCACCTGAGGAGGAAGGAGTGGGTGGCAGAAACTTATGATGAACTGACCACAGTCATAAAATCACAGAAACATTTAGGTTGGAAAAGACCTTGTAGATCATCCAGTCCAACCATTGACCTAACATTGACAGTTCCCAACTACACCATATACATAAGTGCTATGTCAACCAATCTCTTAAACACCTATAGGCATGGGGACTCCACCACCTCCTTGGACAGCCCATTCCAACATCTAACAAGCTGTTCTGGAAAGAAATGCTTCCTAATATCCAGTCTAAACCTTCTCTGGAGCAATTTGAGGCCATTACCTCTTGTCCTGTCACTTGTTAATTGGATCAAGAGACTCATCCCCAGCTCTCTGCACCCTCCTTTCAGGGAGCTGTAGAGGGCGATGAGGTCTCCCCTCAGCCTCCTCCAGACTAAACACTCCCAGTTCCCTCAGCCGCTCCCCGTACGACCTGTGCTCCAGACCCTGCACCAGCTTCGTTGCCCTTCTCTGGACACGCTCGAGTCATTCAATGTCCTTCTTGTAGTGAGGGGCCCAAAACTGAACACAGGAATCGAGGGGCGGCCTCCCCAGTGCCGAGTACAGGGGTCAGATCCCTTCCCTGTCCCTGCTGGCCACGCTATTGCTGACACAAGCCAGGATGCCATTGGCCTTCTTGGCCCCCTGGGCACACTGCTGGCTCCTGTTCAGCCGGCTGTCAGTCAACACCCCCAGGTCCCTCTCTGACTGGCAGCTCTCCAGCCACTCCTCCCCAAGCCTGTAGCGCTGCTGGGGGTTGTTGTGGCCCAAGGGCAGCCCCCGGCATTTGGCCTCATTGAAACTCCTCCAGTTGGGCTCAGCCCATGGCTCCAGCCTGTCCAGGTCTCTCTGCAGAGCCTCCCTACCCTCGAGCAGATCAACACTCCCACCCAACTGGGTGTCATCTGCAAACTGACTGAGGGTGCACTCGATCCCCTCGTCTAGATCATCCATAAAGATGTGAAACAGGAGTGGCCCCAACACCGAGCCCTGGGGGACACCACTCGTGACCGGCGCTGACTGGATATAACTCCATTCACCACAACTCTTTGGGCACGAACATCCAGACAGTTTTTTACCCAGTGAAGCGTGTGTCCATCCAAGCCTCGAGCAGCCAATTTCACCAGAAGAATGCGGTGGGAAATGGTGTCAAAGGCCTTGCTAAATTTAAGGTAAACAACATCCACAGCCTTTCCCCCATGCAATAAGGAGGTCGCCCTGTCATAGAAGGAGATCAGGTTTGTCCAGCAGGACTTGCCTTTCATAAACCCATGTTGACTGGGCCTGAGCATCTGGTTGTCCCACATGTGTTGTGTGATGGTACTCAGGATGAGCTCCTCCATCAGCTTCCCGGGCACCGAAGTCAAGCTGACAGGCCTGTAATTTCCTGGATCATCCTTCCGACCCTTCTTATAGATCGGTGTCACATTGACCAATTTCCAATCTGTTGGGATCTCCCTGGTCAGCCAGGACTGCTGTTAAATGATGGAAAGTGGCCTGGTGAGCACCCCAGCCAGCTCCTTCAGCACTCTCGCGTGTATCCCATCTGGTCCCATAGACTGGTGTGTGTCTGTGTGATGCAGCAGGTCACTGACTGTCTCCTCCTGGATTGTGGGGCTGTTGTTCTCCCAATCTATTTCTTCTGGCTGAGGAGGCTGGATTCCCTCAGTACAACTAGTCTTGCTAATACAGACTGAGGCAAAGAAGGCATTAAGCACCTCAGCCTTTTCCTCATCACTCGTTGTCATGTTTCTTCCTGTGTCTAACAGGGGATGGAGGCTCTCCCTGGTCTTTCTTTTGCTTTTCAGGTACTTATAGAAACATTCTTTTTAATGTTTGACTGCTGAATTCAGATTTATTTCTAGTCGCATTCCCTGCACCCCTGTGCTTCTGGTGGGGAGGAGGTAGAGAAATCTGGAGTAAAACTGAGCCCAGGAAGAAAGGAGGAGTGGGGGCAATGTGCTTTTAACATGTGTCTGTATTTCTTGCTGTCCTACTCTGTTTGATTGGTAAATTAATGGTGTTGGTGGTGGTGTTCAAATGAAATTTATGGGTTTTTTCTTCCCCAGTGGAAAGTGTCTTTTGCCTGTGTTTTGTACCCACTCTCTTTTGCCTGTGACCATAATGGGTGAGTTGTCCTTTCCTGTATTTGTCTCAATCTCAAAGTTTTTTTGTCTTATTTTCTTCTCCCCATCCCCGAGGGGGGAGGAGTGTGCAGGCATCTTCATGGTTCTCATTTTTCCTGGGCTTACACTACAACAGTGACCTCTCTTTCTCTTGAGTTCATTTAGTGGCTATCATCCTGACTCTTCTTGCTTTTATGCACTTTTAGGTAAACTAACTAATCTTTCAGTGAATATAAGGTTGCCTATAGGTTACAATGCAAGTCACAACCCAAAGTATGATAATTATATACAGGTTGAAACTTCTTGGAGGTGAAACATTTATCAGGAATGGCACTTAAAAGATCATAATAAATAAGAAATAAAGTTAAACTAAAAAAGGCTAAGTTTTCTAACATCATTCTGTTTCTAATGATCTCATATAATAAATGCAGCAAATAGGAAATTTTGTTAGAATGATTTACTACTCATCTAGACTAATTAATGGGATATAATAACATATTATTCACCTCTTGTTCTTACACAAGTTCTAATGGAAACTTGATTTACTTTTATTCTCTGTTACTCTTCCCAAAACTGTATCCAACATTTAAGAATGAAAACTGTACAAAGAAAGAACTGTAAAATATATAAATACACATGTTAACAAGATGTGATTGGAAATATAGATAAACTTAAATATCACTTAAATTATACATAGAAATTTTTACAAAAGTAATCTTATGAATTCTAGGAATTGAGTGCACTGAAGCAAGTGAAATGCCAGTTAGAGATATGAAGGTGTGACTATATAAATAATAATTAGTTTCATGTAGACAATTGCTGCCTCAATTTTGGACTGTCATTTTTCCGGTCTAAAGGGATTTGATATGCTTTCATCTGTGTTTTTCTGTACTGCATTGAGCATCAACAAGTGAAATTATTATTAATTATTCTAATTATTTTTATTTATGTATGTTTGAAAAATCTTACTTTATAAAGCATTATGAAGAGTTTCTCTTTCAGTTCATAATATAGGCAATAGATGATCAGGAAAAGCTTCAATTTATTGTTCAGTTGCATTCTTATTATGCAAATTGCACATCAGAATAACAAATGATAGCTTGAATGATAGCACAGTACTGATGCTAATTTATCCTTTTATATTATTTACTCCCATATTTTATAGTTTTCTACATTCCTGTAATTAAAAAAACCCAAAAAACAAAAAACAACCAGAACCTATCAGTTTCATTTTGTAACTAAAAAACCCCCTAAAAATTATCTAAACCAGGAGCACACTATAATATCCCCAAACTACTAATTAGGACTAGAAATTTCACCAGATTAATTTCTCAGAGTTTGAAATTTTTAAGAGATTTTGTTATTCGGAGAACCTGAAGGAAAATAATTAAGCTGTGTCCATATTTCTTAACAAGAGCTTTAATGAGACTCAATCTCTACTTTCCTAAAGGCATCTATTGCACCTACTGGTTTATGGAAAAATATTAGAGAATTCAGTAATGAGATTTTCTGTTAGTGAAAAAGACTGTTCTAATTCATACACTGATCTGGTTATACAAAATATGTGCTTCCTAATCAGCCAGTTATTTCAGTAAAAAATGTTTTATACACTGCAAATATATCATTGAAGCAAATTAATGCATTAGATAAAACAGGTCTGTGGAAAAGTGCATGGATGTAAATACAGAAACTGGATAGGAAATTATCTGTTATTAGCCTGGAAGTATGGAAATGGGATCTAGAAGTAAAACTGACTGGAGGATGGTGCACATTTGGTTGAAAAATTTTTCTTTCTCAACATTTCCTGATTAAGTCAGTTACGCATTTCAGAGAGGGTACTTTGGAGGCTATATATAAAATCTGTGGATGACACAAAGCTAGCTGTGTCTCCTCATACACCTGAAAATGCATAATGACCATGACAAACTAAAAGGCTGGTCTAAAATTAAGACAAAATATAATAATGATACAAAAAAGCCCAGTATTTCAATAGAAATAAAATCAGAAGTATAAGTTGGAGAATAAGAGGCCTGAAAAGGACCATAAGCCAACTATGAAACAGCATTTCATACTATGGGTTGCTTGCATATCCTCCCCTCTTGGTAAAATGGCCTGGATAACAACAGATGATACAATAACATGAATCTACACAATGCGTTTGTATACAGTGCCCAAAACTGTCTGTTCTGATGGTGTTTGCTGAAAGTGGAGGATGCTAAGAAAGAAGCTACAAATTATTACCATACAAGGATGCAGTAACAAGGGGTTACCAGAATAGTTTTTAAAAAAGAAGGAATCAGCTCAAAAAAAAAAAAAAAAATCCCCAAAACAGAAGCAGAAAAACGTTTAAAAGTGTTAAGAGAGAGGAAGAGAAACTCAGCAGCAGAAAAACTATGTTCTGATGCTGTCACTCTCACTGGGGCATCATGGCCTCTGTTCATATTCAACAAGCTGCTAACCAACACACCTATGTCCTTTTCCACCAGGCAGCTTTCCAGCCACTCTTCCACAAGCCTGTAGCATTGTATGGGTTTGTTGTGACCCATGTGCAGGACCCTTCACTCAGCCTCGATTATGCACATACAGTTGGCCTCAGTCCATCGATCCAGCCTGTACAGATCCCTCTGCAGATCCTTCCTACCCTCAAGCAGATCAACACTCCTGACCAACTTGGTGTCATCTACAAACTTACTGAGGGTGTACTTGATCCCCTCATCCACATCATTGATAAAGACCTTAAACAGAACTGGTCCAAGTACTGAGCCCTGTGGAACACCACTCATGACCGACTGCCAACTGGATTTAACTCCATGCACCACAACTCTTTGGTCCCGAACATCCAGCCAGTTTTTTACCCAGAGAAGAATACACGCTTCCAAGCCATGTGCAGGCAGTATCTCTAGGAGAATGTTGTGGGAAACAGTGTCAAAGACCTTGCTAAAGTCAAGGTAAACAACATTCACAGCCTTTCCCTCATCCAATAAGGAGGTCACCCTGTCGTAGAAGGAGATCAGGTTTGTCCAGCAGGACCTGCCTTTCATAAACCCATGCTGACTGGGCCTGATCCCCTGGTTGTCCTGCATGTGCTGTGTGATGGATCCCAAGATGAAATATTCCATAACCTTCCCCTTCACTGACGTCAGACTGATGGGTCTATAGTTTGCCAGTTACTTTTTCTGGCCTTTCTTGTAGGTGGACATCACATTTGCTAACCTCCAGTCAATAGGGACCACCCTGGTTAGCCAGGACTGCTGATAAATGATGGGAAGTGGCTCACTGAGCACTTCCACTGGCTCCCTCAATCCCCTTGAGTGGATCCCACCCAGCCACAGAGGCTTCTGTGTGTCTAAGTGGTGTAGCAGGTCTCTAACCATTTCCCCTTGGATTATGAGGGCTTCATTTTGCTCCCCTTCCCTGTTTTACAGCTCAGGGGGCTGGGTACCCGAAGAACAACTGGTATTACTATTAACAACTGAAGCAAAGAAGGCATTAAGTAACTCAAACATTTCCTCATCCTTTGTCATTATATTCCTGCCTCATATCCAAGAAAGGATGGAGATTCCCCATAGCCATCCTTTAGTTGCTAATGTATTTATAGAAATACTTTTTAATGGTCTTTTCTAACAGTAGCTAAATTAAGTTCTAACTGGGTTTTGATTATTTGAATTTTCTCCCTGCGTAACCTCATGTCATCTTTGTAGTCGTCTTGGGTTGCCTGCCCCTTCTTACAAAGTTCATAAACTCTCTTTTATATTTTTTCCTGAGTTCCAGCCAAATCTCTCTGTTCAGCCAAGTCAGCTTTCCCTACCAGGTCATCTTTGGAACATAAAGATGGCCTGCTTCTTAAATTTGATTTAAACCACATTAGCGGAGTACTTTTTCCTGTGAAACAATACATGTTCTTCACAGAAAGGAGATAGTTTGGAGAGAAGCAACCAAATAAGATAGCAGGAAGGTATTTTATTCTTTTAATGTGTATGACACTCTTTTAATGTGTATGATACTTTTTGTGGAATATAATTTAATTTCAGATATTACCAATATATTATCAAAAAATAGCCTACAGTATTGTGGCAATATGAAAAGAATCTTGGATTTATAAGAAACAAAGAAAGAATTTAATTTGTTGAGTCTAGATAAGAGAAGGTTGAGAAAGATATGGTTGAAATTTTACAAAATGTAGAACAGGATACAAAGCAATGATCATCTCAGTGACCACTGTGGTTTGAAGAAAGTTTCACTGAAAGCACATGCAGATTTCTGTACATCTTCAAAGTAAAATAGAAGTTTTGTATTATTTGAGTACAGATCAAGAACTCATGCAGTGGCTCTTCTGGGCATTCCACTGTACTATTGCTTTAAAATCAACAGACATAGGGCTGGAGGACCCCATAGAGGGAAAAACACTCAAGGAATGAGCTGCAAGAAAATAAACAAAAGTAATTCCAGCGTTGGTTGGTTAGCCTTGTGAAATTCTAACCTTTTCTGTCTTTCCAACACTGACAGTAAAGGTGGTGTAACAGAGTCTGGCCTCCCAGGTGACAATTTATGCCTTTTTCCTTCTCCAGCTATTTACATTTTCCTTTAGAGACAAGCCACCAGGTGATGTTACCATGGGATGAATATTGGTAGGGATACAACATATTCAAGGCAATCACTTCTCACCTAGTGTCACTTGCTTCTTTTTGCAGGCTTACTATGATTATACACTACCCTGATTTGCATTGGATTAGTGGAATTTCCCTGTGTCTTTAATGGAAGGGAACATATGGCACATAGCTTTAAAAGTGTGCTACCAAACATAATGAATGTTGGATTGACATTGTTACACCCATAGGCTTTGTTGATAAAAACAAATATTTATACACTATGACATTCTTTCTGCAAATTGCTACCCCTACTCAATGTATGATTCATGAGAAAAGGATCAGATGGAACAGACTTGCCAAATGGGTAGAAACAGAAATAAACAAGCAGAGAGTACAACAGATTCTCTATTATGGAATACAGGACTATATTGCCATTGCTAGAAACAGACCATAAACTTTTTACTGATTTTTGAGGGCCTCAGAAATGTGACTGGTCAGGCTTGCTCTATCTGAACTTTTCCTGACCTGCCTGTAGCTTTGTTTTACTTTATTCCTCTGTGACAGCAATTTCTCTAACGGCCAAGGTGTCCACAGCTAATTTGGTTTAGTTTTATTTCTCTTTGTATGGTTCAACCATATTTTTATATAGATAGAACAGTTATACTATGTAGAATTATATAGTTATGACTCTAAAATAATGATGTAGGACAGAGATATACAGACCTGGTATGACAGCGGAGGCCTTGAGAAGCAGAGACTCAGCATGAGGCATAGAAGGGCACAGATGTGGAATGATAGGGGATAAATCTCAAGGAAATAAACATCAAGAATTCCAGTGGGTTTTGGTTAATCCCGTGACAAAGCTGTCTTCCTGCTGTTCCATGTCCTCCATTGCACCTCAAGATCTCCTAACCCGTGAGAATCATGCCATTTTTTTCACTGTGGCTCCTTTCTTACACTTTAGCGGTAGAACATACCTATTAGTTAGTCTCTCTAGTGTATAAAAGGTTGCTTCTTAAGCTAATCAAGTTAAGTAAGAATTTTCAAAGTTGCTACCATGCTAAGCATAACTATCTTAGAACTTGATAGATTCCAGGTTGTTTCTTGATCCTGACTGATTTTATAATTCAGAAAATGACTATTTTTCAGTGAATGGAAAATATTCTGTATGTGGCAGACATACTGGAATCACTGTCTGTACATTGCATGGCATAAAAAAATAACTTAGAAATTCCAGATAGAAATAATTTAATTCCCTTATTGTTATTTCATATTAAACTATAAAGTTCCAAAAATTTACCAGTTTAAGTATAAAAAATATATATGAGGAACATATGGATACTATATATATAGGTTTGCCATATATGTATATATGTATGCACATGTATATATATATAAACATATATATGTATACATATGAGCACCCAGAATTTCATGAAGCTTGATAGAATGCTTCATAGATAAACAATTTGGTCATAAATGTATTCAAGTGATTTTTGTACTCTATACTGAGAAATCCTGAGCAATCAAAGTTTATCTTCTACAAATAATAATTGCTAATTTTTTAAAAATGTCTTTTGCTAATCTGTGTATTAGAGTTGCAGAAGGAAGAGTTAGTCCCACATAAGAATTTCTTCCAAGGGAGAAACTATGGAATTGGCTCTGTAGCTGTGCTTTATGTAATATATAATAATCATGAAATTATTTCATGGATTTCTGCTATATTGTGGAATAATGACCACATATATAATGCAAAATATGTGATTTTTATGGATTGCTATAAGAATGTATGGTAATATATTGACATGTTGCCAGGAGCCTTTCTTTTCCTGAATCTTGGAAACTGAAACACATTTCCTCTATTTCTCCTTACTATGTAATTTTTTTTGGTGACCATTTCATAAGGCAGTTGGACAACTTCATATGGTAATACTGATGTTGTGTCTCATACTGAATATAAATCATGAGTGTGGCAGCTCCTGGCATCCCACATTATATTGACACTTCTGTTTGTCTACAGCTGTGTTTTTAAACATCTGTAAATTTCCAATTCAGCTAACACAATTTCTCACATTACAGGTATTCTTGGTCTCAAATGTCTGTTAAATAGAGTTATCAGTAGGTGTCAATCAGTGAATCATTGGTGCTCTTCCTGCAGGGTAATGACACTAAATACCCTACTACTTCACCCTGCAGGCTTTCAATATCTTTTATTCTGACACAGTTTTCCAGTAGCCCATACTATGTAGGTTATATGTCTAAACCCAGACTTCATGGCATATTACCTGAAGTCATGTTGAGTAATCTACAGTTTATTCTCAGATATTGCTATATTAAACCTATCATATTCTGCAAAACCATTTTTGACTTGCAGGTAGTCACCTTTTTTCCTGTCACATCTTCCAGTAAAGTTAACTTAGGAGAATGTTAATAATAGAATTATAAAAAAGTAGAACAGGAGGGTACTTTATGGGTTCATACAGTCCACTATTTTTCAAACAGTTGTTAATGGATCTAAAAAAAAATCCATGGACAATTTCTTAGGAATCTGTAGAAGATTAATACAAATTTAAATATCTGAAATTTGCTGAAATTTTACAAGATGTTCTATAGTTCTGCTGTTCAGTCACATCTCCAATTTGTATGAATATCTCCTGCGATTTAAGAAATGACCTTTTATGGGTCTCCAGGGTGCAGAAGACATGTTGTTCAAAGAGGTGCTCAATTTTTTTTTTTGTTTGAAAACCAGAAAACTGCTGTGACAAATGAGGGGAAGGGACAATCCAATGGAACAGCTCAATTTTGACAGTGATAAGAAAAACAAGTCCTTCTTGTTTTGTCACACAGTTGTCACAGCTTTGAGTTGGGACCATTATTTTGTTCCAGTTTTGAGGTACAGTTACCGAGTTGGTTAGAATCAGAGTCCATAGCCATCATTTTCTACATCTTCAGTTATTTATGTTTCTATTTGGCTGGCACCAATGTCATCATGGCAGTAAACATAATACCTTGTATCCCAATATATAATTATATACTTCCTATTATTATGACAAGGCTGTCAACTTTGAGTCATGTCCGGTAGTTCAGCTACCAAAACCTGTGTTTGTGCATCTTGTGACTAAAAGTGGGCCAGTGGCTAAAGAAAGGAACTGTGAAGAAAAATATTTCACATTTACTGTCTTTTAGCAATGGACACTTAGCTGTAAGTACTGCTTGGAAAAAATCCCCGAAATAATATCTCTCAAGTTCTATTATCATAACTTTTATTATTATATTAAAAGCAAAAGGATGAATGAGAACCTTAAAAGAAAACTAGGTCATATAGACCAAATTATGTTTAAATGGACTTTACTTAGACTGTGTCAACTGATGAACAATAATTTCAAAGCTGTTTTACAAAGTATTTGCTAATGGAAAAATGAAACTCTTTGATCTTTGACACCACCTTGAAAGAAGGCACCTTAATTTCAAAGACAATAGGGAGAATTCCTTCAAGCATAAATTGAATGAACTGAAAAAAAATGACAACAGGAAAGACAATTTTCTGTTCAGCTATTCCTGTGAATACAGAAGTGCTCAAATAATCTCTTTGTATGAGCCACCAAATTATGAATATTAGAAAGATCACAAAGTCACAGGAGAGCAGTAACTACCTTGCAGCAGAAAAGAAGAAATTCCTATGTGGATGAAAAGTTGTATTCAAGCAAGCTAATTTAATAGCTCTTACAGATAATACCCATATTCAGTATTTTCAAGACATGGCCAAAAATATAATGTTTTCAGTTACTGTTAAAATAATCTTTACTCTACTTTGTAGATGGATGAGACTATAGAGGTTTTACTGGCAATAATATTCTTTATTAAATAAGAATTAGAATGTGAACCATAGGAAGCTATGTTTTGTCAACCTCTTCCTACCTGAGCATGGGCATATATATATATATATATATATATTTATATATATATATATTTATATTTATATATATTTATATTTATATATATTTATATATTTATATATATAAACAATGTGGATAATAGCTTTGTACAGGAAAATTATATGGACTGGGGCCAGTACATCAGAATTTCACAGAAGGTGCATGTTCAGTGATGACATGTGTTGCTGTGCTGGTCTTGCTGAATTCAAAAAATGGTCACTAATATTTCCTAAGAGCTTTGTAGTATTCACAGAAAAGCACCACCCATTTGGATCAAGAAAATGACAATTATCAAAGCTTGACGGATGATGTTACATGTATTTTCAACCTATTGTAATGATATGGATGGTGAACAAGATCATTTGCCTCGCATTCTGATATGATGTAACTATCAAAAATACCTGCCTTTTTTTCCAGCGTTCAGAAATGCAAGTCTTTTTTCCTGAACATTCATTTGAACCATCATATGAGCATGAACAGTGCTTAACAGGTTTGCGTACATCTCAGTGTTTTCTTGTGACTTAATGACCTTGATCTAGTAGAGCAAGAAAAAAGTACAATATTTTATAATGTAGCTGGGAAAGAAAAAAAAAAAAAGTTTTTATCTTGAAGTTTCAACTCCAGATTGAAAGACAAAACTTCTTTGACACATTAAAAACTGTTCACACACTGTGGCTGAAAAAGGTTTACACTCAATAGTGATGTAAAAACCTGAATGAAACATTTCATTGTCACTTTCATTAGTGTAATGAATGAAAGAATGACTGGATATGAAAACCACCTGCAAAATTTTGGAATTTTGGTTATGATCTAGCAGCCAAGGAATTAGCTCAAGGGTGTTGTGTTGGGGAATAGAACTTGAATTTATGTAGTAATCTCTTGCTTTCTTATGATAAATGTATAGAAAAGCACTCTTGCCATACATTAGCAGATACGACCAGAGTACCTTTCTTGCCACTATCACTGTATAGTCATAGGTTTTTGCTATTTCAGCCTTACTAGTAATGGAAGTGAAATATTGATATAGCCTGGAGGGTTGCTGTTGGAAATGGACATTGGTCCATTTGAACCTTCACTCACTTTGAATTTCAGCTCTCTCATTAGAACTGATACATATAAAATTGTAGACATGCAGAATCAAAACTTTTTTATTGTCTATGAAATATTTTATCCATACACCTAAAAGTTTTGACCCATTTGAAATATTTTTTGGTCACATGTAGGAAAAACATCTTGTTGCCATTTATACATACTATTCTCTGTGCACTCTTTGTGCACTTAGAACATACTCTAAAATTTATGAGGCCTGCTATCTGGTTCCTTTTTCTCAGTCTTTTCAAGCCCAAATGAAGCCAGATTTTTTGGGTCTATTTTTGCTTTGTGGGGAAATTTTCAAAGCTTCTAAACATTATTGTTACTGTACTCTGGATTCCAATTTTGCCTACATCTTTCTTATAGTTCAGTGGCCAAAAAAACAGAATTCCAACTGAAACCTCACTAGTGCCAAGTAGAGCAGAATAATTACCATCTGTGTATTACATTTTACACCTCTGTCAAATCCCACTAAAATGACTTTTGCCCTTAGTAACTATCAGGTGACTCAGATTCTAATAGCAATTTTCCACCTCTTTCCACAGTCTTTTTTTTCAGTACAGCTGCCAAACAACATATTTCACCTTTTCTATCTTTGTATGTGATTTTTCTCCTGAAGTGTGCTAATAGTTTTGCTTTTATCCTTATTTTGCTTCATTTTATTGATTTCTTGAGTTTCTTTTTGCTTAATAAAAGAGAAATATAAGGCAGTCTATTAAATACATGCTTTTAAATTGGATTCAACCGTTTTTAAAGTCACATTAAAATTATAATAGGAAATATTGCAAGCTTACACTGTAAAAACAACAAGATTGATGTTAAGCACTCTCTATTACTAACCTTCTGCAAGGATTCCTATGGAAATCCCTAAAGATTTATAAGCACATTTGCAGTCCCTTTGGCTTATGCTTGCTGAGTGCACTCAAAGCGTAACCTATTTTCATAATCCCTGCTTCATACACTCAGGATTTGCAAGCTCTTGCAAGACTGTAGAATCCATTGCATTTTGTCCATCTTTTGTCAATATACTGTGTTGGCAATAACTGTGAATCCAAGATTTCTTTTTGTTTCTTTTTAACACTGACCTATAACACTTTCAGTGTTTTGTTTCAGGATAGCTTTTTCTTCACATTGCCTCTGTTCACTCTCCAGCTTGGCCTGATTCCAGACTGACTGAGTCAGGAACACATTTTCTACATCTTCCTCACTCTCTTTTCTTGGCCTTTGCCCCAAGTTCCCTTAGTGACCTCGTATGTCAGTTAATCAGTTATTAGATCCAGTGTTCTTGTTGTGGTATACAAGCAAAGGCATACCGAGATATTCAGGAGTATTTCTTCATACTGCAGGGAGCAAATATCTACCCATATATCATTCTCTAGTTATTCACAGGATGTTTTATGCATTATCTTTCCTTCATCTGAACTGGTTAAATATGTTTCTGTTTTATACTTATTTTTGTGTTGGATTACAGTTTAACTTCTGTCCCATGCTTTTGCCACTATTGTCATCAGTGTAAACTAATTGAAAAGAAGTAGAAAGATGGTGTTGCAGAAACAACCATTCTCAAAAGTAAGCTGTGTATTGCACATTTTTCTTTTCTCTAACATTTATTGCTCCAGTCAGAGAATGAAACATCACTAGAGATTCTTTCCTTTGTCTTTCATATTTTCAGAAATTTATTTCCACAGAGTTCCATTATTTAAACCCACTCTTTTACATCTAATCATGAACCTAAAGTAGATCATTTCCTTTATTCTTTATCATGCAAAGTGTAACAAATAGTCACTAGTCTGTGATATGGTGCTTGACAAAGATTCTTTTATTCAGTATATTATTTCCTACACTCAATATGAGCCTTTTCCTAAGCTAATGTGAGATACCTAAAAATGATACTTTAAAAATTGTTGATGTGTATATATATATATATATATATATATATGTTGACATGTATATTTATATGAAGAAAAAAAATAATTTGCTTTCTTTATATAAATATATACGCAAACACACACCTAGAGATTCAAACTATTGTAAATTTTTAACCTGATTTTAATGCAGTTTTTTTTTTTTTTTTTTTTTTTTTTTTTTTTTTTAATACACATAGACACTGAATGTTCGGAATAAAATTTTGATGAAACAATACTAATATAACACAGGGTATAACCTATATGAGTTAATGATTTGATTTTGTTTTGACAAGTGTGGCTTTTTTCTTTAGTTTAGTGTTGTACTGCAAGCAATAGTTCCCGTGGAGGGAGTACTATGGAGGTTTTATTTTACAGTGGTTTATAAATGGGTATGGAATCACATATGTTTGAACAAGCAGCCTTTGAGAACTAGCACTTACACCAGCAGGGTAATCTACATGGATGACCAGCTCCTTAAATAAAATTTGTCTAGTAAAACTAAATGCACATTGATTCATCTAAAAAGAAGATGACAGTAAGTGTCCTAGAATGGACATTTCCAGATCATTAGGCTGAGAGTAAAATTCTCTCATGTACAGCAACACTACTCATGGATAAAAAGTCTGGTCCATTGTCCATCTGGTTGTGGTATACAAGCAAAGACATGCCGAGATGTTAAAGAAGTATTTCTTCATACTGCAGGGAGCAAATATAGTTCCTGTTCATGCTACACAGTCATCTTATGAGCTCCTTTATATCTTCCTTGCTGGGATTCCACAACTTTTTCTTAAGGACCAAGTTTCAAGGTAAGTGGGCATAGTGATTCAGTTCTTGAAATGGAGGAGGAATTTTCTGTTATTGTACAACTGTGAAAAGTTTTTTGCAGTAAAATTGGAAATCTTGTTGAGAGGTAGAAGGTTGCTATTCACAGACTGCCATTGCAGCTGTCACCACAATCCCCTGATGGGCCAAATAGTTCTTGAGTTAAACCAACGTCTTGAGTTAAACCAAAAATATCTTGATTTATGTATCTCAGTGCCATTTTTTTTACTATATCTTGACTTTTACTCTCAGCAGATGGAATGAATAGAAGGGTTCACATTGTTATGAGAAAATTATACTTTCCCTTGCTGTTCTGTTGGATTTAAATGGCCATGTCTGGCACACTTACTGCTCAGTATTTTCTTTATGATTTTTTTTCCTGTGGCCTTCAAGGATGTCTCCTACTTGTATGTTAAAAAGTTACACATATTTTGTAGATCTGAGTCTTTCAGATAAGCAAAGATTTCCTTGAAGGCTGATGTTGCAGTTAATAAATTGCTGCTCTCTGCTCTAATATGATTAGTTTATGTCTTCTTTCTCTGAGCTACTCTAGTTTTTACATAGTCAGATGACAACCAACATATATGGTGAAGAAATTCTGAAAATCAGCTCTCCCTGGTCATTCAAAAAGAAAACAAACTATAAGTAACATAAAACTTGCCTTATATTTTCTTTTTATATGTAAATTACACCACCTTTGGAATCATAGTAATAAAGCTTTTTTTTTTCTGATACTATATGTTTTATTCTGTTTCATGCTGTACATCTATCTACCTAGCAGAAAGGCTGGAGTCCGTGCTGATCAAAGATGAGACAGGAAAGCACACTGTGATGGTTTAGGCCCTGCTGGGACCGGAGACCACGTTGCTGGTGTCCCCCACCCTCGGACAGAAGGAGGGCACAAACCCTAGGCTTGAAATAAGGAGAAATTTAATACAACAGTGTAATAAACAATCTGAACAACAACAGTAGCAATAATAACAACAATAAACAGCAATAACAGTAAACAAGACAAAAGATATAGAGAAATACTGCAATGGTTACAGAGAGCTCGCTCGCGATGCTCCCCACGACCAAATCCACAAAGGAAAATGTTCCTGTGTTCCCGCGCTGGACTTGAGCATGGTATGAATAACTGGGCTGGAGATCCCTTCCCCCTGCTGGGGAAACTTAACCCTATACTAGCTGAACCAGGACACACACTGAAAGTCTGAATCAGAAAAAGATTTAAATGGTATTATGTGAAAGACTTTCACATCCCAAAATATGAAACCAAAGCAGAAGCTGATTGTATTTTTATTTTTATTAAATCTTCACCTTCTGGCTTCCTAAATGCAATCAAAAAATGGCTTTTTGACCTTTACACAGTTCACTTTAAGTGTTCAGTTTAAGCACAACTGTAACTGAAATACTCTTTCTCCTTTTCTTCACATGCATGAATTTCATACTTGTGTATTTTGGCTTTTGTTTCTACAGATTACCGTTTTGTAAATCTTGATTTTGATGAAACCTAGTACAAAGTAATCTTTAAGGGAATAAGTTTCAAGTCATGTAAGTACCTCAGAGTTGCCATGTTGCAGGCTAAATGTTCTTGTGTTATAGCTCAATATTTCTAGGACGATGTAGCTTTCAAGTGCCTGATGCTCATGAATGTGCTTAACATGTGATGCCATGTGTCAAATCCCACTCTAGCACTTCCACTATGTGATATTCTGCAAGGAGGCTTCTGTCAAAAATTTAGAAGTTGAGGAAATTTAAATATCAAAAAAAGAAGGAAGAACAACATTGTCAAGAAGAGAGTTCTTTCATGCAAGGATAAAAAGGAAGAATGTCATTGCAAGGGTATAGGTCTCTTAAGAAAAAAAAATACTTAATAATATTATTTCTATAAAATGTTAAGTAGCCATTCTTTTAATGAGAAATACAATCACTGCTAATGTCAATGGCAATTATGAGTATACACACTAACTGGAACATATAGAAAAAGAGGTCATTGTCTTAAATGTGCAGAGAAATAAGATTAAAACCTTTTAAATTAAACCTAAAACATAATTCAAGTGTATTATTCTTTTGTTGAGCCCTTTAAATAGAGGTAAATTTGAACACTTGCAGAATTAAAATTATAGCATCATTACAATGTTCTGAAGAAAAAGTGCATGTTACAGGGAGTCAAAGTAAATTATCTCAAATTTATCACCTTGAACTAAAACAACCTCAAACTTAAATTAAGTTCCTAGTCATCTTTGGAGGTCATCTCTGCACAAATTTATGAGAAAATTCCCTTGTGAAGAACAGATTGCATATTCATTGCATACTTGAATTTATCTTCTTTGCCAAATTTATACATTTGTTTATGGTCTTGAGAGATGTAGGATGAATGCACTGGACATGAGATACTTTTTCAAGAGATATTAATTGAAAAGTAGAGAATATTAATAATTATTTAAAATTTTATATTATCTGCAGATAGGTTTGAGTAAAATTCCTTGTTGTGTTTGTGTGTGTATGTATGTCATCATAGTCCATGTTTTCACTGGAAGTCTGTAAGCCAGCGCAGAAGTCCTTTGGGGAATTTTTCAGAGTTCTTCCTTACAACTAGGCCAGATGTTTTCACTGCATGATTTTCTTATTTCATCTTTCTACAGCAGCTTGTTACAATATTTGGAGAATCAGTATGTTAGAAGATCCTCCCAAACATTTTCTAATCTCTTTGTATATTTTGCAACTTCTACAATCTCCTGATACCAAGGAGTTATTATTACCAAAAGCATGCTTCTTGAGGAACTGTGCTGAAAAACAATAGCTGAGTGCCTTGCACAAATGTGCTTTGCACATTTTTCTAATAATTTTTATAAATTAACTATAGTAATTTCTCATAAACCTGCTCAAAGTTTGGAATTTATATATATATGAATGTTAAAATATTAATTTATTAGTTCAAATAGAATGTACTAGTAAATAACTACAGAACACAAAAGTATCTAGATGGTAGTGTTTAACAGAAGTAATTAAAATCCAAGCAAAAAAAAACATTGCTCAAAGGACCATTTGGCCTATTTCATAAGGGCCAGAAATGAAGGCTCAGGAAAGAAGACAAGAACAGATTAATCAGTGGGTGGTTCTTTTTGCTAGCATAAGGCCAAAAAAATCAGAAGATTGTGCCTGAAATATTTAGTGGCTGTGTCCTATTAAAATATGTGGGATGTTGTGAACTTACATTTTAGTTTCCATTTTAACAATGGATTTTCTAATTGAGATCCTAAAAACTTTTATTCAGATGCTGACCTGCTCTTGAGATGCATAAAATGCCTGGAACTGGAGACTCTCAGTGTTCTGCATGCTGACTGAACACCTAAAGTCTTCAGCAACAGCAGTGAGAAAAGAGGTACCCAGTGCAGTACAAGTTTCATTGGGAACTGCAGATTAAGCATAGACTTCCTTTTCATCTGCCTGGACTGTTCTGGTCAGCTCTCTTGAAATGCATCTACAGGATCAGACTACATGGGGGAAAAAAAAAAAAAAAAAGAAAAAAAAAAAAGATTGTTGTGACTCCAATATTTCCATCTTTCCAGCTTCTTAGTGTTTAGGATGTTCACACTGGATAAGAGTCACAGATTCAACTCTAATTCAACATTGCAACCTCAATTTTTTCAGTATTTTTGAGGAAAGATGCCTTTAATCTTTTCTTATTGAAGTCTTCCTAACAAAGTCTTCCTATTATACTAGCCCCTAATGAGACCTTCAGAATCAATTAAATATACAAGTTACATAAGTGCACAATTGCTTCTGACGAGCTATGAATAAAACCAATGTTTTGCAAAAAAAAATACTACTACTCTTGGAGATATGCAAAATAGTTCTGATAACAAACTAACAAAGTACTTTAAGATAAAATTTAAGGCACATGCTTCATGTTTTCTACATCTTCTTTCTGAAGCACAGTAGAAGGCTGCCACTTTTATAAACACCTAGAAACATATGTATGTCTTCCTACAATGTCGATACTTTTCTGAGGTGTAAAAGACTATGCTTCAAACTGTGCTATTCTGTATTTCTGTTGAATTCGTAAGTCACAGGTCACTTCCAGGACTGAGCTGTTGACAAGAAAGACTGTCAACAGTTCTGAGGTCTAGAAAGACATTTTTCTTACCTCTGATCTAGCGTGCCTGTTATAAAATGCTAGCTTTAAGCCAACTTGTAGCTCACTCATGGTTTTCCTTTGGTTTGATGAAGAATGAACATCTTATATTTGTATTTTAGGAAGCTCTTCAATATGGATCAGAATATTACACATTTAAAGTAGACAAAACAGAATAAACCAGTTTGTCTCTCTAGGTTGCTTGTCAATGTTTCATGAAAGAAAGACTAACCTTATAAGATTGTGTCATATTTATTATAATAATTTGGTAGCATTCTACTAGACACCTATCTGTGCAAGAATACAGCTGGAATGTCAAATTTTAGGATGACTAAAAATTAAATGAAACAAATTCTAGCTTTTTATATAAACTTATTTTCAATCTTGGCTATCCTATAAGGCAAATCAATTAATCACTTTTGTAGTATAATAAAAAAGGCATTATAATTTTGCAGTCTTTTAAATATTGAGTAACAAAAAATGTGTATCATATTTTCTTTCTGACTTATCTGCTAGTTCATTTTTTCTTTCAATTACTTTTTCATGGAACTCAACACATTCCCTCCCTCCCTCCTCCCTCTCTCCCAAAGTGCAATACACCAATTTAAAATAATAGGCAATTCTGAGAATAATAATAATAAATTAGGAGGATATTAAAATGAGGATATAACATAAAATAATTATGTTTTATGAGTCATACTATCAAACTTGTTAATGATATAGTCCTGCATCCAAAATATGTGTTGTTTTTATCAGATAAACTTATACCTTTTTACTTGTGGAACTTCTAGCAATTAACTGAAAAAAAAAAAAAAAAGTAGTTAAAGTAGGTGTTGTTTTCACAGGAAGTTCCAGCATTATATGGTTTAATCTTAGTTAGCTTGTTGTAGACAGTGTATATGACAAATTATAGCTCATCAATCTGCTGCCTTATTTCTAATTTCAGGCTTTCAGAACTGTATTTTTTAAGTACTTTGTTTTTATCCCCATAAATTTACATTACCTTTTCAGGAACTCCTGGACCACTGATTACATGAAGTAAGCACGAGTTTTGTGTACTCTCTCAGATAATGCATACTGTGCAGTCCATCAGACTGCTGTCCTGTCTGTCATCTTCACTTTTAACATGCATGAACGCTTGGTTTGAGTGTGTTCCAAAAATGAAGTACCTTGTGTTGAAAACTGAAATGATCTGCTGAATTTTAGCATAGAAAAATGTTTTCTCATACAAAATGATTGCCCTTTGAAAAACACTTTTGTAGGTCAGAATTTCTCTGGTGTAGTTCATAAAAATAGTTTGTATGAAACTGTGCTACTCTAGGAGATATAGGAAAATTTTGTCTGCAAATCCTGTATATCAGCTTCTACCCTGTGTCGAAAAGATCAGATTCATGACATAGTTCAAACGGAACCATCTTGTTCCTCTTAGCTACTCCATGTACAGGCATCTTGAACCCAGTAAGAAATTACCAGCTATGTAATTTTGAGAGTTCACAGATAACACTGTTACTTCTCTCTATTGTCTCCCATATTCATATTCATATGCAAGCCAAGCAAAATTATAGCAAGAAAGATTTGCATTCTTGGAGGAGTGGGATTCTTGGATAAGATGAATTTCTACTCTCTTCATTTAAACAAATACTTTAAAAATGTCTATAAATATTAAGTTTAAGCAAATATTTAAACACCGATGATATAAATTAAAAAAAAAAAATCCTAAAAAAATAAATCTTCCCAGATACTACCAGACACTTTCAGTGTCCACAACAATGCTGGGCTGTACACATAAAAATGTCTAGGAAATTACTGTGCCTGGTATTTCAGTGTCCAACATTCAACATATGAAAAGGATTCATAATGTAGGAGTTGCCCTAATTTTCTTAAATGGGACCAAGGAGCATCCTTATGTCATACCTCAATTTTGAGATCAGTGTCTGTGACTCCTACACCAACAAACCCTATGGCAGACACAGTTTAAATATGTTGTCCTCACTGACAAAACCCAGCTTTTCAGGCTTTAAATACAAACACCTTTTTTTTTTTTTTTTTTTTTTTTTCACTTACCTAAGTCTTCGTTTATTGTTTATTCAGAAGTATAATCACTGTTTTGAACACCATTCTTAAACAATAATTACTGTGGAAACTGAACTCATGCCTTTCAGGTAAACTGAGAGCTGACAGGCTTCAGAGTTATTTCAACATTTTGCCTTTGACCATTGGACATGGTGATAGCTTTGTACTGAGTAGCTTAAATAAGTAATTCCTAACAACTGCAAAATAGTGTGCATACAATGTATGAAAAAGAAAATAATAATCCAGTGTGTGCAATTAGTCATTCGCAGCTGTAAATACTTAATGAAGGGTGTCATGGAAATACATGTCTTTTACTACACAAGAACACATAAATCTGTTTCTTCTGTTCCTGGTCTCTGTTTCCTACTCATCAGCTTAGTCAGCAAGATTGAGCTTATCTTGGCCATTCACCAGGCTAGCACTTCCAAGACTTTATTTGTCTTCCCCTCCATCCATCCCCAATTCACTGGGTTGTCTTTCAATTTAATAATGTGTGTACTGCACTTTAGGAACCTCTGTTTTGGTTGTCTAATATTTCTATGTATTGCCTAATTTTTTCTAGGTGTGTAACACAGGGTTATGAGTTGTGCTGGGTGACAAGGTGAGTAAAAGTCCTAGATTTAAAAAGGGAGGAGGCATGAACAACTTCACATTGAATTATGGAACGTGTTTTTATTGATTTTAATAGGCTTTATATTTGTTTTTGTTTAACACATTCTCATTTTCTACTTCAGCAGATAGAAAGTATCCTTTAGCTCTTGGAAGGAAGGAATGATCTCTTTTAGGAAGCAAACTTTTGAGATCTCAAAGTCAGATAGTGTACGTTGACTATGATACTTGTATAGGAATAATCAAATTAGAATTTTGGCCCTGAAAGATATTAGTATTATATATTTTGTTAAGCTATGCTTTTAGCAATTGTTTTGCTGCAAGAGCTTTAACTTTATGATTAAAGCAATTTAAAATGTCATAACAATTATTGTCAATTTATAATAAATACACATGAAAATTATTACATTTTATCTACTTAAGAAAAAATACTATGTTACATATCAGAGGACAGCCATTACATCAAAGTTATTTCCTAGAAATAACTACCTGACTGGACGTAGGCATGCACTAAGCTCCACCACAAAAGAAATACCTGCTGAACTAAGCAGCACTCATGCCACACCTACAGTTTAAATGAAAATAGAACTGTTACCATGATGCTTGTCTTCAACATGTTTCAGGAAATTATGGAGCTGCTACTAAAGTTTACATAAAATTTGCAAGGATAAATATTTATGAAATTAGGTAAAACTAGGGTTAAAGGTGTTATTGTTGATAAGAACTGGCTTTTGGTGGCTGCCTTCCCTTTCACAGTCTAATTATGTAATTTAAAAAAAAATGCCTACCTAGATGTTGAAATGTTGTATTAGCTGAAATTATGCATTATATCTTCATAATAATTGGACATCTTGTCTTTTGGTAATTACTTATATGATGGCAACTGCAGGTGTGAGTAGTCTGTTACTGGCAGATAGTGTTACCACTGCTCCAAATGGGTTCAACACCACAGGAGGAAATGATGACATCCTTTATGAGTGTTATTCACAAGAAAATAATTGTTTTTGAGGAAAGTACTGTAGGGATTTTTATGATTTTTTTATTTTTTTCCCCTGAAGAGAACATATCTTTAATGGATTCACATTTTTAAATTGGAAAGGAGGAAGAAAATTCTATGTTGATGATCTAGAAAACCAAATATTGCCCTAGGTTATGAATAAGAAGGGAGCAACATTTCAGACCGAAATTAGGAATGGCCACATTACAAGTATTTACTGTGTGGGACAGTGTGATCTACTGAAAGCATTGACATTCTAATAAAAAGCATCCAATGCATATTTGTGTATGTATGTTTGTGTTTATATGGATAAAACAATCACATTTTAATTGGTCATTTTCCTTGGGATACAGGACACACAGAACTTGTGCAAAATTTCAGTTACAATTTGCACATTAATGAAAAGAAACATTCACACATCATATATAATTTAAAACACTAAAGCATGCAACATCTGTTCAGTGCAGTTAGGATTGTCTCATGTACTTCACATGCATATTTCTCATTTGTACAACTGAAGAATATTGAGATAAATTGGTGTTTTTTTAAGAAAATGAGCAGGTGCTGGAGTTTATTATGTTCTTTATCAGTTTTAGAAAGGTATAATGAGTTTGTCTTACAGGCTACATTTTTATAAAATAGAAAAGTTCCTTCCCGTTTTTTCAGTCCTATGCATGATATAACTACCACAATATTCTATAAATAAAATATGTCCATAAATACTTCATAAGGAGGATACTTCCACATAAGCTTGTGAATACAATAAAAGTTTTCTTACTTAAAAAATCTTTGTAATTTTATTTTATTTAATTATTTTATTTTTTTTTTTTAATTGTACACAAGACTACTTGACTATTTGGTTTCTTTTAAAAAATGAAAGCAAAAGATTTAAAAAACATAGTTGTAGAAGAGATGAATTAATACTAATACTTTTGCAATCATTTATTGCTGCATATATTATTTGGAGAATATCAGTGGGCTAATATTTTTCAATTCTAGAGTAAAAAACTTCCATTTGCTGGTGGTGTATTTCAATACCAAATTCTTCAGAACTGAGAAAGCATCCTGTTCCTTCATTTGAAGGAGTAAATAAACCTATGTATGGATTAAGGAATGTTTTTTTTCTCATTGTTACTTAGTTAATAACAAAATGAAACGTAGTAAATATGAACAGGTCAATCATTAAAGGCTAATGGAACAATCAGCACCATTCAATAAACAGAAATAGTTGACCACAAGACAAAATGCTGCTAGGATTAAAGAATAAAAACCAAATGAATAACAACATGGAATGACAAGCTGTATCAAGGAGAGCAATTACTGCATCATGTACACAAGTTCCCGCTACAATATCATGATGAAAAGAGTTTATAAGATACTTTAAAATCTGAACAGGAAAACAATAAATAAAAGCAGGGAACTGGTAACACCTATGCTGATGCTAAGTAGTAACACTGCTGTTTTAATACTACTGAAGGTGTTAATGGAGTAGTGCATTGTGCCCCAGAGTTTGTAGAGAATGTGGAGAACTGGGAGATATAGAAAAAAGGAATTATCCAAACACATGAATTCTGAGAAGCTTGACTTATTTTGAGACATTTGACGTATTTAATTCATTAAAAGGAAGTTAATCACATCCAATCATAGTCCTTTCATATTATGGTGCTCCATGGGCATAACAGATGAAAATGCCACAGTTTAGGAACTATAGTTCGACAGAGCTACCGAATAAAGTTCAACTTAGCACACATAATTAGTTGCTGGAATAACTCTTGTATTATAATCTTAGTCTTATTCAAAATATTTAAGTCAAAGAACATGTGGGGTTTAAAAGTTAATGTTTGAAGCATCTGAAGTCAAACCTTAAATCTCAGAGTTATCACAGGAATCACTAAATGAAATCTTATGTCTCATAAAGTGCAACTAATGTTCTGACCTTCCAAATGGTAAAAACTTTCAGCTACTTTTTGGATTCTTCCTTGTGCTACTATTATTCATGATTTCTATTGCAATAGAAGATATCAATCCTACCTAAAATCACATATGCATGATGAAATAATCATCAGTTACTTGAAAAGGAGTGACAGAGAATAGGTGGGAAAGAAAATAGAATGAATAAACTATTTGTTTATATTGGTGTAACTTGTGTAATATAGAGATCCTTTCAACTAGCTCTAGACACCTTAGCTTACTTTTATAATCATCAAATGAAAGATTAGAGATCTTTGACATTGCTGCAATTACTGGTAGCATATACATAAAAGCCCGGACTTATGAAAAAAAAAATCATATTGAAGTAAATGAAAGATTCTTCTTTAATTATCATAAAATAAGTGATCAGGGAAGGGAACAGAGTTTTGGTTGTTTGTCCAATATTGTAATCACTGTGTCATTGTCTAAAGCATAACTATGAGCAAGATTTCAAATTCATTTCTTTGCTTGCCTGCCTCCAATCCTCAGGTAAACATATTGCAGTCATATTCAAAACCATGTCAAAATTAAGATACTGACATCAACATACATATTGGTTTTGATACCACTTATCAGGTAAGTTTAGATCTAGATATTGCTACACTCTCTAAAATAATGTAAAAACACTACAACCAACTGTAGTAAATTTAATTTCTGAATGAGCAAAACCCAGCAAAAGATACTAAGCAAAGTTGAAGAGATTCTAATGTGAAATATTACCTAATGAAACTTGTGTTCTGACAAAAAAGCAAATGGGCAGAGTAACCCTAAGAAGAAAAAGGATGAATGGGATGATAGGTTACAAAAGAAGAGGCCCTCAGCTTTACTTCATAGGAGAAGAAAGAAGAAGAGTGATGCTGTAGTTTTTTTTTTTCCCTGCTATTAAAAAATTATCTGCCTTAGCTGGAATCAGAATAGCTGAAAAGTACAAATTTTAATTTTCTTACCAATACAGAACATAGAATGTTGAATAAACAGAAGTAAAAATTTTCAGTTTTCTTATTTAAATTATTATTTTCATGGAATATCTCAAGTTGGATGGGACCCATATGGATCATCAAGTTCAACTATTTGATCCTTACAGGACTACCTAAAGCTAAATCATATTATTAAGTGCATTGTCCAGATATTCCTTGAACTCTGACAGTCTTGGTGCCATGACCACTTCCCTGGGGACCCTGTCCCAGTGACTGATCATCTTGTTAAAAATTCCATTCTGTGTTTAACCTAGTAAATACTATTTTGGTTTTCTAATATAAGGCTGTAGACTGCATTGAAGTGGCAATGCAATTTTCAGGACTTGTTGGGTCACTTTTAGCCTAAGCTAATTTTAGTTTATTCCAGCTGTGATGATTGTTCAGTGGTCAGGTAACTATTGCCCAAATTTCCTTTAGCTCTATATGATTGTGTGCCATGACACCTATTGTTAAATAATGGATACTAAAATTAAGCAGGCATTCTATGAAGAGTGAACTACCTATGACCCTAGGTAAAACTGTATTATGGCAGCATACTCAGATACACATAATTATACCAGAGGCCTCAGACTGTGAACTGAAATCACGGTAGACAATTTTGACGGAAGGAGTGCAGCTTTGGTAGTCAGGTAAAAATGCTTTCAGAGAAAAAAAGAGAACAGATAAACAAGTATAACATGGCAATGGAAACCTAAGTAGACTCTGTTATGAACCATATAAAAATATGTAGACTAAGAATTAAGAAGGGAACACACACACACACACACACACACCCACACACACACCCCATCATACCAATACAGTACTATCTGGCAAAGAACTCGGGACTTTGATGAATGCCACCCATATCCTATTCTTCTTGAGTAAGAGTGGTAACATTGACCTGAAGAAATATGGAAAGATCAACCTAACATAAGACAGAGGGGTAGAAATTAGGAATTATCTATATGTAAATTTTTCAGTAACAGATAATTTGGACACTGAGTGCTAGTATTGTGGTAGTTAGATTAATAATAGTTACACCTGGTTGTTGTTGTATTTGCAAAATTACATATTTTTTTTTTAGAATAACAATAAATTCTCATCTTCGTATCTAAGATATGTTCCCTTTGCTCACAACAAAATTCTGTGTGTAACCACATGGAAGTTGACACATTGACAAATTTAGGAAGGTAAAAGAAGAAGATAATACTACTACAGAATCTTGATCTAATGTGCCAAAAGGATTCATGCTTACTGAGAGGTGTGTCTGTAGTCAGGTGTCACAGATCAGATCTGACTGACAGATTGAACAGCATTTTGTTGGTTTTTGCTGACTTTGCAACAATAAAGACAAATAAAAACCAAGTAGTCACTGATGGTGGATAATGTCCATTGACAATAAAGTAGTAGCAACTAGTTAAATCTGTGATGTCCACTCATGATTTACCTTGCAACATGTTTACTTCCACATAAGAAAATAGAATGAATTGGTTTTGTATCTCTTTACTTTGTCTTGAGCCACCAAATATCTTATGGTATGCATGTCTTGCCACACATTTTGTTAGTGCACAGTACTTGATTAAAAAAAAAAAAAAAAGAAAAAAAGAGTACTGCTTGGTCAGGACTAGCTAAGGATCAAAATTACCTAAGAAAACCTAAGAAAAATTAGTGACTCCACGTTAAAATGTAATTGTATTTGGTAAGACTCACAAGAGTGACCACTGCATTGAAAAACTGCTGTTGATGCACATGATTCCGTCCTTCTAACCTATCCCCAACACAGTTTTTTGATGTCTTAACAGAGTTTTGATTTTTTTTCCATGCTGAATATGTCAACATAATTTTACAAATATTTAACATATGGATCTTTTCTTGCCCCACATAGCCACATTATACAGTTGAAATTGACCCTTCAGGGATTTTATACCACAACTTTGACCTTGTGTGCACTTGTGCCCATGTGTCAAGACAACTGCCACTGCTGTAGAAAACCTTTGGTATAACCAGAAAAGATTTTAGGCATAAATCTGAACTAATGTAGTTATGTAACAGTTAAATGTCTCTACATCAAATGGCAAGTTCTCATTCTCTTTCCAAATGATGCGAACTTTATATTAACTAGATGATGATTTAGTCTAGTCAAAATTATATTGAATGTTGAAAACTTGCTACCATTTGCTTACCTCCTTGTCAAATTATTTCATTTGCACTATATAATGACATTTTCTAGCTTAGTACTTCTCCTTAAATTAAACTTTAAAAAAAGTTAAACTAGTGATTTGCATGCCTTGATTATTTGAAGAGTTGTTCCTTTGGATCCTGACATTCACTGATCTAGTACAGGAGTCATTTACATAAATTCCGTAGTATGTGTTCTGAGTCAATGTCCTCCACGCTGCTTGCTGGCATCACTTCATCCACATATTAGATTTACACAACTCTAGATGGTTGTTCCATTTTTAAACAACATATTTTTACTTTTATATTTTCTATTAACATTTAAGCTGAGTGAATGAACTTGCAATTTATTTAATAATGGGTTAATAAGTATAAATCCAATGATGAGTTTAATTGCTGTTAGAAAAGAAAAAAGCAAATATTCCTCACAAAAGAAACCAATGCCAACTTCCAAATCAATGAAATGTTTGAAATAATATGAAATACCAATAAGAACAAGAATGAATGATGAAAGAAGTGTTAAAATATTAAAATACTTCTGAACACACCATAGGAAGTTATACTTCCAGGGAGAAATACAGATACATGTCACCTGGTTAAAGTGGCTAGACTTTAGTAACTCAAGTAAAAGTTAAATTATGCCTATATTATAAATGCCTATCTTAATTCACTAATTGTTTAGATAAGACTGTAATCTCAACAGTTACTGTAATTAGTTTTAATATTGCACTCATCCTTATTTGCCTCTAAACGCTAATCTCCATCCTGCAGAACTGTGCAGCCTCTACTGAACTCCACAGACCCTGTTTACCACGCATAATATAATCTAATTATTAACTCATTTATGAAAGTTACAAATGGGAAATTCAGTCCATTTCTTTTAGCCTTTGTTTAGAAAAAACTGTTGCCTTATGAAGAAGCAATAGAACCTGACAGTTAGCTTGGAGCTAGCATGGTTCTTTCATTATATTTATACAAGAAAGATTTTTGAATCTAGATGTTCAGGTAAGAGCATGAACTCTGCTCTAGACCTACACAAATACTGCAAATATGTAGGCAATTCCATCTGATGTGTATCTGGTCTGGGAAATCAAAAGTAATGATGTGTATGTTGGCCATATTATTCCACTCTAGTCTGTAAACTACAAATTCTGAAAAATATATTTAATCAAACACATTGACTTGTGTCAGCTATTTCTTTGTTGAAATGTCTGATTTTATCTTCTTTTTTTTTCTGTAGTGAATTCACTGTGCTATGTTTTTATACTGAAACAACATTATGTTTTTTTTTTTTTTTTTTTTTTTTTTTTTTTTTTTTTTTTTTTTTTTTTTTTTTTTTTTTTTTTTTTTAGGAGGATTAAACTAAAAAGATTTGAGGTAAATCTATTTTTCACACAGAAGTGCTTATTCAGTATCTTGTCTAACTTCAGTCAAGAGCCAGTAATGACCTACAAGACTTATGGGACAGAAAGAAATAGTTCACATAACACTAGGAAATCTCACCTATTTATAATAAAGACTGAGTTACTTTACCGAGATGAAGAATAGGCATTTGTAAGGCCTGAAATTCCTTCTATTATTTTCTTAATAAGGAAATGACAAACCAGCTGAAAAAGGGAAAGGCAGATCACTCTGTAACCACTTGGTAAGATTACAGGTAACTTTTCCTTCACATTTTTACCTATTTTAAGATTTTATAAACATATCATTTATTTGGGATATTATAACAATGGCTTGTAACTCAAAAAGCGGTTACATGAGGTGTGGTTTAAAGTAATTGTATTCAGCTTGGCATTTTAATGTCTGGGTGTGTCAAATTAAAGTCTTGACAAAATTTAAGCATGCCCCAGTACTACTGAGTCTAAGAATAATTAAGGATAACGGAACTATCATTAGATATTCACAGCCCATGTAAATAGTTTGTGCTACAAGAGAAAAGTTTTACGGTATCTTCCACTAGCAATAGTGAAAACAATCTAGAATTCAGAAATGTTTTGGCCTTCAAACCTTGAGGTCTACAGAAACAGACAGATTCAGACAATAGGACTATGTCACTGTTTTCCAGTTAAGTTAAATCAACAGTGATTACAAAGATGCTGTGAGGCTATTCAGGGTGGAGATCAGGAGGTCTAAAGCTCAGCTGGAAATTAATCTGGCTTCAGAAATCAAGGACAAAAAGAAATGTTTCTATAAGTACATCAAAAGCAAAAGAAGACCAAGGAGAGTTTCCATCCCCTGCTAGATGCAGGAGGAAACATGGTAACAAGTGATGAGGAGAAGGCTGAGGTGCTTAATGCCTTCTTTGCCTCAGTCTTTAATAACAAGACTAGTTGTACTGAGGGAATCCAGCCTCCTCAGCCAGAAGACAGAGACTGGGAGAACGACAGCCCCACAATCCAGGAGGAGACAGTCAGTGACCTGCTGCATCACACAGACACACACCAGTCTATGGGACCAGATGGGATACACGCGAGAGTGCTGAAGGAGCTGGCTGGGGTGCTCACCAGGCCACTTTCCATCATTTACAGGCAGTCCTGGCTGACCGGGGAGGTCCCGACAGATTGGAAATTGGCCGGTGTGACACCCATCTATAAGAAGGGTCAGAAGGATGATCCAGGAAATTTTAGGCTTGACTTCGGTGCCCGGGAAGCTGATGGAGGAGCTCATCCTGAGTACCATCACACAACACATGCGGGACAACCAGATGCTCAGGCCCAGTCAGCATGGGTTTATGAAAGGCAGGTCCTGCTGCACAAACCTGATCTCCTTCTATGACAGGGTGACCTGCTTATTGGATGAGGGAAAGGCTGTGGATATTGTTTACCTTGACCTAAGGAAGGCCTTTGACACCATTTCCCACAGCATTCTCCTGGTGAAATTGGCTGCTCGTGGCTTCGATGGGCACACAATTTGCTGGATGGCTTGCCCAAAGAGTTGTGGTGAACGGAGTTAAATCCAGTTGGTGGCCGGTCATGAGTGGTGTCCCCCAGGGCTCGGTGTTGGGGCCACTCCTGTTTAACATCTTTATGGATGATCTAGACGAGGGGATCGAGTGCACCCTCAGTCAGTTTGCAGATGACACCCAGTTGGGTGGGAGTGTTGATCTGCTCGAGGGTAGGGAGGCTCTGCAGAGAGACCTGGACAGGCTGGAGCCATGGGCTGAGCCCAACTGGAGGAGTTTCCATAAGGGCAAATGCCGGGGGCTGCCCTTGGGCCACAACAACCCCCAGCAGCGCTACAGGCTTGGGGAGGAGTGGCTGGAGAGCTGCCAGTCAGAGAGGGACCTGGGGGTGTTGATTGACGGCCGGCTGAACAGGAGCCAGCAGTGTGCCCAGGGGGCCAATAAGGCCAATGGCATCCTGGCTTGTGTCAGCAATAGTGCACTTAAAGCAACAAACAGGAAAATACAGGGTAATGCGTCAAATCATTACTACAAGAGAGAGAGAATAATGATTAAGACAGATCCACTGCGTTGACTACAGTGATATCAAAGACCACAAAATAGTAGTAGAGCAGTATGATCAAAATCACATTGCTGAAGCAAGATTGTCCTCTAAGATCATACTACCTAAACTCCTAAGAGTAATCTTTAAACTAGTTAGATCAGACATACTATTAAATTCAACTGTGTATTTTATGTAAATAAAACCAACCCCACATATATTTAAAATACTTAAACTGGCAAAATTTACCAGTAATAGAACTAAAACTGGGTTATTTCTGTAAGGCATAATATTTTGCACCAAAACCATTGTTTTTTCATATTAAAAAAAAAATAAAGCGCACATTTTGTAGTAAGCAGTTACTCTCTAAATGTGTTTAGGTACAGCTACTCCCTTATGGCAAAGTCAAGAAACTTAGTTTATGTCCTTGAGAGAATGTTGATACCTACTTCAATAATGTGATATAAAATAAAGGGGAAATCTGTTAAAAAAAAAAAAAGCTGAAGAGTGCCATGATTTCCAACAGCTTGAATGAAATTACATATTCTGCCTTATTTGCCTTCATTTATTTTGACTTGGCTATTTAGTATAAGGATCCAATTTGCTGCAACTTAGGTGATTGCTAACATTACCTCACATAATACAAGCATAATGCAATTTTATTGTTAATCTGCTTCTTCTAATTCAAATTGGTTGTGTAACAATGCGATTAAAAAAGTTAATCTTCCAAATGCACTGATGCCTAGCATAATATGTAAGAGTAATTCTGTGATATTAGTGATACTTCTTATATTTTTGATGTCAGATATGTAAATATTTGCAGAATCTGGGCCTAGAAATAGTGTGGCTTTTTTTTTTTTTTTCCTTTGACAGAACAAGTAAACATTAATATTCCCACCATTCAATATTTAGATATTTACAATAAAAACATCTAAGTATTTTCTGTCCTTAAAGCGTAAGTATATTTGGTCATTTTGATAGTTCTATAATGTTGTAATCATTGCTTTAGCTTCAAGAAACATTAGTGAACTTCCTTTTATAATATGCTTATAAAGTAGAGCCGTATTCTTTTAATACGTTTTCTCCACATCATGAATGGACAGCTGAGACCAAAAGGTATTCACTGAAATGTAAATTTGTGCCTTGGCCTGAGGGTCATGTTTTAGGTTCATGGTAAGAAAATGGACACATTATGATACAAAGTAAGCTAATTTATTTCAAAGTTTGATATTTATAGTCCCTAATTCAACCTCATATCTCCTCTTTTTTTGTAGTGAAATTTACACTTGTCATAATTTATGTCCCATCAATGGACGGGTTGAGTAGATCCACCCTTGGTTAAATCTTAGATGCAATGATAATAATGAAAATCTTATTACAATCAAAACAAACAAACAAACAACTCTGTTCTTAATGGGTAGGAATACCACGTTCCCTAATCTGGCTACTTTGTTTTGTTCTCATGGTGAAAAGCATCCTGACACAAACATGTCATCAAGAAGGTGATGAGTTTCTACAGTGGTGACTATCCATTTTCTTGACCTGAGAGAAGAATAAAAACTAAATTAGACTAGACTAGAATACAAGTAGAACAGAACAGGAGTTAGTTCACTGTTCCATTTTAGTGACAAAATTTAATAACAAATTTTACAGCAGCTGTAGGTAGGTCCAAATAACCTCAAAACTACTTACATGTATAGTAAGCCCAAATCTGGAACTCAAAGTACTCTGGAAGTGAAGATCCCTGTAGGTGAATTACCACTTTTCTCAATTATGTCTCATTTTGGAAAGTATAGCACTTAGAGGGAAAAAAAGAGAAACACATAAATAGAAGTGGGTCCTTTATGCTTTCATGTTGGGCAAAAGACACAAGGGCTTGTGTTTTGTGAAAAGCTTAATAGGAATTCTGTTTAAAAAGTTGGTTCTCATTTTAATTAAAAATATATTTCCTGAAATAATTAGTTCATTTTTTAAAAGAAAACAATACTTAAAATGACACATTTTTGTTATATATTCTTCAGTGCAATACTGAAACATGCACATAGTAAAAATAGCCACTGTGGAATGCAAGCATAAGGGTAATATTATGGGATACTGCTGACAGAAATGAAAAAGGGCATATCTCATGAGTTTCCAAAAGACCTTCTATTATATCAATGTATATGTTTGAGGATAGAGATTCAATTAGTCAGTATGACCCTGGTATTGAAATACCCAGAAAAATACTGCATTTGGAGTTGTACGCGTGGTCTCAGCAGAGCCATATGGAGATAGATGATCACCTCCCTGCTCTGTTATGCTACCATTTTGCTTTGCAAGCTGGTGTTTAATTTGCTGCCCACACACCACTCATTTGGGTGTCAGCACCAAATGTGTTTATGCCAACTGTGTTTCAGTTTATTATTCCTTAGAGATATCTGCTTACATTTTCTATAGTGAGATCTCAGGACTGAACAATTTCATGTTACAAAGATAACATAATGAAAACTGCAAATCATAAAAGAATGAAGGAAAAGTGGTTGAAACATATATTTATTACAAATGTCTATGCTGAATAATTGCAGGCACAGAAGATACCCCTTTGATGGATTCATGGTAAATTTTATTTTGTAGGTCCCTATGTTTCTTTCAAATCATCTGACAGTACTGCATAGATTTATATAATTTTTTAGAAGATTTCTAGCTCTGCATTCATGGAATTCAATGAATATTAATTGTAATTTTTTTTTTTTTGTCATACTGCTGCTAAAACACAAATGGTGTTCTACCAATCTTCATCGAGATTTATGATTGTCATAGTATTCTCTAATTGGGGTTTATGAAGATTACTGTCATCAGAATTACTAGTACATTATGCCAATGCATACTCAAACCATACTGTTCATGCTACGACACTGACAACCAATTCAGGTAACGCTATTGACAATAAACTGTCATCTGTTCCAGTAATCTAAACAAGAACATCTGATGTTTTATGTAAATATAAGTTACATTCTGTTATGTTTACTATTTTAATAGTAAAAAATAACTAGTTTCACATATTAGAGCATCCATGACAAGGGAAAAATGGAAGGAAAGAATATGCTATGTTATAATCAGCAAAAGTTATTTTTATTTTTTCTTTTAAAAATTATCTGAAAAGCTATACTTTAGTAAGAAATGTTAACTTAAACATGACAAGACTAATAACATTGATTTTTATGAAATTACATCATGGAGTGATAAAAAAACAGTGGCAGTTTATTATTCAGAGGCCCTCACTCTGAACACAATAATTTAATTTACCAGCTGATTACATATGAAGAGAAAAGCTCCATTAAGTACCATGAGGAATTCTGGATCAGATCTCAGTTGCTATATAATAACATAGTTACAATAAGACTAATGGAGCTACAGTGGCATAGATTGTTTAAAGATATGGTTTATTGCACACATGACTAAAATCTTGTCCAGGATAGTTCATGTTAGTTCGAATATTTCTTTCATGACACTGAAAACAGGAAAACGAGGAGAGAAACTAGGAGAAAAAAAAATGAGAAACTAAGAAAAAATGTCAGAAAGGAAAGGGAAGAAATAGGAAAAGAGAAGAAAAGAATGTGGAAGTGAATGAAATTTAATATGTTGGATCTTGAGCTGACATTGTGCCGTCTGTGAGCCTCAGGGGTTGCCACAAAGATGAGGACAACACTTACCAATCACCACCGCAGGAAAAACAGACTCAACTCGAGGAAATTTTGCTATATTTATTGTCAATTAAGATAGCTATTTAGTGATAGACTCGGGTAGTGGGAAACAGCAAGATAAAGATTAAACCTGTACCTTTTCACTCTCCTTTCTCGTGGCCATATTCACTCCTTCACTCCAGACTCCTCTCCTCCCCACCTTACTATTTGGCAAGGAATCAAGTGGTGCAGGGAGAGGGGGTTATGGTCAGTGTGCAGTGGTTTCTTTCTGTCACTCCTTCCTCCTCACGGCTTTCCTCTGTTCCAGCACAGGTTCTGTGGGAGGGACAATTTGCAAGGGAGATCCCAACTAATTGGAAGGAGACAAACACTTAAATAAAAACCCAAAATGGGAAAAAATAAAGATAATAATAATAAAAAAAAACCAAAAACCAAAACATACTAATGAGAAAAAAAGAGAACAATGTTTTATAAAATGGAGATGTGGATAAAGGGAACAGCAAGATGGAGACAAGTAAATAGGAAATATAATTAAATTCTATGCTAATCACATTTGTAATTAATAACTGTAATATAGGCACATGGTACAGTAGAGATCTGAGGAAAAAATTACAATAATTTAAAATCAGGGGTTATTTTTGACTTGAAAATAATATCATTATAAATGTGTTTTTTTAAACATGAAGTCTGTGGAGGTCTTACTGCATTCCTTAATAAGCTATAGAGTTTTCCCAAGCCAGGTAGGGAAAATAAAATTAAAATAGTAAATGTGATAATTAGACAGGCACAGTGATTTGTCTGAAAACTGATACTGAAAAAATTAGAAATACCATATAATTGTGACAAAAGAGCAAATGAATAGAAAGTTAACCTTTTGTTTTCACTTCAGCCAATTCAAAACTACGAGATATGACAAAAAGATAAATTACTGCACAAACATTCTGAAGCTTAAAGGATGCAGCTGTGAAGGTTGATCTAATGTAATTAAAATTACTTATTTCATTGATCTTCCATTGATCTAGGTTCTGATAACAGTATCTGGAACTTATATTAGTTTAGAAATAGAGTATATTTTATTATATTCATTAGGAGAAAAATAAAACAACCCTGTTATGTAGAATACCATAGAACTGTTTATCAGCAAAACTATATCGAAACTCAGACAGCCAGGTATAGTGTTAAAAACTGCATGTTGTTCTACTAGTGATTCACCTGGTAGTGTTGGACTGTGATTTTCATTTTTAGGCTTCATTTTTTTCCATCTAAAAGTCTTAAAAATTCTACATAAATATAATGCCTATTTTAAAAGATTTTATTTTATTTTATTATTTTATTTTATTTTATTTTATTTTATTTTATTTTATTTTATTTTATTTTATTTTATTTTATTTTATTTTATTTTATTTTATTTTATTTATTTTTTCAAGAAACTATTTCTGCAAAGCTTTATCTTTTTTTTTACCTAAGTAACATAGAAGAGTTAAACTTTCAGGGAGTCTGGGAGTCTAAACTTACATTTTTTTGAAATTATCTACAGAGGAAAAATTTGTCTTTTTTTTTTTTTTTTTAATTTTCTCCTGTGTTTCTTACTCATTAAGCAGGCCAGTGGAAACATTAACAGGTGTGCCTTGAAAGTTTTTCTGCATAAAAAAAGGAGTTATTACCGGTGCTGTAAATTGAATATACTTAGGTCAGCAGGATAGCAAATATTTAGTCTTGCTGTTCAAAGTGTAGACCTTTACAAGGATGCTTTAGCAAAGTTAGAAATTCTGAGGCTGCATTCCACCATTCTTACTGAAGGTTATTGACATTTTCCCCGTTCCAAAATTAGATCAACATCAGTACAGGAATAAACAGTTCTTTGAAGACAAAGTGTGAATGAAATAGATTAAATTTATTTTCAGTTTGTTTTGGGTTTTTTTTTGCTAACATAGCAACCCCACTCCCAAAACAGGGCAGTAAAGCAACTGATGTAATACAAAAGAAAGCAATAGAGAATAACACCCTGCTAAGCAATTATAGCAAATGAGAGAACTTCTAGAAACAAAATATGTATCTACTTACTCATACCGGCATTTTGGAATGAACAAAACCAATAACCATTTGTGAATAGTTTAATGCCCTGATTATTAGATCATACAATCTCATTTCTTACTTTTGGATATTTTTTCTATTCTGTGGTTTGTATGCTTTATTTCTGCACTGTAGATTTAGAACAACAATGTTTGCTGTTTTCCCTGAAAATAATGTTAGGTAGGTATTTTGCTCCTTATTTTATCAGTTATACGTGGACAAATCAAGAGTTTTACTGAACAGACTCCAGCAGTGCAGGGTTACTACCCTCCATATTCAGAAGTACCCTGAAGCTATGTTTAACTTTAAACATTTATCTAAGTCCCACAGAAAAATTATTTGTTGAAGTGGGGTGTTTGATTATGCTTTGTAAATGAAGGTGTCTAGTGACATCTGAGATGCCCTGAGACATTTAAATGGGGCTGACATATCTGACAAAGAGACTACAGGAGATATGTACCGTTCTGCACTCATAGATGGACATCAGGCAGGATATCAAGGCAATTCAAATGGATGTTGACTTCTTGTCAACAAGGAGTCAACAAGGAGCAAATGAATTGAACCCATTGTGTCAATACCTTCTTCAAAGAAATTACACTTGCTGAAAGGTTAGGCTCTCAGCACTTTCATATATATAAATGGTGTGAAATGTGGAAATGTATGCTTCTGGAGGAGAAACTATTTTTGCAGAATAAACAGTGACTGAATATGAAGGTGTGTAGGAGAGTAGTTTAGAAGGAGAGAGGTTAATTCTGCACAGCTAAAGTGTTTTAAAGGTCGGAAGATTTGGGATTAAAGGGAATTAACCACCAGTGGACAAAGGAAAAGTAATCCCCAAAGCAGTTTTAAGGACTTGGTGAAAAGTGACACAGATAGGATGTTAAAATTACTCTAAACTGCTGCTACTATCATCCTGGCGAAATGAAAAAACCTGAAACTAAATCCATCTCCCCAGGACAGACTGATATAGCTCTGATGAAAGAGTCTCAAACTTTATTTAGAACAGTTTCCTTAGAAACAAATTTGGCTGGGAATTTATGAGTACCAGTGTCTCATAGCTGTTCCTTTTCTTCAACAGGTGTGGGATGGTGAAGGAAAGACCTTTAGGCTTGAGAAGCGTTTGCCTGCAGGAAATATTATGAAATTCTTCCTTAACTACATTAGGTAAAATCAAGAGGTTAAAAACAAAAAACCAGTCAATGAAGAAAAAGGATGTTTTGAGGTTTTTTCCCTGTGACAGTGCAGTACATTTTTTTTTTTAAATTAAATTCAAACTAGGCAAAACAAAAGGAGTTTGAAGAACATTTTGTACAAACTGTGTTTGTCTTCTTACATATATCTAAACTTCATAGCTCTGTGTGAATTAGGTTTTCTTATTTCTTGATGAGTTTCTCTCAGAAATAACAACTGCTCACACATTTTGCATAGGAATTGAAGGTACACAGCATTCTGGTATTTATTGATAACTGTAAAAAAATCCAATATAATGCCACTTCACAGTTAGATGGTATTTTATGTCAATAAGTGTATCTAGTTATGCCATGTTTTGTCCAAAGCAAATGGTAAAGTATGCAATGTTTGTTACTTTCTTCAATGGCCAAATTTAAAGAAGAAGAGAACAAACTGAACTTCAGATCTTACAGAAGAAATAGAAAAAGATATTTTGAATACTGTTTGTGTCATAATATCACCAGAGAAGGCAGAATTAATTCTTTACTTTTAAAACTAATTTACTAAATGTTTTACCTGTTCAAGCTAGTAATAGGTTGATGTGGTTTAATCCCATCTGGCAACTAAGCACCACACAGCCACTTGCTCACTTACCCCCCCACCCTGGAATGGGGGATGGGGGATGGGGGACACAATTGGAAGAATAAAACTGAGAAAACTTGTGGGATGAGAAAAAGTCTGTTTAATAGGCAAAGCAAAAGCTGTGCATGCAAGCACAGCAAAACAAGGAATTCATTCACTACTTTGTATCAGTAAACAGGCGCTCAGCCATCTCCAAGAAAACAGGGGTCCATCACATGTAACCATTACTGGGGAAGACAGATTCCATCACTCCAAATGTCCTCGCTTCTTTCATATTCCCCCAGCTTTATATGTTAAGCATGATGTCATATGGTTGGTATAGAATACCCATTTGGTCAGTTGGGGTCAGCTGTCCCAGCTCTGTCCCCTCCCAACTTTTTGTGCACCCCAAGCCTACTTGCTGATGGGGCGGGATAAGAAGCAGAAAAGGCCTTGACTCGGTGTAAGCCTTGCTCATCAATAACTAAAACATCCCTGTATTATCAACACTGTTTCCAGCGCAAATTCAAAACATAGCCTCATACTAGCCACTGTGAAGAAAATTAACTCTGCCCCAGCCAAACCCAGCACAAGGATATATTGTCGAAAAAATTTCTGAGATAATGTATTTAAAATGATATCTGAAACAGGATATAAAAAATGACCTTTAAAACTGAGGAATAAATTACTCTTCTTGCAATGACTTTAAAGTTATACCCTTCAGAATAGTTTTACACAGTTTCAAATTGTTTCAAGCCATAGACTGTTTAGAAATGCATCAGTTTCCAAAGCAAACATTGGTTCTGAAATGAAAACATTTGCAACAGGCATGCATAATATTAAAAGGAATTGGTGAATGACAAGGAACCTATAGACAAATCCTCCTTGTTATGCAGAAAAAAATGTGATATAAAATCAAAGTAAATGAAGTGCATTTGTAATATTTTTTTACTTGAATTAAAAAAGGTCATATTTTACCTATTTCAATGCACTGTTTATACATTCCTCATTCCAATTTCATCATTCAAATGGGCCCTAAGAGTAATACACTGATGCTCCTAGCCTTTTCTACTGTTTCAGCAAAAAATAAATGGTTATTCTCTAGTTCTAACCAGATCGCAATTTACATGTTCCGTATGTATCCTACAATTACAAACTTTTGACCTTGCAAAGGAAGAAATATTTCTTCATTTCTTTCTGTGCAAACTGGTTTACAGGGCTATGGCAGATCAGACTCCACATTTCATCTCACAAATACTAGAATTTCATTACTAGACAGAAACACATGTTTTGGGATACTTGGAAAGGAAATTATTACTTAACTATTTAGTGTTATTAAATTTTTCCTAATTTTAATTGTATATATTTTAATTCCCCTAAATTTTCCGGAATACACAAACATAAGCTGAATTTCCTCTAACTTACTTGTACATGTTATTATTATTTCAGAAGAGACTTTGAGAAAATGTACAAAATCTGTTTTCTGTCTCTGACCAGCCAATATTTTACATGGTTGATAACAATTTGCAAACTTGGTAGCTTGTGTTTAAAAGACAGAGTCTGTAAGACTGTTACATTTACCTGAACCTGAAACATCTGCACTGGGCTGAAAACATCTTCTGTGGGTGTAAATGCAGACACGCTGAGAATACTGTCTGACAAGAAAAAGAAGTAGATAGATGAGGAATTATTCCATGCAAGACCACCATTCAGGGGCAGAAGTGTGGTGGTGCAGGGTAGGTAGGTGCTCACCTTACTGCCCCTTCTAAATGTTGGGGATCTGAGGGCACCAATAAGGCTGTCTGGACCTCCCTTTCCAGTGTACTGGGAGCCCCATTTCAGCTCCCAGGCTGGGGTCATCAGTCCCTGCCCCAGGGATGCGGTAGGATACAGGTTTCCAGATGCACCACAACCCTGTCCTGTCCACCCCCAAGAGGGGCCCCATGGCTCCTGGCACCCTGGAGCAGGGTTGGGAAGCAAAACTACGCAAGGGAGCTGCTGATGGGACACCGTATTCTTCTGGCACTCCTCTCATGCAGTATCAATGACTGGCATTGCATAAACTTGCATACACTAAGCCTATATGTACATCCAACTGGTCTAAAATCCTAGACAGAAGCCTAGAAACCACAGATGTCTTCAAATATCATTACCTTAGATGTATGTCCATAGGAAAACACAAAGCTATTCCTGTATATAACATTTGTAATTCAATAGTTATAATGTGAATTTTACCATGTAATTAAACTATAAAATCAAAGGGCTGAAATATAAGATTGTTAGGAATTGAAATAATTTCCGTAAACTGAATTCACCTGCTTGCACACATGCAGAATGACATTTAAGACCTGACCAAACACTTAGGTTCCCTGCTACAATCAGTGCTTATGGTTGCAGAAATTTTGTGTATTTATATTGAAAGTAAAAAGAAAATGAGATAAAGTTGTTAGGACTAAGGTAAAAACCTACAGAGATGTGTATTCTTTTCCTACCTTGTGATTCTGTTCTTAACAAAGTTCTGTCTGACAACATTTGTAATGCTGTTTCTTTGCCTTACAGAAGCAACTTGAAACCATATTTGCAGAATTTCTGGGTTCTTTCACTGCAATTTAAACTGCTTGAACCTGTGCTTTGCATGTATACAGTTATATTAAAATGTTGAGAGTGCTAAAAAATCAAGTTCTTACTCTTTCACATTTGACAATTGAAACTAACACACTTTTTTTCTTAGTTTTAGTTTTCATCTCTAGTTATAAACACAACAAATGGAAAACTAATGCCACTTATTCTCAGGGTCATTGTGAAAATACATTATACATATCTAGGAAGTGTTTTCATGTTATAATAGTAGTTTTAAAAAAACACCACTAAAATTATTGATTTTTTTATGAAGTGCAGGTTGGGATAATGCATGGTAAATAAGGTCTATTTAAAAAAAGATCACAAAAAAGCTGACAGAAAGATATACAGACATATTAGTATATGAGGTGTGATTCTGTAGGGAAAAACAACAACATTCAGCTGACATAGGAGGGAAAAATTAAAGATATGTTATGGAATTTTCCCTTTTTCAAGCCATTTAGATCTCAACTTCAACCTTAATATTCTTACAAAGTAGGACCAAGTAATTAAAATTAATAAGTAAGGTTAAAAAAAGTAAATCATGCTTTTTAAAAGGGGGGCTATTCAATTAAAATTATTTACTGAAATCCTTTTGCATAGTTTCTAAACCCACCTGACAAAAGAAAAAAAAGAGCTGACTCTCCCTTGCAAGGTACCAATCTGAATTTCAAAATCACAGGATTGCTTCATAATTGCTTGAAGTTTGAACATTATTTCACTTACCAGCAATCAGCTGTTTAAAAATAGTGTCCTTAAATCATAGATCTGTATTTTCTTCTGGGCCATGTTCCCCTTAAAATTGACTTGACATTTAAAACATCAGCTTTTTCACAGTGTGTATCCCATCTGCAATTATGCTGCAGCCCACTCAGCCACTCAGCTCTGTCCTTGCTATAGCAATAAAGCTGTTAAAAGAACACATGCTTATGGATAAAATGGGTAGCAAACCTGCACACACACACAAAAGAAAAAGGAAAAGAACAAAAGAAAAAAGATAAACCATGAAGATTTGTTAAATAACTGGACGTCCTTACAGATGCTCATTATACCATAAGATGTGGTATATAGTATTTGTACAAGAAAAGTACATTGTATAGTGGAGTCTCTCCCCTGCTTGAGTAATTACAGGATCAACAATAATCAACCTCTCTTTCATACAGGAATACTAATATAGTGGAAGCATTCACTTAATCTTTTCTCATTTGTAATATGGAACAGCTTATTAGTAACAGTGCTTATGTCCTTTAACATAACTGGATAATGCTAGGGAATGATGATAAAAGGTCTGAGTTTCCTTGCTTTGCAAATTTTATTTGGGGAGTAACCATTACAAACTCTAGAAAAATGCTTCATGGATCATGGTACGTATGTGTGACCAACCCGTTTACATACAAATTTTATACTTATTCAGTTTCTAGAGTTACTCCAAATTTACAATGGCATACAGAGGGAAGGGGAGCAAGTTAGCCTGGAGTATATTCTGTGATCATGTGTCTACACAGCTTGGGCTACCTGGGCCAGCTATTTTAAGGTCTGTTTAAATTTTTCCTATCCCACTGAGACACCAGTTGTGCAATTGAGGTGCAGATATAATGTCCACTTTACTTGCTTGTTTCCTTACTGATTTGCAAACCTCATCATGCAATTCATGCATCCATTAAACTGATATGGAAAAAAATTAAAATATAATTCCAAGTGAATTTATGTACATACTAACTTTTCAAGAGCAATGCAAACTGTGAACCTTTGATTGATTCTGTGCTTTCCATTTGCATTTAGCTATACTAAAGAAGCACTAATATTTCAATTACTGTGCAATTTTTAATATCTGTTTTTGCAAATGCTCATGTATTATTATTATCAATAATAATAATAATAATAATAATAATAATAATAAACAATAATAATAATAATATAGGACAATCATGCTGAAGTCTACCTCAAAGGAGGTATTTTGTGTGTTTCTTCTCCAGTTCGTATACAGCAATTTTCATGAAATCTGTAGCAATTTAGGATGAAATGTGTTTACAATTCATCTACATGCTTAAAACCTAGAACGTAGAAACTGAAAGACAAGAAGAGGTATATAAGAAATAAGAAACTAGACTAAACTGAAAAGAAACCATACATTAATTTTGTTTTCTATTCAAAAGTTTCAAAATTATGTCTGACTTTATTAACCACTTGAAGAAAACTCCCATTACAAGCTGAAATATTGAAGAAAGAACATCCTTAAAGTGTTGCCAAATAAGCGTGTTTTCTTGCTGTAAGAAGATGCTTGCCTAATTCAGAAATTGGTGGCAGACAGCCAAACTTCCTTCCTAGATGTTAAGGCTGTACCATAAAATATCCCTAATGTAGTTTTCAACAGTTCTGTTTATCTCCCTGGGGATAAAAGAATCTGCTGTTTCGAAGTGTCAGATTTTATACTGTGTTGCAGGGATTTATTTTTATTTATCTTCCATTCTATGTTTTTCTGAGGCATATACAAAAGTAATCTTCAAAGAGCTATTTGTACTATTTCAAAATTTTTCATATTTATGCCTTGGTTTGAAGAAACGTTTTGAAAAAAACATATATAGCTTACATCCTGGACATTATACTCAGACTATACACATCTAATAGAGTTTTCATTGTTTTTCTTCACCTTTTGGAAGACAGAAGCAGCCTGTCATTCTAAATCAGATTTTAAATGATACTGTATGCTCTTTGTGAACAGAAGATGTTTGGGTCACATCTAACTACAGCTCCCTTTCTATGTTGTGCACATAAAAAATATCCAGGTTGTCTCCTGTTTAATTGTCTGCAGAGATTTATGGATACTTAGATGGCCTAAGGCACAGTCTCTCCCATTCTTAGGGTCTCCCTAGTCCAGCAGCAGAGGCAGAGCCACCAGCAATCAGGAAAATAAATTGTAATGTCCTAAATGCATGCCATAAAACCTGGTGATGCATACAGTATCCAAGTGTCTTCAATAAAATATATGACTGGCATAACATCCTTTAGAGATCCCCTGTCATTAAAAGTGACAGATGTGTTGCACACAAGTAGGCAGTTCTAATGGCACAACCATGAGAAGTTGCTCTTTGGCAAAAGAATCCTCTGGGGACCTCCAGCCTAAACTATCCTTAGCCATTTATTTCTCTTACTGAGCATGGTAGAGTGGAAAATCAGACTTCTGAGTTGAAAATCTAAAAACCATACACACGAAAAAGTCTTTCCTGCTCCACTTAAATGAACAAAAAAATATGATTGCTTAAAATTCACATTTCCTTGAGAGCTGACTTTCCATCAGAAAGTCATTAAAGTAGGAATTGCCCACATATAAATGTTCTTTTTTTCTGGTAAGTAGAACTTTTATCTGCTTGTACATTTGAGCCCTGCAAATGTCTTTAGCATATATTGAATTTGAAGAAGCAGAATTATTGAAAACAAAAAGAATTCATCTCACAAATGCTCATAGACGTATCTAAGAATCCATGAAGGGGCTTGTAGCATGAAATCCTAGTCTTTGGCTAGATGTCAAGGTAGAAAATCAGTGCTTATCTGAATCTTCTGTGACTTTATTTGAAATCTGAAGTAACAGCATAAATATGCCCCATGCATAAGTAGATGTCTTCACTCATTTATAGGCATATATTTAAGTGCACATAGCAGAGCTGGAATAGAAACACTGATCTTTACTTGCTTCTGCAAAGTTGTTTTGGGAGAAAAATAGGACAAGGCAATCTTGGGTATTATTGTTAAAATGATAAAAGTAACAAAAGATGGAAAAATACAGATTTTTCTGTAACAATTGTTAGGGACTGATGTAGCTATTATGAGCTAGGACATAATACTATCTCTTCATATCTAACCTTCTTTTGTACATGAATTTTTACAATTTAATTTTACTGTCTCTCAAGTGTGCGCACATAGTAAAAAGCATTTATTCTAAGTGTTTGTCTATTTTATAAACGTAATTAGAAAGACACCTTACTAGAAGACTTTATATCAAATATGGAATTACAACCATATCCTTCATCTTTGAACTTCATGAAACACATCAGCAGTCACTGCAGAGAAGACTATGCAGCTGAAGTGTGCTTTATAATAATAAATTTTTAAACTGTCCCTTTGTAGCTCTTCCAGATATTGTTAGTAATGATTATCAAGATTTTCTGGGTTAATGTTTTTTTCCTTGTTGGAAATGGCTTATTTCTCCTTCGGTTTTCAGCATGCTTATTTTTATGCATTTTGCTAGTTCCATAATTTTTGAAAATTCTCCCCTCATTTGCTATTTTAATCTATGCTATTCCCCACTGTGTCATTGTACTTCTCTCTACTCCTGTGCTATGCTGTCCTCAGGCTAACATGAATAGCATTACGTACATCTCTGAGGTTAGATGCAAATATAGACTAACATCTCTTTGTGAACATGGCCTGTAACATGTCTCTTATGTCTGTTCAAAATGTTCAACTACTGTAAGATGGGATAAACTTAATGCATTACCAGTTCATATAGTACAAGGAATAGCACATATTCTCATACCAAAATGTAGAGGATATATTTAGATATGTGTTTGTCTGACACTTATATTCTACAGGCAATAAAGCTCCCTCTATGAAGTAACTGATGTCCAGATGCACAAACATTTAGGGACCAAACCCAAACTGGTGCTTAGATGCTGTTATGGAGAATACAGCAATGCTTGTTGTCATAGGAAAAGGACTGAGAACCAGTAATTTCAAATACACTGAATCCACAAAGGGGGAAAGAGAATGTCTAGTCTTAATTAAGTCTTGCTGTTGAACTGTTTGCATCTGTAGTTTTTATTTAACATATTAGTTCAGAGATTCATGTGGACTAAATATCCAAATAGAATTCACAGCAAAACTTACTGTTGAATAACTGAAGGGAGGGGCATGGCAGGGAGTCTCAAGGGCAGGCTGTCCCAGTAAGGAAAGGGAGTTGGGAGCGAGGATGTCAGCAAGGAGCAGTGGCTTCACCTGCAAGGTGTCAGGATGTTGAACCAGGAAAATCAGGGTCAGAATCAGGTCTGGAAACAGGCATCAAGGCCAGTCTCAGACCAGTGATCATCCAGCAAGCCTATTGTGGTGAATCAAGGTCACAACAGAAAGACATGTCCAGGTCTGGGTTAGGGAGGCAGAAGATCAGCTCCAGATGTAGCTGTCACAGCTGTGACATAGCTCAGGTGGAGACAAAGACAGAAAGCTTCTGACTAAAAGCAGCTTCTAGGGAAAAGGAGCTTAAGACCCTCACTTCTAACTCAGTTCCCAATAGCTCTTGTCAGTGAAGGAACTGAACATGGCTTCTCCATGCCAGCCAGTTGAAGCCCTTAATTTACCTTACCTAAACTCATGGAGCAGGGGATGAACTTAGGACTCGGTTGGGAAGAATTTTAACTCTGTTGAGACAACAGATTGTTTAGTAAACCACAGGAGATCATATCAAGACTAGAGAGTATAATTTGTATGTCTGAAGAAGACCAGTATTTCTTTTAATTAAGAAGTGCAGCTAGAGGTACTCCTGGATGAAAGCGAATAAAATGAATTTTGGGATAAGACATTAAATCTGCCTGAACTCCCCAGAAGAACTGAAAGGAGAGCAGGGTTAAATGAGCTAACAAGCTCATCCAAGATGAATATTTGAGGGTAGTCCCTGAGGGTTAAGTCCTGAAATGTGTTCTGTGAGAGAAAGCACATTCTTTCTCATGGATGGGTGCTTTTATCAGTCTCCAAATAGAAATGCAGCAGAAGGCACAAAACTGAAATCATGACTGCCATCTTGTAAGAAGCAGGTGGCAAATCAGCTGAAGTGAGAGAGGTAGAGAGATATTTTTATGAGGTAATCTTGACATAATCAGATTAAATGTGGTTTCCTTTTATTTTCTTTGTTCATTTGTGTCTATAAAATTTGTTACTCTATTCTAGCTGGTATAAATAAATATTCTTATATACATTTTGTCTTAACCTGATGTCCTGGTTTTGGCCAGGATAGAGTTAACTTTCCTTGGGCTGAGAGGGAGCACAGCTGGAGGGCTGGGCCTGGATCAGTCATTGGAGTATTCTATATCATGTGACGTCATGCTCAGCATACAGGGGGACAGTGCTCTCTCATTTTCTGTTTCAGTTTCATGGTTGGTCAGCAGTGGGATTTCTGGTGCAGTTGGGATCGATGCTGTGGTGGACTGCATACCAGTTGCCAGACGATGAGCAACTGCTGTATATTACCTGTTTGGACTTACTATTACTGTTGATTTGTTTGGTGTTGGTTTTTTTTATTATTTTTTTTTTATTCAACCTATGAATTTCCTTTTGTCCCTTCCTTATTTCACCGGGGAGAGGGGCGGGGTGTGTGTGGTGGGAAATAAATGACTGGCCACAGGATGATGGGCTACTGGCTGAGTTCAAACTATGACACATGGATGTAATTTAATGTTCTTCATCTTAGGGATATGAGGACTAACTTCGGACATAGCAATTAAACAAGCACTCAAGTAGCCATGTTATATCTTTCATGGTATCAAAGGCTAGCAATGATCACCAAGGTTAATTGCATGCACCAGAAAATTGCCTTCACAAGGATCAGATTTTTTTAATCACTAAGAAGGTTCTGGGGTTCACCCATGAAGACGCAGTGTACATTTTCTTTTTTTTTTTTTTTTTTTTTTTTTTTTTTTTTAAAAATAGAATTATTTTCTTTTCAGTAATAATTTCCTTTCACTGGGTTTTTCATCTTGTCTTTGCTAATCAGTCACATTGTAACAATTCCAGAGAGAAATTAAGTGCACATTCTCCTATACTTTCTGAAGACTTAGGGATCACAGAGAAAGATCTGGTCCACCTTCAAAAGCACACCCACTTCTGCACCTGAGATCACTTTATCTCAACAAAAGTAATGCAGTTAGAATATTTCAGTGGAATGCATGAGTGCATGAAGCAGGAGGAGACTGAGGTTATTAAAAACCCATTTTGAATATTTTAGAACATAGGGATTTTGTAATCTCAGTCTAAAAATTTGTTCTAGCTCCATTCAAAATAATTAGGAAAACAGTACTTGCAGAATGAGTCTAAATTAATATAATAAGAGCAAATAAATAAAATTTGAATTTCATAGTAAATCCTTCAATTTATTTATTTTTTTTTTTTCCCAAGAATAATCCTATATGAAAAATATGAGCAAGTAAAAGAGTTAATTATTTATTAAATTTATGAAATTTTATCCAGAGCCTAACCATCAGTAATTTGGTAATGGCATCACCCTTTTTTTTTTTTTTTTTTTTTTTTTAAGATTTCTCCCTTTTTGTGACATACAGCTATCCATTCAGAAAACTGAAACCATACAATTTGAGTTATATGCTCAACTGCAAGTGACTACTGAAATTTCAGTACACAAAGTAATCTATTCACAATAAGTTTGTGGACTTTCAGACTATTCAAAGAAAAGAAAAGATCCAAATCTATATTCTAGGCTCTAGAAAGAATTGCAGTGTGTCTATGGACATGCTACATACTGTGAAAACTTTTACTAGAACTTCTCCAATTTAGATTAATATAAGCATAAAAAAATCCAAATTGGCAAATTTATGGCTTATACAAGGTTAAAGTATAATGGATGATGAGGAAGAACAAGCTTGTTCCATGGATGAAATAACATACTGTGATATACCCTTCTATTGTGTTGGCTATTACATGGAGAAATTTAGTTAATGCTATACTCCTTGGTGTTAGTGCCTCTTTAAGGCTGAAGCAGAGGCACCGAGGCACTGTGGCACATCTTAGTCTTGTATGCGATTATTTATGTTTGCTAATGCATTCTATAGAATACTGCTTTCAAACAGTTTAATGTTGTGAGTTGAAACCTTCATTGCATTAACGTTTATGCTGTCTCACCAAGTTCCTGAAAATGCATTAGTTATTTGACTCTTTAAGCCACTTTGACAATTATATTTCCTCCTATTGGTTAAATTCAAACTATTTGCCTTGACTAGACATCATTTATGGTGTGTGGCTAGACATGTAAATTATTGGTTTTGTTCATCAGTTTAAATGAAAAAGTAGTTTTAAGCAAGAAAATAACAATAATGAACTTTCCGTGACTTTTTAGATGAATAAACAATAGTGGTAAAGTTCATGAAAATTTCATTTGAGAATCACAATTCTGAACACATGCAAACCCCACTAAGTCTCAAGCATATGCTAAGAGTTTTTTTAAATTTGGAAAATGACAGACAAGCGGATAGCTCCTATTTAAACATTCAAAACCATCAAGAAGAGAACATAATGTTCTGTATCTCGTTTTCTATCTCAAAACCATAAAATGCATCTAAATGAAAATAAACAGACAAACAATCACCAAAAAAAGAGGGAGAAAATATCTGGAACTGTACTCCCCTTTATTACCAGTGACGTCACTGGAAAACAGTTGGTTAATGGATCTGTCAGAATATGAAAGATTTAGGAAGAACGTATTCAGAAGAGGAGACAGTTGTATGTACACAAGGTTATTCTCACCTCTGTCTTTCTCATAATTCTGTTCCAAGAGAGTGGTACATACACTGATCTCAGGGACACCAGTACGTGTCCAGAGTAACTCTGCTTCACTCAGTGCTTCTATGACCAGTTTTCACTGGTGTTACTGTTTTGGAATGTGATTCTTATCTTGTATGAAGTGTCAAACATACAATTTGTAAAAACAAATTACAAAGCTATGAAGAAAGCCAACTTAAGCTCAGAAATATGTGTTAAATGAACTCAGTGATCAGACTGTGAGACATATTTATCATATGTTGAATTCATCTTTTCTGAATTCTCTTTCCCCTTTCTGAGAGATGATTTTTCCATCAGCTCTGGTGCAGTTGATTTACTATAGATTTATACAGATATGTGCATAACGGTGAGGTTTTTCTTCTTTCCCATGATATATTTACAATTTTAATAGAAGCATATTATCATATACATGCCAGAAAGAAATCTGAGAAAGAATAATGTGACATATTACAGTGGGATGTATTCACTCATATAATTTGAGCCCTGTGAGGGCATTAATCTGAGCTCTTCAATCACAAATGGATCTAGGCCTAATTTTACCTCTACACTCTTGTTGTAATTTTGTGATTCATAAATGTTTAATTTTGTGATTTGGATTAATTATCTTTCAATATCCTTGTAGACCTCACTGAATTTGAATATGTAGCAAAACCTCCTTCTGATGACTGGATCCCTATACCTAATCCTAATCTAGTCCAATATTGACTCTACCCACAGCCTCTCAAAATTAAGCTGTTCTTTATTACTTGAATAGATTAGTCTTGTGGGCTTTGCAGAACATTGCAGTCTTCGTCCCCAAACTGTATACAGTTTCCAGACTTTAACAAATTTTAAAAGGTAACCTGTTACCTGTTGTAGCTGTAAATATATAGCCCACAATAAAGCCTTTGCAAAGTCAAAGAGAATAATAAACTTATTCTACCACTTTTGCTTCCAAAACTAAATGTAATTGTATTCATAATACTAATTATAACCTCAGTGACTCATTCAGGAACAATTACTGAACCACTGCTAACCTTTCACTCCCTGTGAAAGCCAGTTTTGTGATCTGGCTACTGTGTAATGAGGAACTGAAATTTTCATGCTGTTGTGTCTGTGTGTGTGTGTCTTAAAACCAGTTCTGTTTCTATTCCTAATAGTCAACCACTGAATAAACATCCAGTCAGGAAATGGCATCAAACAGTTCACAGAGGCTGTCAGCACATCCCATGTGGCTCTCGAGGTTTAGCAGGAGAAAGATGGCATCTGCTGACCAAAACATAATTTTAAGTGCAAACATCACTCTAGCCTCAATATTTACTCTGTGATTCATCCTGATCTAATATTAATATTAACACGTCCACTGAAAAACTCTCCATACAGGTCTGTCAAAACTGTGGAAGAAACCAAATTATTTATCTTCTTCTGTCAAGGCTATGATACCAGTGGTTCTGGGGGCCACAAGCTGTTAGCTGTGCTTGAGTTTATTAGAGCTAGTGTCTGATGTGAGCAAGGGCACTGTTTATTGCTAGCTCAGGGTTAGTGGGGTCCAGTTTAAACTCTGGAAACTGTGCTAGAAAATCTAATGCATCAGGGCCTCTTCAGGTCCTAGCTACATATTTGAATTGAGAATAATTTTTCACCTTTTCTGTTTAACCCTCGATTGTTCTTTGCTAATGATCAACACTGTTGCTGCTGGATGTGGTTACAATGATACATCTTCCCACACTGTCTTTAAGCTCTACTAAGTGGCTTGTTACTTGATAATGTAGTGTCTTCCCTGCCATTTGGATATGCAAGAGTTCAACATAATTGCAGCTGACATGCTACTGTAACTGTTTTAGGGGTCTGTAAGCCCTTGCTTCAGGAGCAGTTTTGGTACAGCAGATCCTAGACCACAAACTCCAGGTTACTAGTATGGCAGTGTCATCCATTTCACTATCTCCATTCTGTGAGGAGTTTACCTCACAGAACCCTGATAGTTTTCATCTGCAGTTGTGAGATACATTTGAAAACTTTAAATTTTGAATGGTGAGTTTTTCTTCCCAATTTGGAAAATGAAACATTTGAAAACAGCAACAGAACACAATGAGATTCTGAGCTAATTTTCATCTCTAGTTCCTTTCATACAAATGCCTAACATTTGAAGGAAATGAGAACACCTTATAGAAATTTGCTCTTTTATTCGCTATTTTCAAACAAATTACAAATACTGGGATTTTTATTTTTAAAGTTAAAGTTTTAAAAATATGAGGAGCACTTTAAGTATTTTGTGGAAATCTGAACTCATATTCTTAGATTTTATAGATCCTATTTCACAAAGAATGAAGAGACAGGCCATTAAGTGTGTCTGGCATTCTCATGTCTGGTGATTCTCATGGTGAAAGCTACTTTAGGAAAAAGAAATGTCCATATAAATTTGTAATGATAGACCAGGAAATTAGTGGCTCACAGATTCTCCCACTCTTGGTTTTCTTACTACCAAGTTTTTGTCCTGATTTCTTCAGTTTTGTTTGTTTTGTTTTGATTTTTTTTTTTTTTAATACATGTAATTAACAGAATTCAAGCTCAGAGGGGCTCTTAAGGTCATGGTTTGATAATCATTACCAAGTCCATAGTATTTTGCTCAATGATATATGAAAGGAAGCTGTCATTTTTGGATGAAATGTAGTGCATATGTTACAAAGGCATCTGAATATTGACATAAAGGAAGAAGGGCCTGTGGGAAGATACAATAGTTTTTATTAAACCAGCACATACTCTTGAAAAAAACAGACAAGCCTGGATTTAATGCTTCTTTATCAAGGCTTCAAAGAAGAAAAATTACTTTGAGCAAAATTTATGCAATTATATTGCTCCCCTAATTTAAAGAAAATGTCTTACTTCCCATATGAATTTGATTTGCTTCAGTTTTCAGATATTGCTTTTGTTGGCTAAACAAAACAGCCATGTACTCTCAGAAATGCTCTTTATCAATCCTTGTTTGCTGAAATGAATTAATTTCATAACATCCTTTTGAAAAGCTACTTAAATGAAGATATTGGATTTTATTTTTTACTGAAGAACTATTACAGAAAGTTTACAGATACTAGATCTTATTTCCTGGGTTTGTGTTTAATGCATAATTTCAAATTTTTTTCATACAAATTTTAAAAAGCGCCTATATTCCTAAGCACAGTTCTGCTGCAGATTGTGTATCCTGAGAAAGACATTACAACAGAGGATTTTAAATCCTTTCCTCTGAATAAAAGTGCATAGATAGCTTCGGTCAGAGAGCCTCTGAGACAGGGTAACAGCACTTGGTGAGACAGATATCTAGAAAAGACCTTAAGAGGCAAAAGCTACCCACAAACTGCTTTGTGGCTGACCTTACAGAAAGAGAGTTCAACACTGACTTCAATGGGGCTAATATTTAGTTTCAGGATAAGAATAAGTAAAATTGAAATGAAAATTCTGAGTGGCATTTTGGAAGATCTATTTGACAACCTGTGTCTTGTTTATTTTCTCTGATGAGAAAGAACATTATTGTGTAACAGGGAACAATTTCTAAATGTCAATGATTTTTCTCTTCTTTGGGAACACAGTCAATGTCAAACTAGGTTTTAAAAAAAATCCAGTAAATCAAACAGTGTCAGAAATATATTTGGCATAGCTAAACTCAGAAGTTGAATTTCCTATTGTACTTCCAGCAGGCAGAATACGTAGACATAAGCAGACCCACACTTAGAAAAAAAGGAAAACACTTTCAATTTGAAGTCCTGCAAGTGAAAGAGCTTAGGAAATGGAACAGTAAGACCAGGCAGCTAAAAGCAGTCCACAAGGCTAATATTATGGGTAAAATAAAACTGTTGTAGTAGTCACAGTAAATAATTCTGGTATTCTTTGGTAGCGTGTACTTTCAGAATCAGAACTCTTCTGTTTAGCCTCTGCATTCTCCATCACTAGGCATTGGACCTCTCTACATAAGAAAAAGGCCCAGAATACTGCTGCAGGTACACTTTGTAACTTCTCTTTTCTGTCGTATCTCACTAAGATTGCTTTTTTAAATTCGACTTTTGAAATAGATTAAACAAAAATTAAAAAAATTAAAAGATACTTTTACTTCCAAGAAGGGCAGACCCGTAATGGAAAATCAGATGGAATAGTTACTGAGATCAATGTTGAAATAGCTGTGATTTTGAAAAACAAAGAAACAAATGACTATAGATTTTCTCTAAAGGAAGCTTTTACTCTGAAATACAATGCTTACCATTACCAAAATTTGATGAGGAAGTAAATAAGGAGGCTTGGAAAAAAAACCCAAACCACAAACCCTGAAAGAAAAAGGTGAACCATAAATCAAAGCCTTCTGTACTATTCTTTCCTAGATATATATAATTAGTTCAATTAAATATCATAGGGATTTTACTTCTTTTGGATGAATAACTGGCCTAAACCCAAAAAGTTGGCAGATAAACTTCAAAAGTAAAACCTAGAAAGGCTTAACAAAGGGAAATCTGCTTTTAAAATGTTACCTACATTTGCAGCCTCATCCAAAGAGTTATTGCTATGAATTAAACATTCAGTGCACCAACAGCGTCAATTTGCTTCAAACTTTTTTTTAACTGAAAATTGGTAATTTAGTAATAAAGATTGTGATAGTCATTATGGCTACATTTTTCATCATATTTTTAATTATTTTTGTTTGTATGGTTTAAATTGGTGTTCACAAAGTAATAGCTGAAGTTACAATCTCATTAACAATAGCATGTTAGTAATTACAAGGTTGGTCATGGTTAATTACTACCCTTCATTAAACACGACACATCAGGAAACTGTGGAGGGCTTCTGAAGAGCATGTATCCCATCACTGCTACTCAGTGACCTAAAACAACCTTAATCCAAAATCTGCAGTGATGGAGTTTCAGGTCTTCTGTAGTTAAGCAATTAGCACAGAAAGAAAAGGCACATGTGCAAAGCTCCATGCATAGGGACAGCAAAAATGCTCTTGCAGCACTCATGTGGTGTGAAGGACCCATAGTGAGCTAGCAAGAATTGTGCATAGCTGTGCTAAGCAGAAAAGCTCTTCAGGGAAAGGAGATAAGGTAAGACTGGGTGAAAGAGTGAAACTGGTAGGCATGACATGTTAATGAGCTGTGTCAGAGCCATCTGAGGTTTGGGGAAGATAATTGCTACTTGAGAGTAAAATCACTATTTTTTTTTCTGCTCAGGACAATGTTCTCTGAAGCTGTCAAAGAGCACTTAGAAAAGCAAAGAAGCCAACAAAGTATTGAACCAACTTTTTAGCATTCTGGAAATGAGCTTTTTCAGTCTAGCAACTCACTGACCGTAAACAGCTCTTCTATCCTTAAACAAGCAAAATACGAGACTGGTTTGCAAAAGGAATTTTAACTTGTACAAACCCAATTATTGTTACATTGTTTTACTGCTGGTCATTTAGTTCTTGCCAGATAAGAAACCACACTGCCCCTTTTGACATCTAGAATTAAAAAAAAAAAAACAAAGTGAAGGAAAATTCTGAGATTCTCTCTGCCTTAAGGGTCAAAGAGAGGATGTGTGTGTTAATTTCCCAGTCAAGTGACTTTCAAAGTTTCAAGTTTCTGAAAGGCATTAGCCTCTGTTGCATTGAATCCTTTGATGCTAGTGACTAATTTTGCAGCTCTTCTTTACTCTTTTTGTCTGTCCTTTTCTTTTCTGCCCTAAAAATCACAGTAAAGAAAGAATTTCACTTGACTAGAGTGTCAGCTGAACACAGGTACTGTCAGTTAATAACATGAGCAGTTAAAGAAGCATTGAATGACAAAAAAATGACCTGTAGTCTCCAAGACAGTTGAAAGTGTTGTAACTTTTTTTACTGTACCCCTATGGATAATTAGTACATTTTACCTCCAGTGGCTTTCTGATTAGGTTACAGTTGTAGCAATTGCATGGAGTTGTATTATTTTTGACAGCTATTTTTATTTCTCTGCCTTGTTTCTGTCTCTGTACACACACACACACACACAAATCCTGTTTGCTTCTATGAAGCATATAAAAACTGGTACAATCGTAATGGATTAGACAGACTACTTGGAAACCTCTCACAGGATTCAGCAGCACTGTGGGAACACAAAATAAAGCTCTTCTGCAAGCTTTCTTGTCTCTGGACCTACAGTGGAAGGTGGGCAATACAGGTACAACACCTGTAACCCTTACAATACAGTACAACCAAAATGAAGAATCAGTTAGAGAGCAGCTTTGATACATATTTGTGAAGAAGAAAAACTCCATAATCTTCCTTCTTGTGTACCTAGAGCTTCATAATGTACACCACTGTCCTGGTTCAACTGGGATAGGGTTAAGTTTCCCCAGCAGAGAGAGAGGGGGAAGGGTTCTCCAGCCAGGTTATTCATACCATGCTGACATCAGGTTCAGGGGGCGAAACCTTTTTTTACTTTTGTTTTAGCTTTTTGGTGGCGGAGAGCTGTTCTGTGACCATTTGCGGTATTTCTCTGTATATCTTTTGTCTTGTTCACTGTTATTGCTGTTTATTGTTGGTATAATTGCCACTGTTGTTGTTCAGATTGTTTATCACACTGTTATATTAAATTTCTTCTTATTTTAACCCGGGTTTGTGCCTCACTGCCAGCCCGACCGGCTGATGGTGGGGGACTGGCAACAGCAAGGTGCTCTCCGGTCCCGGCAGGGCTTAAACCACCACAACCACTCACTTGTCAAAAATCAAAATGCCTCTGTTGACAAGCTGATGATCCCTGAGTTGCAACCAAAGCTCCCAGTTTAGCCAGGGTGGCCTTCTCTGGCACTGGCTTCTCTTATGGGAACTAACTGCTCCTGTGCCATTAAGACTTCCTTCTTAAAAAGTGTCCAGTCTTCCTGGAGCCCTATACCCTTCAGGACCATATCCCAGTGGATGATAATGTAAGAAAAAAAAAATCCCCATTGCATCCTACAAGCCAGGCTCACAGATTTTACACATGGTGAATAATGGCAAACATGTTCAATATATATACATGTGTAGGTAGATATATGTATTGAGGGGGAAAAAAAAAATAAAAAAAAAAAAAAGAAGAGAGATCTCTATTTCACTGATTAAAATACAGCTACAAAAAAATGTAGTTTATTTCAGGGGAAAAGAAAAATCCATCATTTCCATGAATGATTTGCAAAAATTGCCATTTGAGAACATGAGTAGCAGTGAACAGTTCAACATATCTGTATATACAGTGCATCAGAGAGGGAATGTATAAGTTTAAAAAGTATTATACTTGGACATCATGAGGTCTGCATCTCTGTTTCTGGAAAGACTGCAGAGTTGACAGTAAGAACTTCCTTGTCCTTGTGTGTATTGGCTAATACATCGAATAACTGTGCTTGTCCACAGTGTTAAGCTATTCCAGCAGTAGCAGTAAGGACAAGCTGTTTGGGAGAGCTCTGCGGTTTAATCCTGTAGGGTTTAGAAGGTCATTTTTTTGCAATGATGAAGACTGATTTATTGAAGATATTATAATTCTACTGCTAGATTTTCCTGGATGCTATTTTTTATGATCTAATGAACTTAAAATATGAAAGTCTTGCAGTACAAGACAGAGAGGATTACTTGTCCCTAGTCTTTACTGCTGACTTTCAGCTGCATAGCATTTCCTATGGCATTTCTGGGGAAAAACTGTAGAAAAGAAAGGGATTTGCGGTGGTTTTAGCAACAGAAAGAGGAAGAATCAAAAAAAAATTGGGGTATGAGATTTGTGTTTGTTTGTCTTGCAAAATTTCTACACTTAAGAATGAAAGGATGCGATTCAACAAAGACAGGTATTGTAATGATGAACATCAATATGCCAGCCACTATCACGTTTCTTCCAGATCTACAATCCATAGTCATGCCCAGTTTTCCTAAATAAGGATAAAGAAAATCAGATACCTCAAAATAGAACCCAAAGCAACAAGGAAGGTAACAGAATCAATAAACTAATGAAAAAGAAACACAGCAGAATAAAAGGTGTTTCCACTGTCCATCTTTTAGCTATGCTAGGTAGCTCTATTTCCCTGCTTTTTGGCAGAGTAAGTTTAAATGTTTACCATACTTTTAAAATACGGGAGAAACTGAGGTATCAATTTTACTTCTCTCAGTTAATTGAAAAGTAGTAAGAATAGCCATTCACAAGGCAGAAAAAATGGTTATGTGCTCCTGCTCTGAAAGAAAGCTACATGACCCCTAATCCCTCAGGGATAATCACTAAATTTGATTAGATTTTTTTTTTTTTTAAGGGGTGAGTGAGTCTTTATATCTCTCTTATTAATGTTATTCCAGTTCCAGAAGAATAATACCAACTTGTCTATATAATTTTATGATTTAGATTCTCACCCAGAGAGAGGGACCATAATGCAGCTATTTCTATCAGACATGCCTATTTGCAGAACTGGAGGGCTATAGAATCATAGAACAGAATCATCAAGGATGGAAAAGACCTTGTAGATAATTCAGTCTAACCATTAACCTAACATTGACAGTTCTCAATTACACCATATCCCTAAGCATTATGTCAGCACGACTCTTAAACACCTCCAGGGATGGGGACTCACCACTGACCTGAGCAACCCATTCCAACACCTAACAACCCGTTCTGTAAAGAAATGCTTCCTAATATCCAGTCTAAACCTTCCCTGGTGCAACTAGAGGCATCCTCGTACAACCTGTGCTCCAGACCCTGCACCAGCTCCGTTGCCCTTCTCTGGACACGCTCGAGTCATTCAATGTCCTTTTTGTAGTGAGGGGCCCAAAACTGAACACAGGAATCGAGGGGCGGCCTCACCAGTGCCGAGTCCAGGGCTCAGATCCCTTCCCTGTCCCTGCTGGCCATGCTATTGCTGACACAAGCCAGGATGCCATTGGCCTTCTTGGCCCCCTGGGCACACTGCTGGCTCCTGTTCAGCCGGCTGTCAATCAGCACCCCCAGGTCCCTCTCTGACTGGCAGCTCTCCAGCCACTCCTCCCCAAGCCTGTAGCGCTGCTGGGGGTTGTTGTGGCCCAAGGGCAGCCCCCGGCATTTGCCCTCAGTGAAACTCCTCCAGTTGGGCTCAGCCCACGGCTCCAGCCTGTCCAGGTCTCTCTGCAGAGCCTCCCTGCCCTCGAGCAGATCAACACTCCCACCCAACTGGGTGTCATCTGCAAACTGACTGAGGGTGCACTCGATCCCCTCGTCTAGATCATCAATAAAGATGTGAAACAGGAGTGGCCCCAACACCGAGGCCTCGGGGACACCACTCGTGACCTGCCACCAACTGGATTTAACTCCGTTCACCACAAAACTTTGGGCCCAGCCATCCAGACAGTTTTTTACCCCACAAAACGTGTGCCCATCCAAGCCTGGAGCAGCCAGTTTTTCCAGGAGAATGCTGTGGGAAATGGTGTCAAAGGCCTTGCTAAATTCAAGGTAAACAACATCCTCAGCCTTTCCCTCATCCAATAAGCAGGTCGCCTTGTCGTAGAAGGAGATCAGGTTTGTCAAGCAGGACCTGCCTTTCATAAACCCATGCTGACTGGGCCTGAACATAGAGATTATGGTGGTCATTGAAAGAAGTTACATCATCTCCCCTTCTTCCCTCCAAAAATTGAGTGCTTTTCACCATTAGCAGACTTGGTTCAGCAGGATCCAACATGGTTGTGGTTAGTTGGTGGGTTTTTTTTTGTTTGTTTGGGGTTTTTTTTTGTTTGTTTTTTGTTTTTTTTTTTTATTTAATACTAGCTTTCCTTAAGCATCTTAAAGATTAGTCTGATTTTTGAAGAATGGAATCAAGAGTAAATAGACACTTTTTTCTATAGATTTTTCTATAGATTTTAATAAATTCAAGTGTTCCTAAATTTGTCATAAATTTTAACTGCTCACTGACTGAAGGCTAAATAGAAAGGAATATTGCTTTTTTGGCTTATATAAACACACATTCATTTAGATTTTGTATTCCTTGCATATACTGAGGTATTTTATATTCTCTGTATCATTGAAATTAGTCATCATTAGGATTGCATAAACATTGATCTAGTTGGACCTGTTTTGAGCAGGGTTTGCATGGGATGACCTCCAGAAGTCCTTTCTAACTTACATTATGATATGATGCTATAATGTTGTGGCATGGCAGCATCTATCTTAGTTGCAAGATTTAGAGTAACAACTATATTAATTACATAGTTTTCCTGTCATAAAACACAGGAATATACATTTTTTTTTCTCGTTTGTTGTCTTATTAATGCAATTAAAATATGGACATCTCATCATCAAACCTGAGCTGAACATGTTGATCGTTCATGTTATATGAGCTAAAGAGCGACTACTAAAGGAAGAGTTTGCAAAGAAGCTGAAGTATAATCATTTGATTTTCTGAAACAATTTTAGACAGATGTTCTTACACTTGTTAATATAGAAAAAGCCGTATAAAATAACATAAATGCAGGTAGCTTTGTTCAGAAGTGTGTCACCAGTGAAATTGTAATAATTCTGTAATGGAAATTGCCTCTTTACCACAGATTTGAAGTGTACTGAAATTGTTTAATAAGTCAGAAATAAAATAAATGTAAACTTTCTAAGGCTTACTCATGAGATAACATGTATGTGTTAAACTGATACACGTGAACTGCACTAATATTTTTGAACAGTTTCAAACTACCTCTGTTTGTAAGGTTAAACTATTATTATGCATTCAACAGTCAGCTGCATATTTTTTTTGAATAAATATCTGATTTTATTCATATAGGAAAAATTAATAAATCACATTTTCAATAAAAATGTTAAAGACATATTATATGAAATTCCTATTAACAGTGGTGGAGTTTTACAACAGCTTTTCTTCTCACCTTGGTGAAGCATACCTCTTCCAGTAAAAATTTAAATTAGGATAAACATGTTGTTAGAAAAGGTAGAGTGTGAGGGCAAATACATGCTTGTTTTCTGAAAGATACTACTGCCATAGGTAGTGCCAGTCCTTGTTGGTTCTGACACAGGGTGTACAGCTGGATAGCGGTGATAACAGCTGGGCACTGCAAGACCCACATAATATTGGGCTGACATGGTATACCAGTTCATCTGATCTGATAAAAGAGTAGAATGTGTTTAATGGAAGTAAACAAGATTTGTAATTATTCAGTGACCCTCTGATGTTAGCGATTACCTCAGAAGACCAGATATTTTCTCTGATCTCTTGTATGGTATTCATATTAAAAAAAAAAAAAAAAAAAAAAAAATTACTTAAAATCCTGCAAACCCTTGTATATGTACATACCAACACCTGATTTTCATCTATGCCCATAACAAAGCACAAAATGTCAAAACACCAAAGAATGTGGTTAGTAACTTTTGTTAGTAATTGAAGAGACATGGATTTGATGGATTGGAACACTTGATGGATAAGGAATTGGCTGGATGGTTGTACTCAAAGAGTTGTGGTCAACAGCTCAATGTCCGAGTAAAGATGAGTGATGAGTGGCATTCCTCAGGGGTTGGTGTTGGGGCCAGTGCTGTTTACTATCTTTGTTGTTGACATGGACCGGGATTGAGTGCACCCTGAGCATGTTTGCTGATGACACCAATCTGTTCAGGGCAGTCAACACTCAGGAGGGAAGGGATGTGCCATCCAGAGGGACCTTGACAGGCTGGAGACATGGGCCTGTGCAAACTTCATGATGTTCAACAAGGCCAAGTGCAAGGTTCTGCACATGGGCTGAAACAATCCCAGGCACACATAGATGCTGAGCAATGTGTGGATTAAGAGCAGCCCTACAGAGAAGCACTTGGAGATATTAGTATGGAAAGCTGACTATGAGCCAGCAATGTGTACTCCCAGCCCAGAAATCCAACTGTATCCTGGGCTGAATCAAGAGAATTGTGACCAGCACATTGAGGGAGGTGGTTCTCCCCCTCTACTCTGCTCTGATGAGACCCCACCTGCAGTACAGTGTTCAGCTCTGGGGCCCACAACATAAGGACACGGACCTGCTCAAGTGAGTCCAGAGGAGGCCATGAAGATGACCAGGGGCTGGAGCACCTCCCTTATGAGGACAGGCTGAGACAGTTGGGATTGTTCAGCCTGGAGAAGAGAAGTCTTCGGGGAGACCTTCTAGTGACCTTACAGTACTTAAAGGGGGCTACAGGAAAGATGAGGAGGGACTCTTTATTGGGGAGCGTAGTGATAGGATGAGGGGTAATGGTTTTACACTGAAAGAGAGTAGATTTAGGTGACATATAAAGAAGAAATTCTTTACTGTGAGGTGGTGAGACCCTGGCACAGGTTACCCACAGAAGTTGTGGCTGCCCCCTCCCTGGTAGTGTTCAAGGCCAGGTTGGACGGGGCTTTGAGCAACCTGGTCTAGTGGAAGGTGTCCCTGCCCATGGCGGGGGGGTTGAACTAGATTATTTTTAAGGTCCCTTCCAACTCTGATTCTATGATTCTATAATGTTATTTTTATGTCAACCATGTAACATTTTAACTATTTAAAATATTTTTTTTTTTTAAGCTGCTGTGTTCCCTTTGACAACCCAGTATAGCTTATCCAGTTGTAAAACTGGTGTGTCCAACAATATTAATTTCTTGTTTATTCCTTGAAAGGAGGTTAGCTGGAAAATGTGAGTCAATATAAAAGAACAGTAAGGCTATTTTCTTTTTTGACTACACCTTTAAGAGTCAAGGGAGCCCTGCTGGAAGAACAATCCCCATGAGTTAAGATCTAATCTGAGACAGCTGGCGATATAAAAAGCCATACTCTAGGTGTTCTTCCATATGTACTTTATATTTTACTTTTATTTTTTTCCCTTTAATCTCCCAAAAAAGTTATCTAGCCTGAAAGATATTTGCTCTTCTTCTGGGAGAAATCAGAACTGAACTCATTTAAAGAGTGATATCATCCTCTGAAGCTTGACAGTGTGACAGGGCAGGTAGGCACCCACTGTGTTTACACAACAAGAATCTAAAATATGAAACTCTTCATTTTCTTTGAATATGCTTCCCTTAGGAGGGCTGCAGAAAAACAGGGTGGGTTGTTTTTTGTTTTGTTTTGTTTTGTTTTTAAGGGTCGCGTAGACTGGGATCTGGTTGCAGGTTTTACCAAGGCAGCTGCACCAAAATATAACTTCAGTGATCTGTAGATTTAGAATATATGCCATCTAATCCTTATCTCTAGTATGAAAAGCATTCAGTTAGTATACTAAAATAAAATAGCCATAAGCTTCAAGAAAAATAGCTAGCCTATACATGTTTATACACTCTATTTCAGCCCTAAATAAACATAGTTTAGAGATGTACCAGGAAGAGTTTAACAATGAAAAACAATTCCCTGTGGCTATGCACATTCTGTTTAAAGATTTCTAATTTGCTAAATATTTTCCTACACTTTTTTGTCCAATCTTGTTATGTATAGTTGGGCTTTTAATTTGTGTTCCTTTCTCATCATAGTTTACTTACACAAAATGATACTTTTAATTAGTTTCTGTTGTATAGCTCTCTGAAATATAGTACTTGCAATGGAAAAGATTTCAGTTATTCAAATAGTTATTGTAAAGTCTAGTAAAATCTGGAAAAAAGCCACATTTTTTTTACTGTAGCTGACATGCTACATTGATCTAGCAGGAAATCTGTCTATTACTGAAACAGATGGGGGAGCTCTGGGACTCGGTTTACCATGGTTGCAGCTATTGCAGATGCTGATATGCACACTGACAATAGCTGCAGTCTGAAAAGCAGAGTTTACATGCCTGAAATAAATTGTTTTGATTAGAACCTTTAGGAAAGAAAGTCATAAGGTACAGTTTTATTGACTGCTTGCCAGACAACACGGACCTGTGCTCTGTAAGCTTGTTTTGCTCTTGTAAGTCAAGCACCAACTGGGCTCTTATTTTCTAAGGTTATGGACTTACAGCATAATACATTATCATTTACTCTGAATTATTACACAGACATTACAACGGGAAAAAGAATGCACATTCAGTTCTAACTGTAGTTGACCTTAGGAAAAATATTTTTAAGGAGACTATGCATTTGTCTGTCTTTCATGGGTATATAAGAAATTTGTTACTGATAAAAAATGTTTTCAAAACATTTCAAAATATGTAGCAGTCATGAAGGAAAGCAGAATATTAACACTGCTAATTATTAGGAAAAGCTCACTATTTCATCAGAGATCTGTTTTTTTAGGTGTCATTTCAAGTTTTTATTTTACTGAAGGTCAGAGACCACTGTATTTATGGCACAATGCTATTGTGATCCCATAAATAGAATTGGAACAATTGTGCAAGGCAGAACTAGGATTTTCTTCCTCTAATCAAGAGCTATAGAATATATTATCACTGAAGTAATTATTTGTTGCATTGTCCTTTTGAAAATTAATATGTACAGGTACCATTTTTCATTGTCGATTCTGGTCTAATACATTTAGATTCTAAATATTTATTTAGACTGATAGCTGAAATAGAACATCAAATTTTGAATTATGTTATACCACTTTAATAAGAGATTTATGTCTTATTTATTGCTACTTTGCTTTTTTTATCAACATCCTCCTCTGAAAATGACTTTTATTTTAGTATTTTTATTTTTTTAAGGCACAGTATTTTCAATAATTAAAAAAAAAAAAAAGAAAAAAAAAAGTGAGATCATGAACTGTGTCCTCCATAAACAACAATGTAGCTTTATGAATTTCCAAGCCTGATACAAGATCAAGCTGCTGCTTCATGCCTGGCTACTTTAACATGTTGATTTGTATTATTATTGACTGTAAAGGCTAGATAGGTTTTAAACCTTCCTAAAATGAACATTACCAGAATTGGTTTACATGTTATTTCTCACAATAGTGAGACTACTGCTTATTTTCATGGCAGAACCCGAGAGTAACTAAGAATAGATTTCGGTATATTCATATCCTTTTACCTGGCTATGAAAGAAGTTGACTGACATTTCCATGACAAAAGTAACAAATTGTCACTGTGGTTCAGAGCGAGTTCGATCTGGCTTTGTGGGCTTGAGAGCCCTCTGCAGAACAAAACTCCTCCATCTCATCACCTGAAAAGTCCATTTCTCAGTCAGCCGTGCTAAGGGGAATGCTTCCTGTCCTTCATAATCAGTAAATATACATCTACATATTAGTAACAAGATCTAAACTAACACCTACATTTTCAAAAGCAGTTATTTATTTGGCTGGGGCTTTGTTGCTCATTTGTTCAATTGGATTCTATTTCAACAGGACTATATTTTTTAAATTATCACTCCTTGAAAATAAGACTGCCTTGGGCAGCCCCATTATTAAGCCAGCTTGTGTCTTAAGCAATCATACTGTTAAGAAAACAAGCAACTTATTCAGGCTCCTGATCTGAATAATTTCTGAATTAACCTTTCTCCATTGACTGTGTACAGAAATCTTAGTGAATTGCTTATATTTAGTTTGTATGAATACTTCACCCCAAACTCTCAACCATAGCAAAACATATGCTAGTTTTTACCTAATTTGATGAACACTGAGCATTCCATTACCTCTCAGGAGTGAAATCTTAGTGTTGCAATAGATAGCACTGTGAAAGTGTTGTCTCATTGCTCAACAGCAGCCAAAAAAAAAAAAAAAATTAAAAAAAAAAAATTACAGTTTATTAGGAATAGAATAGAAAATAAAATAGACTCTGTGTAAACCTGATTATTGTATGAAGCTAAAAAGAAAAAAAAAAAGCTAACAAACAACTTGAAAAGACTTATAGGGCAATAAAAATAAAAGCATGGAACAACTTCCATATAAGGAAAAAAAATCTCAAAAAAACTAAGAAGACCCTGGTTCTTAGTGTTGCAATAGACATAACAGAGTAGAACAGATTTCTGTAATTTTCTGAGTAGCAAGGAATAAGTAAATGAGACTAGCTCTTCACAGTCTCTTCCAAAAGCAGAGGACATCAAATGGTCACCTAAAAGACAGAGTGGTGAGTTATATTGATTCCTGGTCTGAGTCACTGCAGTCATTATATTATGTTTTTGATCTACTGACAAACCATTCTATATAAAAAAAGGGGCAGAGTATTTTTTCCCCTTATGTTCTATGTAGGTTTGTGTTTTATCATCCAGTGCAATTGTTACTTTTCATGCTAGACCTAATAATAGAAAAGAGACGCAAAGGATCTTCTCAAAAAGTCTCTTTTAACTTTCTCGTTTACACAAAAGTAAATCTAACTGAAACACAAAGATGTGGATTGTTCATTGTATATGGCAAACAAAATATTCAGTGTCATGCGTGGATTCAACACATTTGCTGAAAACAGTGCAATTTATTAAAGGATCTATTTTTACATTTAAAAACATGGATAACCAGTAAACATGTCATGTGCTTATGCCAGACAGTTCCTCTCATTCCATGTTGAAGCCGACAAACACCAGTTTGTTGGCTAGTGCTGTCAGCTCCTGTCTGTTGTCTTGGGTCCTAGCTGACCATTCCCAATCTCTTTGTTGTTCAAAGTCAGAAGACTTAGTGAGAGATTATTTTACTTAAGACACAGGTCTGAAGATACTGGTTATTCTAGACTCCAGAACCAAAGTACAGTTCCAATGCATCCCATTGCTTTTGTAAATCTAGGGCTTGACATACCATGTATAATTCATATGAGCATGTTTGAGCTGAAGTCGCTGAAAAACTAATGTGTTTAAGTAGCTGTGTATAGGTTTTGCAGTTCTATACAATAACTACATTTTACAAACTTTGATCACATTGTAGTATTTCTTTGGAATATGTCATCTTGCCAAAAAGGTAAAAGGACCATATGATCATCTAGAAGGCAGCATATGCAAATAAATATGGTAGCAAGTACAAACATATGTTTAATCTTCCCACTTCATCAATATAGAAAACTCAAGAGTTTTTTGTCCACACAAGCCAACAAATCTTAAGGTTTAAACAGTGTTTCTGCTACTCCCTTTTTCTTAGTTCCATAGTTATATATCTCATAGAAATCTGTACAGTATTATTTTAAAATAACTTATAGAAAAACTACTACTGAGGGCAAAAGTAGGTGTATCCAGACAAACTGAAAATTGACTAAAAGTACCTAAGAATGTACTGATTTTTTTCACTGGGCTTTACACATCATGCAGGATTCATTTATACTGAAATGAGATAAAAGTGTTCAGAGTTTTGACAAACTGTGGGAAAGAGACAATCATCTCAGTGGACTACACAGTGTAGCATTTAAAAGTTGCACTGGGACAGGGTGGTTTTGTTTTGTGTTTTTTTTTTTTTTTTTTTTTTTTTTTTTTTTTTTGAAAACTTCTTAGAACTAAAGACCACAAGAAACTGTTAATTCGACCAGTAAAACCCTCTGTATATCACAGGTGCGTAAGTTTTACTCAATGACACTGTACTGTGTTCTTTAATTTGTATTTGGCTAATGTGTCATGTTCAGAAGTTGGTCAGACTTTATTTAATAAGGATACAAAGAGACAGAAAACATTCCATGCCTCTAATAATTTGCTCCAGTAGTTAGAATACTGTTGACTCTGTGTGCTTTATTTCTTATATGAATATAGTTAAGTTCTTGCTTGAAGACATTGTTTTCTGGCATGCCTTTCCCCTCTAGATTAAACAGCCCTTTAGCAGCATGTATTTTCTTCCTGTGAAGCTACTAACACAGTGTAACAAAATCAATTCTCAGTTGTTGCCTTTTCAAGAGCAAGACACATTAAGGTTTTTTATTTGCTCATGTTATAGTATTTCCTACAAATTTAGAATGATTATGGCCTTTTTCTTAAATAGATTGTAATTTTCAGTTAAAATAGAAAGTGACTTCTAATAATGATACTCAGAAATTCTTGTTACCTATGTGACTGTCCTGGTTTTGGCTGGGATAGAGATAATTTTCTTGAGCTGGGAGGGAGCACAGCCATAGAGCCTGACCTGGATTTCAACTAGACTAGAGTTAACTTTTCTTGAGTTGGGAGTGGGCACATCTGAACTGCCTGGCCCAGACTAGCCATTGGAGTATTCTATATCATGTGAGATTATTCTTTGCTTATAAAGGAGGCGGGTTCTCTCTCACTTCCAGTCAGTGCAGTAGCATCTTCATTCTGTTGGATCACTGGCCAGGAGCAGGCTGGGTATTGGTCAGAGGGTGGTGACCAATTGCATTGTGCATTACTGTTTTCCTGATTAAGGATACCAATTAAACTTGGACACCAGAGTGAAAAGAGTAGGTGTGTTTTACTGGTGATAACCAAATAATGTAACAGTGTAATACAGAAGACATGTAGTAAGAAAAGGCAGAATAGTGCACCTAAGGCAATCTTCCATTATTTCATTTCAGAAACTTCCATTTCCATGAATGCCCTGTATTTGTTTCCCTGAGTGAGAAAGGGTCAGCCTGTAGGTAGTTTCTTTAAAACCTTTGTCCGTCGTTTAGATATCACTTGCATTTGCTCTCCTTCTACTTCATCTTCATAAGAAAGAGCTCAGATCCTGTGTCTACATTAGCAAACGGTGGGCCATAAGAAGAATGCATCTTTAGGGTAAAAGTGTTGGTTCTGACTGTAAAATATTTACATTATTTGATGTGTTTGCTTTACAGTAGTTTGGTCTATGGTTTAAATGTCTATTTGTTTTTGTGGTACATCAGGCACAGTCCTAATGCCCGTGTTCTGGCTTAGAGTCAACAGAAGGAAATCCAGTGTATTTGATATGAGACCTATAATGTTAAGCAGAGCATGGTGTTGGGATGATAAGAAAATTTGCTTTGAAAGTATACTACTGATGTGAACTAAAACACAAATATAGACATTCCTTAGTTTCTGGTCTACTCTTCCAAACATAATGTTATGTGAAATAACTCATTTTTCATTAGTGCTTTATCTTTTTTTCTCTAGTTTGTATTTTCTTTTTAAAAATAATTTTTTTGATAATTTAATTTTGGAAAAATTCAGAATTACACACAAAATATCATTTGAGCACCCCCCATAATGATAATAACTTTTTCAACATTCACAACTGCTTTAATATAAACTCATAGCACAAATCTAAGGGAGGAAAAAAACCCCTGACTTATGTTAAAGTCACCTGGATCAAGATGTAACATAAACCCTAAATTTACCTTAGTAGAGTATAAGTTTAATCCCTTTTTATTCTCAAAATTTCCACATAGTCTGAGTTTTAGTTGCACCCACAAAGAAAAAAAAGAAAAAAACAAAACCTCAAAAAAAATCACCACCCCAAAAGAACAACCACCACCAAAACCCTTCCCCCTCCAAAAAAAAAAAATCCTGTGGAATGTATCTTCCAATATATTTTCTTAATTGTCAGTCAATTCCATACGAACATTCTGTTCAACTTTAGTTTCATAAGAAGGACTATCATTGTGCAAATGCTGTAAGTAAAACATTAACATCAATATATAGATAATGATTTTGTTTCTTCAGTCTTCAAGTATGTTCATTTCACAGATAATACATTTCTTAATTAAACATCGGTTATTCAGAAAACCCCACTTTCTTCCTTCAGGATGGATTTTGTGAATCCAGTGTATAGAAAAGAATCACATTGGGGGGTTGTTTGATATATTAGTAGTATTGAGTCATTTCTGGCTTGTTCTTTAGAAGTTATGTGGACCTTCTTTATTTTCAGAATTTACAGTGCCCTTACTGGAATGTTATTAGATCATAAACTTGAATTTGATGCAATGAAAACCAGGAACACTTAAAGATATTATGTGTCAAGTTTTATCTACCTGGTTGTATCACAGTGCATTGTGACGATCTGACCTGCAGATTTCCCTCTAAAGAGCTACCTTTTTATGTTTCAAACTGCATGTGTATATTCTTTCTGCAAAACAAATTTACATCAAAATTATTTTCTTGTAGAACACTAGAAAGAACAGGACAGTGAAACAATTACTCAGGTTTTGGGAATATCCAAATTGGGGTCTTAATTTTGCCTTTGGATGTTTGATTGCTATCCCACTATACCAGTTGAAACTGAATTTACTAGTCTGAGGGAAACATTAGCCCCATGTGATTAATATGTCTGGCAAATTATATTAGCTGTAGAATCATTCAATTTGTTTCCTTGCTTCTAGTGATCATATTACTGCATATGTCACTCATCATCAGCCCTTTTCTCCCAGTCCTCTTCCATAAAACTGAATTTGGTAACTTCTTAACATGGATATTATTTTTCTTTTCCTGGATATATATTATATTATTAACATTATAAAAGAGGTTCAGTCTTGTTTAATTTAATTTTATAATGTGGAGAAGAAAACAAAGGCATCATATCATGCAAATTAGTCTTAATAAGCCAAATGGATGTCAAGGTGTAGTGTTCAGCGCTACTGCCTCCTACAATTATTGTGATAAAGACCAATAAAGAAGGTGTGTGTGTGGCCTCAGGGAGGCATTATCTCTTCAGGAGGTGAGGACCATACTATCATTCATATACTCTCTTTAGATGAAACTTTAATCTATGAGGAGTTCCTGCCACCCTTAAAATATAGCAATAATTATTATGCAGGGTATGTGCCATTGCCTGGTCTAATTATTAAGGTCATTGAAAGCTTTATAACTGACTTCACAGCTTGCAGAAATAGTCTTTTTAAAAATACTACTGGACTGAAACTTATTATTAACATGACACAAGACACAGCTAGACTGCCTGTCTTAGGTCTTAAATAAGTCTGTGCTTGGGGCAAAACTAGTCATCTTCAGGTATTGTAAGGAGGGACTGAACCCAGCAAACATAAACCCATGTGAGATCTAGGTATATCCAATATTCCAGGCATGCAGCAATAGTATTTTATAAGAATAAAGATAAAAGGACATAGGAAGATTGAGCTAAGAGGGACCCCCTCAGCCATTAAATCCAGTTGCCTGCTAACATAGGCACCCATCTCACACCTTGTAACTTGCAGTTACAGGGAGTTTGGTGTCTTTTACACTTTCTAAGAACCTGGAGCTGGAATGGTCAGGTCAACCTCTTCTCAAAAGTAGACCTTGATTTAGATGATGTTTCCTTAGCACTTCTTTGATCTTGGTCACATTTGAATTCACCCTTGTGTAACATGAACACTGAGAACTATACAGAACATTCAGCTCATGATCTCTCCATAGGTTTGCTTAGTCATACTATTACTAAATGTTACTGTATGTGCCTTTTCTATAATTATATCACAGTGGCAGATCATAGCCATGTTACAAAAAAGTGTCAAAGCCACATCTTTCTGCCATTGAGTCCTTTCTAACTCACAAGTTCTTGCTTATAGATGTTTTGTTCTTTGTAGGTTCTCTTATATCCATCCCTAAATACATGACACTGTATTTTGTGTTATTGAATTTTATGTGACAGATGAAAAGTTTGAGAAGGCACTGGTCTGTAGTTCCTAGTCCAAACTGATGGACTTGACTCAAGGAGTACAAAAGATTCATGTATTCATAGGACAAAACTTAGCATGTACTCACAAATTTAAAATGCCCATCACTTTTTTCTCTCACCTACAGATGGTAGAAAAGAAACTGTGGTCTATTCTTTTAAGTTTAAAGGTATGCAGAAGGAAGAGCATGTGAAAAATCACAGAAGTTTACAGATCACTGTTTTATAACATTTCACTCTAAGAAAGCTGTTTTCCAAAATGGAATATGCAGAAGTGTGCTTTAAATGTATTAAGCTATGTTAAATTGTGGTGTTTGCTTTCAGCATGAATAGATATAAGCATTTTGTATGTATTTTATGATGTATGTATTTTGGAAGTCAGAAAGTTATTTGCTCGTTCAGCAGTAGGTGTCCTGTATAACAGCACAGGTTAGGATTTGTTATCCAATTTACCCCTTTTGAAATGAGTCAGTCATTACCTTTTAAAAAAGAAATCATATAACAGAAAACATCTATAAAACTCTCACTTCATTTCCTCTGATCAGTTAGCTTTTTCAGTGGAATTACAAAATGCTAAATGGCTCATGAGGGTGAACCATAGCAAATAGAATCCTGATGTTCACTTTCTTATTATGCAACATGACTGTGAAAACGTCCCAATAGGTGTAACAGGGAAATGGAATGAGGTGATAAATAATTTATAACTAGAGAAAACTAATCAGAACTCTTCAATTCCCATTGTCCCCATACAGGTGCTCAATTACTTCCTCGAAGAGGCCAAGAGACCAATAACCTGACGTCTGGGATATAAATGAATTTTATTATTAAGGAAGATATTAAAACTTATATAAGTACACTAAAGTAGCTAATCTAAATTCTGTACGGATTTTCTAACAACCTTTCATGTCCTCTTCCTGATGGGGCTTGCATAGTGGTGAGACTTGCTAGAGCAGTCTGCTGATCTTATGTAAAAATCAATGATTTCACCTTTGCTACAGTAAATTTTCATTCAGTCTCTGGTTTTTACAATAAGATTTTTCAAATTATGTTTACTTCAGTCCTTTAAAAAACAAAATTTTCTCTCTATATAAAGAATATATACACATAAAGAAACGCAAACAAAAAAGTATCAGAATGTTTCATACAAGTCCATCTTCAGAGTTCACTATTCCAACTACAACAGCATATACAAGAATAACCATGCACAATTTACAATGTGGAGTGTGCATTTAACATCTGTATATCGGATGTAGAGTTGATTTATTTGTAATATGATTAAGGATCTGAAAGAAATGCTTGATTAGAGCCAGCAAGGCTGGTTAGAGTATTTTCGTTAAACATTTTTCTACTTTTTTTACCACTAATACAAATTAATCGTAACTATCTTCCTCATGTTTTGTGAAGTCATTCTTTATCCCCCCAACCTCCATCAGTATACAATCTACTGATGCTCCTTAGGGTCAATTTTCTCACCAAAAAGCACAGTTTCCTAGCTGAATTGTGACTGGTCATTCTCAATGCTCCCCACCTTCCTTGCCCTTCTAAAATCCACTTAAAGTGTTTTGCAGTCAAACAAGTGGAAGAAACATTATATATTTATCATATTGAGGTGTATGACAGAGTGAAGACAAGGTCTACAATAGCTGTGTTGGTAAGTTGTACAGATACTGTGTGCTGGGTAACAATTTTTTTAGGAGAGTAGATGAGAAGTTTTTATAAATATGAGTAAAAAAACAACATATAGTTATCTTCTTACATACCCAAGCATGAACAAGCAGAAGTTACGCCACATTAGATGAGTATAAGGATCAAATTGTCTATGTGATTCCCAGGTTTTTGAAAGTAAAATAAACTTATAATGGTAAATCAAGCTTGCCAACAAATATTGCCCTTCAGAAACCTCAGCGGAAGTATTTGCTGAATATTTCCTGAATATGGTCTGTGTTCTGTAGTCCTCCATTCTGGTTTCCCTAATGTATTAGTATTTTCTGTGTTTCATTTCAACCACTGCAATCTCTTCTCAAAATACTGCTCTCAAAATCACGTGAGTTTACCCATGTGTTTCACAACAAGGATATAATCAAAAGTCAGAAGTACTCTCACTGAATTCACACTCAGTGAAATGCAGATCGCTAAAGTTCTTGCAGATTCTGCTCCCACCTCAATGTCTTCTACTATTTCTTCCTAAAAAAATTTCAGCTTTATCCAAGAGAACTTGTGGCTTATAACAATTCAATGACTCAATTTATTTCCTCCTTTCAGTCCTGTCTTACCTTTATGCAGTCTCTGATTTGATTTTATTTCAGATATTCAATTTCATATCCAAAAGACTCAATTAATTTATTATTTTAGTGCTGATAACTATTACTCTGTACTAAGAAATTATACATGTAAAATAATAAAATGTATCTTGGTTTCTTAAGATAGCACTTTCTATACTTTTAAATAGATGTAGAATGGTCCATCTGGCAGGCAACAGAAGTCTTTCCTGGAGGAGGCACTACATAACACTTTTTTTTATTACCTACTGATGACCAAGTGGACACTGCTTTAAACAGTATTCATTTCCAGTAAAACATAATTTTGTTGTAGCATATTGATGCATAGATTTTTTATGCTACATTCTCAGACAAGGACAAAATGATACCAATACCTTAGGACTTTCAGAGGTATAATTTTCCATTGTATTTGTATAGGCATAAGGCATCATGTGTCTCATCCCAAACAGGAACATTCCCATCTGTTGTTTCTTTCCAAGTTTGTGGGATCTACTCAACTCATCCAAATACTTTAGCCCTGAGACATTTAGCCTGCATATCATTTAAACATATCATTTAAACAAAATGGAAAATAAATACAGAACAATCCAGCAATTTAATGTAGAACACACATTTTTACAAATTATTTCTAAGCTTTAATTTCTTTCTCTCTTCCAGTTTTGAGATCAGCCTTAATTCCTTGCCCTTGAGAAAAAACAAAAAAATAAGCACATGCATCTCCAACAATGTTCCATGGTTTTGTTGCTAATAATCAGGCTCAATTGAACTGTATAATCTTAAAATAAAACCAAAATGTCACTGTTAGTTTCACCCTGCTTTACAGATACACTTGGGAGAACAATATGGGGGTATCTGTGCCAATTAATTTCTATATTGTTTGACCTTTTCATTGCTCTTAAAACCCAAACACTGTCAGGACTTTAAAGGCTCTGCATTGTATTCTGGAGAAAGCTATGAAGAACAGCGTAACAAATCACTGATTGGTATCAGAATTCAAAGCCTAGTTTGAAGAAATTAAATTTTTCTTACTAGCATAGCTACTAAATGTTTCAGCCTTACTCTGTCCTTAATTGAATATACTCCAAATCTTCCTGCTTTCAAATATTCTGAGACCTTATTCACACAGAGAAACATTAGCTATGCTACAACATCTATTTTGTCACACTGCAAACAAGATGCACATGAAACAAATCAAACCACTAATATCCAGTTATGCTTTTTTTTTAAATATATATTGTTTTTTGTTGTGCTTCTTTCACTCTTCACTGCACATTTTCTGTGTGCCTCACAACTCCTACTGATTGCAAAGGTACTGATACCAAGTTCTTTGGTTTGGGTTTTGTTGTTTTGTTTTGTGGTTTTTGGGTGGGTTTTTTTTAACCCAGAAAATATCTGTTGTTTTTCACTAGCCTATAAGTATTCATACTTGTGAGATAATTTTGTCATGATTTCCTAAAGGCTTGTATTTCTCAAGCTATTACTAACTTTAGGAAATCATTCTGGAGTGGGAGGAAACTTTCTGGTAACAGTCTCAAATGAGTAAAACTCATAGTCATGCTACTTTGATGAGCAAATGAACTCCAGCTGAAAGCAGGATGTTCTCTTGTAAATGAGATGCATAAACTCTTGCAAATTCAGGGTGTGTGAGCACCAGTGACTTTAACAAGCCCAAGAGCAGCAGGAGATTCCCTGGTATCTCTCCACAAGTTGGAATAAATCACACTTTGCTCATTTTTAGAAGCTGAATTTTCTAAATAGAAGCTGTTTTGGTCATTAGACCCTGAGTTTGAAGTACAGACACCTTAAGAACACCAGAAACAGCTAGAAGTACTCTGCATGACCTAGAAATACATGTAAGATGATTTATCTAACATATTAGTGAAGAACCATGTTACATATCAGCCTCAAAAACATATTATAAGCATAGATGTTCTGTTTATGCTTTGATCAAAGTCTTAAACTGAATAAAATTGTTATCCCTATTTGTCCTTAAATTGGCATTAACCTACAACAGCCTTTCTCTCCTTCTCCCTGTGAAAATGAAGCAAAGACACCCCACCCACCCCATAATCTTGTGTGGAGAACTACATCAATTAAATAATAAGTGAATTCTGCAGTCAAATCATACTTATATACAGTTAATCTTTCTGCTGCATACTATTGGCAACAATGATGGACAAACCTAAACATGCAGGTGATCTGTTTTTCAGTGAACAAAACATCACGAGCTCATGTCCTATTTTCCTTCTTGTTCCTTTAACTTCTTCCCTCCAATCTCTTCCCAGCCCAGGAAACCTCCACTCCCTGGTAGTCAGCAGTCACAAGAAAACTATGTGTGTATAAAACCAGAAAGGGGAAGAAAAAAAGAGAAAGCTATAAGGGCCGAAAGGCATACATATTTAATTTGGGAAACAACAATACTAAAATAATAGTATTGTATATGAACAATAACTAAAGCACCCTCTCCAGCACTGACTTGGTTATTCCATCTTCCTGGCAAATATCTCATTAGCACTTTTAATCCCTCTTGTATATTGTACTTACAGTTTAGTGTCCAACCTTTGATATGCTTTGAAAACCAGTCCTGCAAACCCATTCCTGAGTAAAGATTACCATAATTTAAATGAGGTGTTTGTTCATCCTACTGTTATTTGCCTTCATTCAACCTTTATATGTTTGCTCTGAAATAAACACGAATCTCCTTTTTCCTCCATGAACATTATTCCTTCTATGAACATTAATTGTGAATATGAATAAGCAGTCATATATATGCATGTTGTATGACAATGTGCATATGTATGCCCATACACATATGTATACATACACATGTATGACAATTATAATGCAGATGCTCACTTTCTCCTGACACCCATTATGTGGGGACAGCACCTTGCAATGGTTCATTTTTGTAGTGTCTCACTGAAAAAATTGAAGTTAATCCATGGTGATGGATCTGGAGTGACTCCAAAATTCAGCTGTGGTAAGTTCTGTTGGTTGATGGAGACTCCCTTGCACACATTAGGAGGAGGAAGAAACCTCAACTCAAATGCATTTGGCCTTACCTTTTCCCCATATCTTCAGTACTGTCCAGTTTAACTTCTCAGATATGCAACTGGTTAGGTTGTGATGTTTTGTTTTTCACCCCTCAGATCATGGTGTTTAATCAAAAAAGATAATTTTACCATGCCTCCTCCAACTTGATTTTAAAAGAATTTTAATTAAAAAGAAAAAAGTGCCCCAGAGACAGTGTGAGAGAGAAGATATGAAGAATATACATTAAGAAAACCTCCTCACCTGTGTTGTGCCTCCTTCAATTTACCATAGATGGAAGCAGAGAAACCCTTCCCCCATGATCTGCAGATAACTGAGTTCAGTTTTCCTTTTAAGGAAATGCTCATTGAATGATCAAATGTGTGAACAATATTAAGACACTATATTTTAATTTGATTCTTATCTGATACAGAGTTACATTACATTACACAGAAGAAAAGGTACTTATATTTTAAAATGATCATTATTTCTTTCTGTCCTATTGAACAGTTCTCAAAAAAATCAACATTCATCACTCCATGTACTTACAGTACTAAAAATAAATGCTTACAATTAATAGTAGTTATAAGTAAATCACAAAACAGATATGAGGCATTGCTGTTTGACATTAGTAGGACAGAATTCCATTTCATGTGCTGGTGTAGTGACCCTATTGGTTATGTGGAGTAAACCCAAATTCTCCTTTGTGGGGCATTCAGTTATCACACAAACACACACATACTAAATTTTCATGTCCAAGCTGCAAAAAATAACATACAAAATCAGAATAACCTAGCAGCATATCTGCCACATTAATAAAACCTACTTTTTACTTGACCTACACTCTCCTAAATCTAGAGAAAAATTCAAGTGAATCTAACATTATCAAGTTCCTGTCAAGAAATAAATTCCACAGATAAATTTCCTCATGCTCTATTCCTTTGAATATTCAGGATATTATCTGCATTTATTGCAATTATGGTATTAAGGAATATTTGCATCCAGACAAACAGGTTGAATGTGGTATAATGTAAAACACTCATGGCATAGTATTGGCTTCTTCCTTTGAAAAGAACAATGTCCATTCAGATTTCTGAAAGATACCATCTAAGGCAAAGTTGTTCTCAAATGTGAACTATATTATAGGTTAAGAGCATCCTCTGTTTTATTCTTCCTCCGTTTGAAAATATAAGCTTTCAACTGTCTGATACTTGGCTTTGTTTTCAGTATGACATTAGGATGAAAAGTAGTCTTCAACCCCATTGGAGCTGTTATTCTGGCCCATCTGGGAACAGAGTAAACAATATATAAGCACACTGATATATAGAATTAAAGCTCTTTGTGAAAGCGGAAGAGCTAGAGACTTTACTTTCTTTAACAGAAGCTCACCTTTTACAGAAGTCTGCAAAATATGGAGAAAGAACCTCAGGGATCTCACATTGCTTTAATGTGCAGTGAATCAGTGCTGTAACTCATATTAACTCTAATATATTGTGCATCACTAAAAGAACAGAGTCCTAAATTTTGGGGAGATATTAATATTTTGGACTAGTCTTTTTCATGTCAGGACACAGCATTATCCTTTGGGCCAGGTCATAACTGCCTAATTCTCTAAGATTTTATGCATTCATGTAGCATTTCTGCACCTTCTGAATAAAGTCAATTGCATTAATAATTGCATGTATTTCCAATAGATAAAAATTCTGCTTACTTTTTAAAAGACACTGTCTAGCAGTATGAACGTATGTAGGGGAAAAATAAATGGATCATTTAATATGAAAATTTTTAGTAGGCAGTCATTTACATGGGTTTTGGCAACTTTATTTTGGTAGTATGAAGCTAATTTAAATCCTTTACTTGAACTATATTGAATAAAATCCGGTATCTCCTTCCTTTTCTAAAATTGAGAAATTCACTAAGTCATAACAAGAACAAAAGAACTCTAGATTATTATGTCTTTAAGCTTGTGTCTATGCCATCAACTGGCAAGAAGTTTAAGTACTTGTTCTAAGTTTGCTGTCTTACTATTTAAGGTGTCAGGGCTGACACATGAGTTCAGAAAACAGTACAGCCTCCAACATGAGGTATTTTCCATTCAAAGACTTCTGTTGGAACAACAGAAGAAGGAAAACATAAATTATCCTTAATCATCCTGTGATATAGTTTGCATCTTCTGCAACACAGATGATTTCTGAAGTGAGTGGAAAGTGAGGTTACTTGCAGATTCTTAAATACCTGGGCATATAATCACAGATATTATTCACATATTTAATCTGAAACTGTGTTAAACAAAGTAGATAAAACCAAGTAGTCATTTCAAAAGAGAATGTGGAATATAGAATCAAACTGTAAGAGGTTTTGGGATCAACAATTTTTTCAAGCTTATTCTCAGAAATACAGTTCTTGGATCATAATGAATAGTCCTTATGCTTGTTTTTCCAAGTTTATTCTCAGAAATATGGTTCTTGAATCACAATGAATGGCCCTGATGCTTGTTGGAAGTAAGTAGTCATCCTTCATGATTTTGACCATCTTCCCTGAGCATGAATTAATACTGAGAACTTTGATTTATGGATAGACGTATTCTTCTGTGCTTTTCTTTTTGATTACTTTAGATCTTTCTGTCACGTCCCGCTCCAGCGAGGGGGACAAGTGACTCAGATTCGCAAATCCCCAATTGGAGCGGACAACAAGTCTCCAAGTTCAAGCATTTATTAACTACCTACAATGCACTAATTGAACACATGATAATTGGCTAAGTACAGAGCAAGCTGTGGCAAGCAATATAATGTGCTTTACATTTCTTAACAGAAAAAAGGAAAAGAGGGAGATAGAGGGAATGGGGGAGTACAGATCACCGGTCTGGGTTCCTGCGCTGCTCCTGCCGGCGAGGATTCCAGGAGGCAGCTATCTTCTTCGCTGGCATCCGTCGTCTTTGCTTCCCTGCTCTCTCCAGATGG